>NC_053391.1:286549032-286858989 GCF_905171765.1 Bufo bufo
TATCATCAATAAACACTGGCCAATTTTAAAAATATGGCCTAGGTGAGGTTGATGCATTTAAAAGTGTACCTCTAATGTCTTATAGGCGACCTAGGAACTTGAAGGATAGATTGGTCCATGCGGATGTGGGCCCTATTAAAAAAGTGGGACAAACCTTTTTTAAAAAAACCCGATCTAAGGCTATTTTCACACTGGCGTTTCTGGGTCCGCTTGTGAGATCCGTGTCAGGGCTCTAACAAGCGGCCCAAAACGGATCAGTTGAGCCACAATGCATTCTGAATGTATAAGGATCCGTTCAAAATGCATCAATTTGGCTGCGTTTGGTCTCCGTTGCGTTTTTTAGACGGTCACTAAAACGCAGCTTGCTGCGTTTTGGTGACTGTCTGACTATGCGGATCCTAACGGATCCGTCTAGACTTACAATGTAAGTCAATGGTTACGGATCCGTTTTTCACTGACACAATATGGTGCAATTGAAAACGGATACGTCTTCATTGACTTTCAATGTAAGTCAAGACGGATCCGTTTTGACTTAGACTTTATTTTTATGAATAATGCAAACGGATCCGTTATTAACGGATACAAGCATTTGCTTTATTCGTGCAGATCCGTCTGTGCAGATACAAGACGGATCCGTACAAAACGCGAATGTGAAAGTAGCCTAAAAAGGGATGTTTCCCATGTTTGAATTGCATCAATAATCCAGCAGTCCAACTGCCCCCCGGAACAATGCCAGAAGATGCCAGTAGCACAAAGGTTAAGAAATGACAAGCTCAGATTCTCGGCTACAAATGCTTGCAGTTTAGGGAATAAGAACAATGAACTTGAGGCTATAATGGCATCTGAGAATATAGATTTAGTGGCTGTTACTGAGACGTGGTTCAATGGGAGTAATGACTGGGAAATATGTCTGTGAAGGTTCTCATTTATCCAGGTCATGGTATATCTGTAAAGAATAAATCAAGGCAACTGGACTTACTGTAGATTTCTTGAAAACATTTCACTCGTTCTTCCAAAGAGTTTTCTCAATTCTGAGGAACTCAGAATTGAGAAAGCTCGTTGGAAGAACGAGTGAAATGTTTTCAAAAAATCTACAGTAAGTCCAGTTGCCTTGATTTATTGTTTACAGATAGACTGGGATATAACAATACCAGGGTTCTCTCTATACAGGAAAGACAGAGATGGCAAGAAGGGGGGAGGGGTGGCCCTGTATGTGAAAGATAGCATAAAATCTAATTTGATACAAGTTAGCGAGAACAATTTAGAGTCAATTTGGGTTACCTTGCAGCTTGATAATCATAAGGTAACTCGTGTAGGCGTGATATATAGACCACCTAGCCAAGTCAATGAATTAGACGATCTACTAGTTGAGGAAATAGCTAAAATGACATTGAAGGGGGAAGTTATCATTATGGGAGACTTCAATCTTCCTGATGTAAACTTCAAAACCAAAATAGCTAGTTCTGCCAGGAGTACAGATATTCTAAATTCCCTACTGGGATTATCTCTACAGCAAGTAGTTGAGGAGCCAACCCGGAAGGAGGCCATTTTAGATTTAGTATTCACAAATAGGAATTTGGTATCTGATATTACTATAGGGGAAAGCTTGTGATCTAATGATCACCAGTCAGTGTGGTTTACTATAAATACAGTGACTGAGTCACACCACACAAAAACAAACGTTTTAGATTTTAGAAAAACTGACTTTTCTAAAATTAGATTAGTGGTATACGAGTCCCTATCAGATTGGAACAGTTTCAATGGAGTCCAGGAGAAATGGGACTACTTAAAAGTGGCACTATTGAAGGCAACAGAAAATTGCATTAGGCTTGTCAGTAAAAGCAAAAAAAGGAAGAGACCACTGTGGTACTCAGCAGAAGTGGCCAAAATCATTAAAAACAAAGATAGCATTTAGTAATTATAAAAATAAAAAAAGCGAGGATGACAGGCAGATTTATAAGATTAGGCAGAGAGAGGCCAAACAAGTTATAAGAGCTTCTAAAGCACAGGCAGAAGAGAAATTAGCTCAGTCAGTGAAAAAAGGCGATAAGACATTCTTCAGATACATAAATGAAAAAAGGAAACTAAAACAAGAAATTACCAAATTAAAAACAAAAGAAGGAAGGTATATGGAAGAAGATAAAGAACTAGCTGACTGCCTCAATGAATACTTCTGTTCAGTTTTTACAAAGGAAAATTAAGGAAAAGTACCTCAGTTAGGAAAGAAGACTAATGAATATTTTGATGCATGTGTCTTTACAGAGGAAGAGATTCTAAGTGAGCTGTCTAAAATTAATACAAATAAGTCACAGGGGCCTGATGGGATACACCCAAAGCTACTAAAAGAGCTCAGCGGTGAACTAGCAAAACCATTAACAGATTTATTTAATCAATCACTGGCAACAGGAGTCATCCCAGAAGATTGGAAATTAGCAAATATGGTGCCCATTCACAAGAAAGGTAGTAGGGAGGAATCGGTCAACTATAGGCCAGTAAGCCTGACCTCAATAGTGGGGAAATTAATGGAAACCATACTTAACCCCTTAAGGACGCAGGGCGTACCGGTACGCCCTATTTCCTGAGTCCTTAAGGACTCAGGGCGTACCGGTACGTCCTAACTTTAAATAGTTATGCCGGCGCCGCAGGGGTTAATCGGAACAGGATGCCGGCTGAAATCATTCAGCCGGCATCCTGTCACAACGCCAGGGGGGATCAGAAACTTTATAATGCCGAAAATATATATATTTCACCTCCCCCTGCACCCCTGAATGATTTTAGCCCGGTGGGAGGTGCAGGGGGAGGGTTGCGGGCGGTGCGGCAGGCGGGATCACGATCCCCCGCCCGCCTCCCCTTGAATAATCGTTGGTGGTTAGTGGGTATACCAGGGTGCCAGCACATTGCTGGCACCCTGGTATAAACGGCTGAAATCTGTGCTGCGATGTCAGCCGTTTAACCCTTTCCATACCGCGGTCCATACGGACCGCTGTATGGAAAAGGTTAACAGCGCAGGGAGCTCTCTCCCTCTCCCATCGGGGGGCTGCTGTGCCTTTGCAGCCCCCCGATGGAGAGGGAGAGAGCCCCCCGACAGCCCCGTCCTTACCCTTCCCCGTCTGCGAAGTTCTGACCAGTACTGAGCAGACGGGGAAGGTTCCCATGGCAACAGGACGCCGTCTCAGGCATCCTGCTGTCCATAGTTCTGAACAGATCTGTGCTAAAGGCAGAGATCTGTTCAGAAAAAGTGTAATTAAAATACAGTACAAAACACTATATGGTGTACTGTACTGTATTATACAGACATCAGACCCATTGGATCTTCAAGAACCAAGTGAGTCTGGGTAAAAAAAAAAGTGAAAAAAAAAGTAAAAATCAAAAAACACATTTATCACTGATTAAAAATGAAAAAAATAAAATTACCTACACATGTTTGGTATACCGTAACGACCTGATCTATAAAATGGTCATGTTACTTTCCCCGCACGGTGAACGCCATAAAAATAAAAACTATTAGGAAATTGAAATTTTGCCCACCTTACTTCCCAAAAAAGGTAATAAAAGTGATCAAAAAAGTCGCATGTACGCCAAAATAGTACCAATCAAACCGTCATCTCATCCCACAAAAATCATACCCTACCCAAGATAATCGCCCAAAAACTGGAAAAACTATGGCTCTTAGACTATGGAAACACTAAGAGCCAAAATGAAATAATTGTGTAAAACTTAAATAAAAAAAAGTATACATATTAGGTATCGCCGCGTCCGTATCGACTGGCTCTATAAAAATATCACATGACCTAACCCCTCAGGTGACCACTGTAAAAAAAAGCTATTTTTTTCTCATCTTACGTCACAAAAAGTGTAATAGCAAGCGATCAAAAAGTCATATGCACCCCAAAATAGTGCCAATCAAACCGTCATCTCGTACCGCAAAAAATGAGACCCTACTTAAGATAATCGCCCAAAAACTGAAAAAACTATGGCTCTTAGACTATGGAGACACTAAAACATTTTTTTTGTTTTAAAAATGAAATCATTGTGTAAAACTTACATAAATAAAAAAAATTGTATACATATTAGGTATCGCCGCGTCCGTGACAACCTGCTCTATAAAATGACCACATGATCTAACCTGTCAAATGAATGTTGTAAATAACAAAAAAAAAAACGTGCCAAAAAATCTATTTCTTGTTACCTTGGGCAGACTAGATGGGCCAAATGGTTCTTATCTGCCGACACATTCTATGTTCTAAAATGGGGTCACTTTTTTGGAGTTTCTACTCTAGGGGTGCATCAGGGGGGATTCAAATGGGACATGGTGTCAAAAAAAACAGTCCAGCAAAATCTGCCTTCCAAAAACCGTATGGCATTCCTTTCCTTCAGCGCCCTGCCGTGTGCCCGTATAGCGGTTTACGACCACATATGGGGTGCTTCTGTAAACTACAGAATCAGGGCCATAAATATTGAGTTTTGTTTGGCTGTTAACCCTTGCTTTGTAACTGGAAAAAAAATATTAAAATGGAAAATCTGCCAAAAATGTGAAATTTTGAAATTGTATCTCTATTTTCCATTAAATCTTGTGCAACACCTAAAGGGTTAACAAAGTTTGTAAAATCAGTTTTGAATACCTTGAGGGGTGTAGTTTCTTAGATGGGGTCACTTTTATGGAGTTTCTACTCTAGGGGTGCATCAGGGGGGCTTCAAATGGGACATGGTGTAAAAAAATCAGTCCAGCAAAATCTGGCTTCTAAAAACCAAACGGCGCACCTTTCACTCTACGCCCTGCTGTGTGGCCGTACAGTAGTTTACGGCCACATATGGGGTGTTTCTGTAAACGGCAGAGTCAGGGCAATAAAAATACCGTCTTGTTTGGCTGTTGACCCTTGCTTTGCTAGTGGAAAAAATGGGTTAAAATGGAAAATTAGGCAAAAAAAATGAAATTCTCAAATTTCATCCCCATTTGCCAATAACTCTTGTGCAACACCTAAAGGGTTAACGAAGTTTGTAAAATCAGTTGTGAATACCTTGAGGGGTGTAGTTTATAGAATGGGGTCATTTTTGGGCGGTTTCTATTATGTAAGCCTCGCAAAGTGACTTCAGACCTGTAGTGGTCCCTAAAAATAGTTTTTTTGTTATTTTCTGAAAAATTGCAAGATTTGCTTCTAAATTTCTAAGCCTTGTAACATCCCCAAAAAATAAAATATCATTCCCAAAATGCTACAAACATGAAGTAGACATATGGGGAATGTAAAGTCATCACAATTTTGGGGGGTATTACTATGTATTACAGAAGTAGAGAAACTGAAACTTTGAAATTTGCAAATTTTTCAAATTTCTTGGTAAATATGGTATTTTTTTTATGCAAAAAAATTTACTTTTTTGACCCAATTTTAGCAGTGTCATGAAGTACAATATGTGATGAAAAAACACTCTCAGAACGGCCTGGATAAGTCAAAGCGTTTTAAAGTTATCAGCACTTAAAGTGACACTGGTCAGATTTGCAAAAAATGGTCCTTAAGGTGAAATAGGGCTGAGTCCTTAAGGGGTTAAGGAGAGGATTGTGGAACATCTAAAATCCCATGGATTTGAAAGATGAAAAACAGCATGGGTTTACTTCAGGGAGATCATGTCAAACTAATCTTATTTTTTTTGATTGGGTGACTAAAATAATAGATGGCGGAGGTGCAGTAGACATCGCTTATCTAGATTTTAGTAAGGCTTTTGATACTGTCCCACATAGAAGGCTTATCAATAAATTGCAGTCTTTGTGTGTGGACTCCCATATTGGATAAGGCAGTGGCTGAGGGACAGACAACAGAGGGTTTTAGTCAATGGAGTATATTCAGACCATGGTCTTGTTACCAGTGGGGTACCTCAGGGATCTGTTCTGGGACCCATATTGTTTAATATCTTTATCAGCGAAATTGCAGAAGGCCTCGATGGTAAGGTGTGTCTTTTTGCTGATGACGCAAAGATTTGTAACAGGGTTGATGTTCCTGGAGGGATACACCAAATGGAAAAGGATTTAGGAAAACCAGTGGAATGGTCCAAAATCTGGCAACTAAAATTTAATGTTGATAAGTGCAAGATAATGCACCCGGGGCGTAATAACCCAAGAGCAGAATACAAAATCAGTGATTCAGTCCTAACCTCAGTATCTGAGGAAAGGGATTTAGGGGTCATTATTTCAGAAGACTTAAAGGTAGGCAGACAATGTCATAGAGCAGCAGGAAATGCTAGCAGAATGCTTGGGGGTATAGGGAGAGGAATTACCAGTAGAAAGAGGGAGGTGAGACCTCATTTGGAGCATTGTGAGACCTCATTTGGAGCATTGTGCTCAGTACTGGAGACCATATATCCAGAAGGATATTGATACTTTGGAGAGAGTTCAGAGAAGATCTGCTAAACTAGTACATGGATTGCAGGACAAAACTTACCAGGAAAGATTAAAGGACCTTAACAGGTATACTTTGGAAGAAAGACGAGACAGAGGGGATGATAGAAACTTTTAAATACATAAAGGGAGTCAACAAGGTAAAAGAGGAGAGAATATTTAAAAGAAGAAAAACTGCTACAAGAGGACATAGTTTTAAATTAGAGGGGCAAAGGTTTAAAAGTAATATCAGGAAGTATTACTTTACTGAGAGAGTAGTGGATGCATGGAATAGCCTTCCTGCAGAAGTGGTAGCTGCAAATACAGTGAAGGAGTTTAAGCATGCATGGGATAGGCATAAGGCCATCCTTCATATAAGATAGGGCCAGGGGCTATTCATAGTATTTAGTATATTGGGCAGACTAGATGGGCCAAATGGTTCTTATCTGCCGACACATTCTATGTTTCTATACTTCCTCTGCCAGCCCAGGAATATCAGCTCCAGTAAGCAGGGAACTACTAGTGCATAGCAGGCCAGAGAGGCGCTGGTAGTGGGACATTCTATTATTAAGGGTACAGATCGGGCGATCTTTCATAAAGACTGGGATCCTCGAACGGTGTATTGTCTTCCTGCCGCTCAAGTTCGATATATATCAGGTTGATAGATTACTGGGAGAGGCTGGTGAAGACCCAGTGGTCATTGTCCACATTGGAACTAATGGCACATTTAGAGGTAGGTGGAGTGTCCTTAAAAATGATTTCAGGGACTTAGGTCGCAAGCTCAGGGCAATGACTTCAAAGGTGGTATTTTCTGAAATATTACCTGTACCATGAGCCACACCAGAAAGGCAGTGGGAGATTAGGAAGGAAAACAATAGCCCAAGAACTATTGTAGGAAGGAGAGTTTTGGGGTCCTTGAGAACTGAAATGACTTCTCTGTCGGCTACAGGCTCTGTCGTAGGGATGGGCTGTACCTCAATGGGGAAGGTGCAGCTGTTTTCAGGGAATAGATGGCTAGAAGGTTGGAGGAGTGTTTAAATTAGGGACGAGGGAGAGGGTAATTACATTATAGGAGGGGAAATAAACATGTTGAGTCCCTGTAGGAAGAAATACATAGATACAAAAACAATAGTTACATACTGATAGGAGTTTGTTATAAGCCACCTAATATTACAAAGTTCACAGAAAATCTACTAAGGGAAATAGATGAGGAGATACAGATTAAACTCAAAATTTGAATATCGTGCAAAAGTCCATTTATTTCAGTAATGCAAATTAAAAGGAATTGCATTAATGCAGCTTAAAATTAGAATTTTGGGAAAAGGTTCAATATTCTAGGTTCAAAGTGTCACACTAGTCAGCTAATTAATCCATACCCCTGAGCTAAGGGTACCTCAAAATTGTGACTTTGGGGTTTCATAAGCTATAAGCAATAATTATCCAAATTATAACAAATAAAGGTTTGAAATATCTCGCTTTGCATGTAATGAGTCTATCTCATATATTAGTTTCACCTTTTAAGTTGCATTACTGAATTAAATGAACTTCCGTCACTGCCAAGTCTAAAACTTTAGTAACTTATCCTTCCCACTTTCTGACCTCAATCTTCTTTCATTTACCATAAAGACCTCTCACTTTTCTCATGACAATCCTACTTTTAACACTTACAGAAACCTACACACCATTAACTGCCAGCAATTTATTAACAACCTACAACTAGCTCTTACCCCAATCACTTCCCTCGCCTGTCCAGACTTGGCTGCCACTCATTACAACCAGACCCTCAAAACCACCCTAGATAAAGTTGCTCCAATATCAATCCGACCCTCTCGACATAGAACACTGCAACCCTGGCACACACCTGAAACATGTTTTCTCCAGCGCTGCTCCAGATGTGCAGAACGCTTGTGGAGAAAATCACGAATATCAGCAGACTTCCTCCATTATAAATTTATGCTCAAAACATACAATTCGGCTCTCAATATTGCAAAACGAAAGTACTTCACCTCTCTCATCTCCTTACTCTTAAATAACCCAAAACGACTTTTTTACACTTTACACTCACTTCTAAGCTCTAATGTTCCAGAACCTGTCACTGACCTCTGCGCTGATGGCATGGCCACTTACTTCAGAGACAAGATTGGCAGTATCCGGAGGGAAATAATCTCCCAGTCCCCAAATAATTTCAATCCTCCTCCTTCCAATTTCTCCACATGCTCGCTCTCCTTTTTTGACCCTATAACAAAAGAAGAAGTCTCCAGGCTTCTCTCTTCTTCTTGACCCACAACCTGTAGCAGTGATCCTATTCCATCACACCTCCTCCAGTCCCTTTCCCTGCCTGTCATCACTCACCTAACTACAATTTTTAACCTCTCTCTCTCTTCTGGTATCTTTCCCTTCTCTTTCAAACACTCTATTATAACCCCACTACTAAAGAAACCATCTCTTTACCCGACCTGTGCTGCTAACTACTGACCTGTTTCTAACCTCCCCTTCATCTCTAAACTCCTTGAACGTCTTGTCTACTCTCGCTTAATAAGCTATCTCTCTGCAAACTCTCTTCTTGACCCATTACAATCTGCCTTCTGCCCTCTTCACTCTACAGAACCTGCCCTTACTAAACTGTCTAACAATCTCCTAACAGCAAAAAGAAATGGTGACTATTCTCTACTGATTCTGTTGGATCTCTCTGCAGCGTTTGATACCGTAGACCATAAACTCCGCCTCACCATGCTCCACTCAATTGGCCTTAAGGACTCTGCCCTCTCTTGGTTCTCTTCCTATCTCTCTGCCCGCTCCTTAAGTGTATCATTCGCTCTTCTTCTTCTCCTCTTCCTCCTGATGTTGGAGTTCCTCAGGGCTCAGTACTAGGTCCTCTACTCTTCTCCCTCTATACAGCCCCCATCAGACAGACTATTAGTAGATTTGGCTTTCGATACCATCTCTATGTTGACGACACCCAAGTATGCACTTCATCCCCTGACATCACCCCTGCTTTACTCCGAAACACCAGTAATTGTCTAGCAGCTGTATCTAACATCATGTCCTCTCTGTATCTAAAACTGAACCTCTCAAAAATTGAACTTCTTGTCTTTCCCCCATCTACTAACTCACCTAAACTTGATATTTCAATTTCGGTTTGCAGCACTACTATCATATCTCCTGTGCAACATGCCTGCTGTCTTGGGGCCACATTTGACTCTGATCTTTCCTTTGTTCCCCATATTCAATCACGTACACGCTCTTGTCGTCTCCACCTCAAGAATATCGCCAGAATCCACTCTTTTCTTACGGTGGAAACTGCAAAAACTCTTGTTGTTGCCTTGATTCATTCTCGTCTTGACTACTGAAACACATTACTAATCAGTCTCCCTCTCACTAAACTCTCCCCTCTTTAGTCTGTTCTAAATGCTGCAGCCAGGCTCATCTATCCATCCAACCGCTACACTGATGCTACTAGTCTGTGCCAGTCACTTCACTGGTTGCCCATCCACCACAGAATACAGTTCAAACTTCTCACCCTCACCCACAAAGCTCTGCACATCGCTGCACCTCCATATATCTCCTCCCTCATCTCCATCTACCACCCTCCTTGTGCTCTCCGTTCTGTTAGCGACCTAAGATTAATAACCTCCATAATTCGTACCTCTCACTTCCATCTTCAAGACTTTTCTCGAGCTGCACCTACTCTCTGGAATACTCTGCCCCGGAATACTAGTTCAATCCACTACTTCTCCACCTTCAAACGTGCCTTAAAAACACATCAAGCTTTTTCCCAGACTAAACCTTCCCCCACCAACTCCTCTGGCCTAATTTCGATCCTCTAGTAGTCCCAAACCTTTAGCAGATCAGCTGGCACCACTCCTGTTTATTGAATAATGGCTCAAATCCTACTTATCACAATCAACTACCTTATGTGTCACCCCCAATTCCTCATAGATTGTAAGCTCTTGCGAGCAGGGCCCTGACTCCTAGTGTTTCAGTTGCATATTATCCAGTTATTCTTGTTTTGTATATGAACCTTATAAACTTGTAAAGCGCTGTAGAATATGGTGGCGCTGTATAAATAATTTTTTTTATTATTATTATATTAACTTTGCACAATATTCTAATTTTTCGAGTTTCACCTGTAGACTGGAAACTGAAACCTGCAGATCTCATAAAGGAAACAGGTTCTTTGCAGTACACAATTATCAAACAATTACCTTTTTGTTACTGGTTCATGATCCGACTAGAGAGACCTCTATCCTGGACTTAGTATTAACCAATAGATGTGACAGAACAACAGACGTGCATGTTCGGGGATACCTTGGAAATAGTGCCCATAAAATAATAACCTTTTAATTGTCATTCAAAAGTGTTTATTCAGGGATGCACAAAAACGCCAAACTTTCAAAAAGCGAAATTTTAGCACCTGAGAGACCATTAACCTCGCTAACTGGGCAATGTCCTCAAAAATAAAAAAATACAGCCACAAAATGGGATTTTTTAAAAGCATCCTAAACTTATTGTGAGAGGTATATACCTAGTGGAAATAAAATGGTGAGGAACAAGGGGAAAAAAACTATGTGGAGCAAAAAATGACAAAAAGAAGAATTTAAATCACTGAAACAGGAAGGTAGTGAGGAAGCATTGAAAAATGATAAGGAAAAAAATAGAATATATTCAGGAAGTTATGTAAAAGATGGATACAAGCAGCCAAGCTAGAGATAGAGAGATTAATTTCCATAAAGTAAAACTAACCCTAAAATGTTCTTCAGTTATGTAAATGGTAAAAAGTGTAAACCTGAAAGTGTTAGTCCTTTGAAGAGTGATGAGGGAGGATTTGTAGACAAGGATGAGGAGACAGTAAATCTATTAAATATTTTTATTCACTGAGAAAAATAAACTGTCAGATGAAATGCAGAATGCAAAAGTAAAATTCCCGTTTAAAGTGCCCTGTCTGACCCAGGAAGAAGTGCAGCAAATCCAGTGCAGCAAAAAAGTCAAATCAGCGGATCCAGATGGCATACACCCATATATCATAAGAGAATTAAGTAATGTCATAGACAGACCCTTATTTCTGATATTTAAGGACTCTATAATGACAAGGAGTTTTCCACAGGATTGGCTCTTAGCATATGTGGTGCTCATGAGCCTGTAAACTATAGGCAATTGAGTCTAACATCTGTTGTGGGTAAACAGTTTGCAAGTTTTCTAACAGATGCTATCCTGGAGTATCTCAATGAAAATAAGCAAATAACACTGCATCAGCATGGCTTCTTGAGGGATCGGTCCTGTCAAACTAATTCAATCAGTTTCTATGAGGAGGTAAGTTGACTGGGGTGAATCAATGGATGTCATATATCTTGACTTCTCCAAAGTATTGGATACTGTTCGACATAAAAGATGGTACATAAAATGAGAATGCTTGGATTGGGGTAAAATGCGTGTATATGGGTACAGTTATAGAAAACAGAGGGCGTTTATTAATGATACATACTCAGATTGGATCACCGTCACTAGTGGTGTACCACAGGGGTCAGTATTGGGCCCTATACTCTTCAATATATTTAGTAATGATCTCGTAGAAGGCTTGCACAGTAAAATATTGATTTTTGCAGAAGACACTAAACTGTGTAAAGTAAATAACATGGAAGAGGACAGTATACTGCTACAGATGGATCTGGATAGATGGAGGCTTGGGCAGAGAAGTGGCAGATGAGGTTTAACACTGATAAATGTAAGGTTATGCACATCGGAAGGAATAATGCAAGTTACCTGTACATACAAAGTCTTAAGACACGGGGTAACACTGACATGGAAAAGGCTTAGGAACTTTAGCAGACAGCAAACTTAAAGAGGTTGTCTCACTTCCGCAAATAACTCTAGATGATAAATGCTAATACAAGGCACTTACTAATGTATTGGGATTGTCCATATTGCCTATTTTGCTGGCTTAATTAATTTTTCTAGCACATTATACACTGCTCGTATCCAGGGCACAACCACCCTGCAATCCAACATTAGTGGCCATGCTTGTACACTATAGTAAAATATGCTGGTCTCCAGTGGCCTGAACCATGGGAGTGCGCATAGACCTGTGCTTTTTCTTGTTCAAGCACGGCCACTGCTGCTGGATTGCAGGATGGTTGTAACCATGGAAATAAGACTGTATAATGTTTTGGAGAAATGAATCAAGCCAGCAAAGGAGGCAATATGGACAATTACAATACTTTAGTAAGTGACGTGTATTAACTTTCTGTACATAATAAATGCCATTTGCTGATGTGAGACAACCCCTTTAACTATAGAAACCAGTGTTGGGCAGCTGCTGCCAAATCTCTAGTCAGACCACACATGGAGTATTGTGTATAGCTCTGGACACCTGTGAACAAGACAGACATAGCAGAGCTGGAGAGGTTTGAAAAGTCAACTAAAGTAATAACTGGAATGGGTAGACTACACTACCCAGAAAGATTATCAAAATTAGGGTTATTTAGTTTAGAAAAAAGACAACTTGGGGGATGTAGAAGTATGTGAGGTCAGTATAGCAATCTCTCCCATGATCTATTTATACCCAGGACTTTGACAAGGGGACATCCTGTACATCTATAGGAAAGAAGGTTTCTTCACAAACATAGCAGAGGATTCTTTACTGTAAGAGCAGTGAGATTACAGAATTCTCTGCTGGAAAACGTGGTGATGGTGAAATCATATGTCATAGTTTTATTCCGTCCGCCTCTCGGCATGTTTGCCGTGCTGCCACCGGAACTCCGTCACGCCCTTATTATAGTCAAGCCTTATACTAGCCTTAGTTGCCCATAGCAACCAATCAGATTCCAACTTTCATTTTTGACAGCTCATTTGGAAAATGAAAGGTGGAATCTTATTGGTTGCTATGGGCAACTAAGCCAGTTCTACTTTACACCAGTTTGACAAATGATCCCACCAGTCTCCTGAATAAATAAAGGAAGATAGTAGGAAAGTTGAATGTTGACAGTTAGTACTTAACAGACAATACAGACAAAAGAACGGAAATAGATGGGAATGAAATTGAGATCCCGGCTATAAATTAGAATGTCCGGCATACTCAGAAATATAGGATATCCACCACCAGGATAAAATTGTATGAGAGTATATTGTAGAAAAACCTAAATTCATCTGTAAAAAGGCCCCTATTGTTGGTAATATGATTGCATTCAACAGTTAGGCTCCATTCACACGTCCGCAATTCTGTTTTGCATTTTGCGGAACGGAATTGCGGACCCATTCATTTCTATGGGGCCATACTATGTGCTGTCCGGATCCGGAAATGCAGATCCACACTTCCAGGTCCGCAATTTCGTTCCCGAAAAAAATAGAACATGTCCTATTCTTGTCCGCAATTGCGGATGTGTGAATGGACCCTTAAAAGTATAATATTAAAGAAAGATGGGAAGGAAATTGAGGCTCCAAAGGGCATTTTTCCATGCAAAAATTGTATGAGCTACCGGAAACTGGTTTTATGAAGTTAGGGATAAAGAACGGAGTTATCCACAATTAATAAAACAACATAGTAGTTGACGCAGTAAAGGTGTTATATAATTATTAACCTGCCTATGTGGGAATATATATGTGGGGAGGACAAAAAGGCCATTATATGAGAGAATACGAGGACATATTTATAATATAGAAAGGAAACATCAGGGCCATCCAGAGTCGTGACATTATTTGGATAAACATGATGGAAAAAGGGTAGGGTCATTTTCATGTGGCATAGAAAAAGTGAACGTTGGTAAAAGAGGGGGTCATCTAAATATTAATCACAAGCAGAAACGAATACAGATTTAAATAAAAAATCCACCTAAAGGGTTTCTGTCACCAGATTTAACCCTATTAAGCTAGCTGACATTAGCGATATGCTAATGTCAGCTAAACCTAACTAGCCTATTTCTACTTTTATTTATGCCCCCATTACGCCAGAAATCTAGTGACTTGAATAGACCAGTACGGCGTGAAAAACAGAAGATAGAACATTTTTCCCTCAATGGACAGATGGTCAATGAAAAACAATGCTCATATGCATATTCCCCCATTGAAATGAATGTGTCAGTGTTCAATCCAAATGCTATCTGTAAAAACAGTCTGCATGTGAATGGAAAACTTGCTCATGTGAAATAAATATAAGGATCACATAGTGAATATAAAAATTGCTTGGGGTACTTGTTGCAGCTTTTGTAGTGCTACTGCTAAGTGCCGACATACAGTGGGAAAAATAAGTATTTGATACACTGGAGATTTTGCAAGTGTGACCACTTACAAAAAATGGAGAGGTCTGTAATTTTTATCATAGGCACACTTCACCTGTAAGGGACAGAATCTGAAAAAAAATCTGAAAATTACATTGTATGATTTTTAAATAATTAATTAGCATTTTATTGCATGAAATAAGTATTTGATACAATAGAAGAACAGAACAAAATATTTGGTACAGAAACCTTTGTTTGCAATTACAGAGGTCAGATGTTTCCAGTAGTTCTTGACCAACTTTGCGCACACTGCAGCAGGGATTTTGGCCCACTCCTCCATACACATCTTCTCCAGATCTTTAAGGTTTCAGGGCTGTCGCTGGGCTATATTGAGTTTCAGCTCCCTCCAAAGATTTTCGATTGGGTTCAGGTCTGGAGAACCCCCAAAAGTATGATGTTTCCACCCTGGGTTCTTGGGGTTGTACTCATCCTTCTTCTTCCTCCAAACACAACGAGTGGAGTTGATACCAAAAAGTTATATTTTGGTCTTATCTGACCACATGACCTTCTCCCATACCTCCTCTGAATCATACAGATGGTCATTGGTGAACTTCAAACAGGCCTAGACATGTGCTGGGGTGAGCAGGGGGACCTTGCATGCCCTGCAGGATTTTAATCCATGATGGCGTAGTGTGTTACTTACGGTAATCTTTGAGACTGTGGTCCCAACTCTCGTTGACCAGGTACTTCCATGTAGTTGTGGGCTGATTCCTGACCTTTCTCAGAATCATCCTTACCCCACGAGGTCAGATCTTGCATGGAGCCCCAGACCGAGGAAGATTGACAGTCATCTTGTGTTTCTTCCATTTTCTAATAATTGCGGCAACAGTTGTTGCCTTCTCACCAAGCTACTCGCCTATTGTCCTGTAGCCCATCCTGGCCTTGTGCAGGTCTACAATTTTGTCCCTGATGTCCTTAGACAGTTCTTTGGTCTTGGCCATGGTGGAAAGGTTGGAGTGTGATTGAGTGTGTGGACAGGTGTCTTTTATACAGGTAACGAGTTCAAACAGGTGCAATTAATACAGGTAATAAGTGCAGAGTAGGAGGGCTTCTTAAAGAAACACTAACAGGTCTGTGAGAGACAGAATTTTTGCTGGTTGATTGGTGACTAAATAATACATTTGCATTTTATTGCATGAAATAAATATTTAAAAATCAAGCAACTTGATTTTCAGATTTCTTTTTTGATTCTGTCTCTCACAGTTGAAGTGTACCTACGATAAAAATTACAGACCTCTCCATTCTTTGTAGGTGGGAAAAACACCAGTCTGTTAAATACTTATATCCCCCACTGTAATTAGCCTTGGGCTATGTAGCAACTAGTGATCGCGAACTGCAAGTAGGTCCCATTCATTTTAACGGCAGACGAACCTGAAAAACCTTCAGCTCATATTTGCAGCCAAGAAATAATTACTAGAAGTTCACAAATAGTCCCACAACATGGACAGTGACATACCAGATGTATTATTTGAATTTGCGACCTCTATTCATATTTTTTTTTAATGCAAAATATTGGCAATACAGTACCCAAATGCACTATAAAGAAAGTATATTGTTATATAACACCCCGCTTCAATCAGTTTTTTGGAAGGACGACTGGTATATCACACCAGTAGAAATTATTTGTTCAAATAATGCCTGGCCCTTTTTTATACCTGCAGTATCGCAGCAGAACCGCACACAACTGGCACACAATACAAATGCACTATAATATACTTTCTAACATGAAAAGTATATTATAACATTGTACAAGGAAGGCAATCCATTAGAATATACATAAAGATAAAACGTAACCTTTAATAATGTTACTATGAGGGTCCATTCACACGTCCGTAAGTGTTTTGTGGATCCGCAAAAAACATACATCTGCAATTTGCATTCCGCAATTTGCGGACCGCATATCGCCGGCACTATAATCGAAAATGCCTAATCTTGTCTGTAATTGCGGACAAGAATAGGACATGTTGTATTTTTTTGCGGAAACGGAAGTGCGGATCCGCAAATGCGGACCGCACATTCCGGCCCTATTGAAAATAAATGGGTCTGCACCCGTTCCGCAAAATTGCGGAACTGATGCGTACACATTTTGCGGACGTGTGAATGGAAAAGATATCCCTCAAAATAAATTTAATTATTAAAGTTAATCAAAATGCATAGATGTGGTAGGCAATAACAAGTGCTTGGCGCCACTAAATCAGGTGCTCGGCGGCACCAAATCAGAAACTATATGTCCTACCACAATCCGGGGGGTTCCAGTGCACATCCATGAATCCCGGAGGGAAATCCAAAAACATCTATCCCTGGGCTAGATGATGATGTGGTATTGAAGGACAGGGTGGGCAAAGAACTGTCCCTGATATTGCCCTACAGGGGGGTGCTATTCTGGCCCTGATAGCCTAACCACAGACCACCCGCCCTGATCCTTACACTATATAAAAATGACCCTAGTAAGCCATTAGCCCCTAGGCTCCTTACTTCCAGGTCATCACTATATAGATCTACAGTTGCAAGAAAAAGTATGTGAACCCTTTGGAATGATATGGATTTCCGCACAAATTGGTCATAAAATATGATCTGATCTTCATCTAAGTCACAACAATAGACAATCACAGTCTGCTTAAACTAATAACACACAAAGAATTAAATGTTACCATGTTTTTATTGAACACACCATGTAAACGTTCACAGTGCAGGAAACAGTATGTGAACCCCTAGACTAATGACATCTCCAAGAGCTAATTGGAGTGAGATGAGATTGGAGGTGTTGGTTACAGCTGCCCTGCCCTATAAAAAACACACACCAGTTCTGGGTTTGCTTTTCACAAGAAGCATTGCCTGATGTGAATGATGCCTCGCACAAAAGAGCTCTCAGCAGACCTACGATTAAGTATTGTTGACTTGCATAAAGCTGGAAAGGGTTATAAAAGTATCTCCATCTGTTCATCAGTCCACAGTAAGACAAATTGTCTATAAATGGAGAAAGTTCATCACTGCTGCTACTCTCCCTAGGAGTGGCCGTCCTGTAAAGTTGACTGCAAGAGCACAGCGCAGACTGCTCAATGAGGTGAAGAAGAATCCTATAGTGTCAGCTAAAAACTTACAAAAGTCTCTGGCATATGCTAACATCCCTGTTAGCGAATCTACGATACGTAAAACACTAAACAAGAATGGATTTCATGGGAGGATACCACAGAGGAAGCCACTGCTGTCCAAAAAAAACATTGCTGCACGTTTTCAGTTTGCACAAGAGCACCTGGATGTTCCACAGCAGTACTGGCAAAATATTCTGTGGACAGAAGAAACCAAAGTTGAGTTGTTTGCAAGAAACACACAACACTATGTGTGGAGAAAAAGGGGCACAGCACACCAACATCAAAACCTCATCCCAGCTGTGAAGTATGGTGGTGGGAGCATCATGGTTTGGGGCTGCTTTGCTACGTCAGGGCCTGGACGGATTGCTATCATCGAAGGAAAAATGAATTCTCAAGTTTATCAAGACATTTTGCAGGAGAACTTAAGGCCATCTGTCCACCAGCTGAAGCCCAACAGAAGATGGGTGTTGCAACAGGACAACGACCCAAAGCAGACAAGTAAATCAGCAGCAGAATGGCTTAAACAGAAGAAAATACGCCTTCTGGAGGGGCCCAGTCAGAGTCCTGACCTCAACCCGACCTCAAGAAAGTGATTCACACCAGACATCCCAAGAATATTGCTGAACTGAAACGGTTCTGTAAAGAGGAATGGTCAAGAATTACTCCTGACCGTTGTGCACGTCTGATCTGCAACTACAGGAAACGTTTGGTTGAAGTTATTGCTGCCAAAGGAGGTTCAACCAGTTATTAAATCGAAGGGTTCGCATACTTTTTCCACCTGCACTGTGAATGTTTACATGGTGTGTTCAATAAAAACATGGTAACATTTAATTATTTGTGTGTTATTAGTTAAAGCAGACTGTGATTGTCTATTGTTGTGGCTTAGATGAAGATCAGATCACATTTTATGACCAATTTGTGCAGAAATCCATATCATTCCAAAGGGTTCACATACTTTTTCTTGCAACTGTATGTGTTTTTTACTCATTATAAAAGTATATTATAAGTATATCGCACCTCTCTGCATATCACACCTATCGACAGCACACCTATACTGGTCCTTAAATGGACTTTTGTGGCCCTATTAGCTAGCATTTGGTGTTTTTAACAGTCTGTCCCTGCTCCACACAGCAACCTCTCCCTACACTGGCAAAACACTGAATGTAAAATGGCGGCCAGATCAGGTTTATTTATATGGTAGGGGGTATGTCCATGTGCTGAAACGTCTTAATCGGCTGTCCTGTACCACCTGATGGATGTGTCATGGGTCAAAGTTTTTCACAATGTAAATGAATTTGGCGGGCGTGAATATCTCCATATGTTCGGCGAATCGCGAACACGCAAAGTTCGCCGCAAAACGACCGCCGGGCGAACCGCAAGGCCATCTCTAGTAGCAACTAATCTGTAGGAATACATTGACAAGTTGCTTTTCTGCCTGTGCCTATGCTTTTAGACTGAAGTTGTAGTGTAGTTTTGATTTTAGAGAAAGATAATAACTGCAAATATTATTAGTAGTAATGAATGAAATGTTTTATTGTGGCCATTTTGTAGTCCGTGTGGGACATCTTGCATCACATTTTTTTTGTAATTTTAGGAGAAATTAAATCAATCTGAGTTTGATTTCCTGCTTAACCACCTTGGTCATGCTGCAGACAACTTCTCCAAGTGTATGACATTTTCGAAATTTTTACTGGTTCTATTGACAAGTAAAAAGAACTTGGTAAGACTTTTTTTCCATTTTAATCATTTTATATGGGCGAACAAAAAACTGTTAACTGAATATTTTATAAACCTAAAATGTATCTTAATCATACACAGCTTTTTAAATGGCATTTTGCCATCTTTTGCGCTCTTGACAAATTTTTTGCATTTTTGTGAATTTTTTTTTTCAGAAAAAAATGCAGTATGTTGTAGTAATCACATTTTTTCATGTATATTTCTATACCATGGTCTAGATCAGGGATGCCCAACCTGCAGCACTCCAGCTGTTGTAAAACTACAACTCCCACCATGCCCTGCTGTAGGTTGATAGCTGTAGGCATTGTATGTACAATCTATACTGTATCAAATTATATATATCAATGAGTGACGCAAAAAGTTCCATAACAAGTGACAGCTCCTTTAGAAAATGAAAGGAGGAATCTGGTTGCTATGGACAACTAAGCCAGTTCTACTTTATACCAGTATGATAAATTACCCCAATAGTTTTTTTGTGAGAAGATTCAATAAAACTTGTAATTTTATAACTTTAGATCTCTGCTCTTTATGAGCTCTGAGCAGGCCATTCTGCTATTATTAGTGACTGATATAATTCTCTGTGTAGGGTGTATATGCAGAGATAGCTTTCAGTCACTGATAGACTGAGACTTTAAAATTACAAGTTTTGCTGAAACTTTTCCCACAAACATAATTAGCAGGCGTAAGAAAGTAAGGCACTCTTTACGCATTTTTCTTATTATTATTTAAAGAGGACCTTTCATTACGATAAAAAATCTAAACTGAGTATGCTGACATGGAGAGCGGCGCCCAGGGATCTCCCTGCACTTACTATTATCCCTGGGCGCCGCTCCGTTCTCCCGATATAGGCTCCGGTATCTTCAGATTTTCGGCTTAACTGGGAGGAGCCTGCTCTTGTTCTCCTGGGCGTCTTCTCCCAGGCTGAAGTGCTGGCCAATCGCAGCACTCAGCTCATAGCCTGGGAGAAAAAAACCTCTCCCTGCGATTGGCCAGCACTCCAGCCTGGGAGAAGGAGACGCTCAGGAGAACCCTCCTCCCGGTTGAGCCGAAAATCTGAAGATAGCGGAGCCTATACCGGGAGAACGGAGCGGCGCCCAGGGATAATAGTAAGTGCAGGAAGATCCATGGGTGCCGCTCTACATGTCTGTATACTTAATTTAGATTTTTTTATCGTAATGAAAGATCCTCTTTAAACTTATGGTAAGCCGGGGTAAATAAATGTAAATGCCTGTTTGATTATGTACAGTAGGACACTGCTTTCCTTGCCTGTAACTGCATTTTTAATTGTGCATAATGTATTTATGATGTTTATTTTATTTTTATACTATTATTTTATTCTTTTTCATGTTTGGATTTATTATATAAAATAATCACAGCCCTAAGAAACGTTTTGAATGAGATAAAACTCTAACTTTATTGGATATACATTAAAAGTAGGAAGGACCTATGAGTCTTCAAAATACACACATTGGGAAATAGGCTCCATTCACACGTCCGCAAATGAGTCCGCATCCGTTCCGCAATTTTGCTGAATGGGTGAGGACCCATTCATTTTCTATGGGGACGGAATGGATGCGGACAGCACACAGTGTGCTATCCGCATTTGCGGAGCGCTGCCCCGATCTTCGAGTCCGCAGCTCCGCAAAAGATATAACATGTCCTATTCTTGTCCGCAGCTGCGGACACGAATAGGCATTTCTATAGGGGTGCTGAGCGGGTGTGTTGCAGATCCGCAATTTGCGGGTCCGCAACACACCACGGACGGGTGAATGGACCCTAAGGTATAGTATTGGCATCTGAACATATATAAATAATAGCCGAAAGACAGGTCCTGTGTGCAACTCTGTGTAATATCTAGTAACAGAATCCAGTGGCTACCATGTATAATGTCCTGCAGCGTATGTGCTTATAACACTGCACAGACAAAGTCCATTGTGACTCTGATACCTATTACGTCTGCTGTAGCGCAGAGTGATAATAGGATGGTATCAGCCACATACAATATCAGCCACTATATGTACAGATGGTCAAATAGCAAAAGTTAGCAGAGTGCTCTGCGTTATGGACCGAGGATACTGAAACAGCAGAAGGACCTTAATCCCAGTACTGCCATTCCTGGTGTACACGTTCCTTCTTCCCCCTTCATGTGCTCAGAAACCTGACTCACCCTGGCAACAATTGAGACGGCTAATTGCCCTATATCTGCCCTGAAAGGTGGTCTATGCCTGCACTGAGGATCCTTTTCTGCGCTCTACGCGTTTCGCCTTTGGGCTCACCAGGATCTCTGGATCACTAAAGACAGGACAGACAAACATGTAATGCCGTCCGCCTCATGTGGTGAGGTGGTGGCATCTGCGCTAGGGTGGTCGTAAGTACGGCCGCCATTCTCCGCTGTTTAAAAGAGGATCATCCCTCCCCCATAGGGCGGATCAAGATGCAGCCGGCGAAAGAGAGAGAGGTGGGCGTGTCTGCAGCGCTGTTAATTCCCACCCCCCGGCTCCGCCTCCCAAGGCTGCGATCACATACTGAGTGTCAAAACACTCCTTTGTCATAACAGGAATCAGTCGGCGATTGATAAACAGCGTGCCAGACATCAGAACTTAAACTAATGAAGAAAGACAGGGGGGACAGAAATTATACATATGAAGATGTGAGGCACACTTATATGTATATATGCTCGGAACACCGTTATAACAGTTTTAAGACAATGTAATATGTCCCATTATACGCAGATGTACGTCACACTATTTACCAGTTGGTACTTTTTAAGCCTCACCATCTTTAGGGACCAGGAGGGTAACCTATGTACGCGACTGTTACGCAAAGAAACGGCTGCGAATAGCCTCCTACAATGGGACAGTTGCCATCCGATGACTCTGAGAAAAGGTATTCCTAAAGGGAAATACCTGAGACTGGGCAGAAATTGCTCTAGGCTTACAGACTACCGGGTGGCGGCAAGGGACCTTCAAAATCAGTTCAAGAATAGGGGCTACCCACGACAGGTCCTGAATAGTGCGTATCAGCACTCGTTAGCAATGAACCGGGATACACGCAGCATGAGAGTATGAGGATAGTCAAGTCCGTATCATTACCATGTTTGATGAGGCACACTCGCTACTGGGGCATTCTGAAATCGGACCCTGATATAGGACATCTTATTGGTGCTACCCCGACCATCACTTATCGCTGAGGCCGCAATTTAGGAGACAGGCTGGTTCACAGCTTTGAACAATCACCACAGTCAGTGACTTAGCTCGACTGACAACCTAGAAGCACTTTTCACTGTGGTGGCTGTGTGGCATGCGGGGCGATTGAGCGGAGTAACAGCTTCACCAGCGCGGTGACACAAAGATGGTTTGCAATTCTGTCATTTATCAATTGCAAAACCAAAGGTGTCATTTATCTGGCTACGTTTACCTGCAGCCTACAATATCTGGGCAAGACAATACGGGAGTTTCAATAACATCCATAATAACGCAGACACTCTCATAGCACGCCATGTATCCGTTACCCATAATGACAATTTTGACACCATAAAATTTCAAGGGTCTGGTTGTGGCTTTCAGTACTGCATCTTGATATGTACAGGCTCACCACCAGGGCAGATATATTGTTTACGCAATATTTTATACATGCAGAGCTCCCCATATCAACTGGTATATATTGTGACATACATCTGCGCATTATGGGACATATTACGTTGCCTTGCAACTGTTATAATGGTGTTCCGAGCATATATACACTAACCATAAGCATGTATCACATCTTCATATGTATTATTTCTGCCCCCCCTGTCTTTCTTCATTAATTTAAGTTCTGATGTCTGGCACGCTGTTTATCAATCGCCGACTGTTCCCTGTTATGACAAAGGAGTGTTTTGACACTCAGTACGTGATCGCGGCCGGCGGGGGGGTGGGTATTAACAGCGCTGCGGACACGCCCACCCCTCTTTTTTTCGCTGGCTGCATCTTGATCCGCCCTATGGGGAAGGGATGAGCCTCATTTAAACAGCGGAGAATGGCGGCCGTACTTACGGCCACCCTAGCGCCGATGCCGCCGACTCACCACATGAGGCGGACGGCATTACATGTTTGTCTGTTGTGAGCCCAAAGGCGAAATGCTTAGAGAGCAGAAAAGGAACCTCAATGCAGGCATAGTGCACCTTTCAGGGAAGACATAGGGCAATTAGCCATCTCAATTGTTGCAAGAGCGAGTCAGGTGTCTGAGCACATGAAGGGGGAAGAAGGAACGTGTACACCATGAATGGCAGTACTGTGATTAAGGTCCTTCTGCTGTTTCAGTATCCACGCTCCATAACTCAGAGCACTCTGGTAACTCTTGCTATTTGAATATCTGTACATATAGTGGCTGATATCATCCTATTATCAGTGCTACAGCAAACGTAATAGGTATCAAAGAGTCACAATGGACTTTGTCTGTGCAGTGTTATAAGCACATACGCTGCAGGCCATTATACATGGTAGCTACTGGATCCTGGTACTAGATATTACACAGAGTTGCACACAGGACCTGTCTTTCGGCTATTATTTATATATGTTCAGATGCCAATACTATACCTAACTCCCAATGTGTGTATTTTGAAGACTCATAGGTCCTTCCTACTTTTAATGTATATCCAATAAAGTTAGAGTTTTATCTCATTCACAACGTTTCTTAGGGCTGTGATTACATTATATTAGAGGAACGTAAAAAATTGTATTACTTTTTCAGTGAATCCATTTATTATATAAAATACTTATCGTCAGACTATTTTAAGTAAATTAGATAATTTGCAAAAGTATTGTACATTAAATGTATTGCATTTTACAGGTACAGCTTTCCCATATTGAGCTCATGACTAATTTAATCAACTCCAACCAAACGTTTATGAAGAAGTCCTTGCAAAACGCTCTGCATAGAGTACAAGAAAGCTTGAAGTGAAATGTATGCTTATACCCTTTTCTGTATCAGAGGCAGGATATCCATGTTTTGCTTTAATTTCATTTCCCAAGGGTGGGTTGTGGGGCCTTACACAGTTGCATTTTGGGAAATGTGGGCAGCGGTCACAAAATCCATGCCACTGAGATCCACATACCTAAAGTTAAGTATATATGTACAGTTGCAAGAAAAAGTATGTGAACCATTTAGAATGATATGGATTTTTGCACAAATTGGTCATAAAATGTGATCTGATCTTCATCTAAGTCACAACAATAGACAATCACAGTCTGCTTAAACTAATAACACACAAAGAATTAAATGTTACCATGTTTTTATTGAACACACCATGTAAACATTCACAGTGCAGGTGGAAAAAGTATGTGAACCCTTGGATTTAATAACTGCTTGAACCTCCTTTGGCAGCAATAACTTCAACCAAACGTTTCATGTAGTTTCAGATCAGACGTGCACAACGGTCAGGAGTAATTCTTGACCATTCCTCTTTACAGAACTGTTTCAGTTCAGCAATATTCTTGGGATGTCTGGTGTGAATCGCTTTCTTGAGGTCATGCCACAGCATCTCAATCGGGTTGAGGTCAGGACTCTGACTGGGCCACTCCAGAAGGCGTATTTTCTTCTGTTTAAGCCATTCTGCTGTTGATTTACTTCTATGCTTTGGGTCATTGTCCTGTTGCAACATCCATCTTCTGTTGAGCTTCAGATAGTGGACAGATGGCCTTAAGTTCTCCTGCAAAATGTCTTGATAAACTTGGGAATTCATTTTTCCTTCGATGATAGCAATCCGTCCAGGCACTGACACAGCAAAGCAGCCCCAAACCATGATGCCCCCACCACCATACTTCACAGTTGGGATGAGGTTTTGATGTTGGCGTGCTGTGCCTCTTTTTCTCCACACATAGTGTTGTGTGTTTCTTGCAAACAACTCAACTTTGGTTTCATCTGTCCACAGAATATTTTGCAAGTACTTCTGTGGAACATCCAAGTGCTCTTGTGCAAACTGTAAATGTGCAGCAATGGTTTTTTTTGACAGCAGTGGCTTCCTCTGTGGTATCCTCCCATGAAATCCATTCTTGTTTAGTGTTTTACTTATCGTAGATTCGCTAACAGGGATGTTAGCATATGCCAGAGACTTTTGTAAGTCTTTAGCTGACACTCTAGGATTCTTCTTCACCTCATTGAGCAGTCTGCGCTGTGCCCTTGCAGTCATCTTTACAGGATGGCCACTCCTAGGGAGAGTAGCAGCAGTGCTGAACTTTCTCCATTTATAGACAATTTGTCTTACCCTGGACTGATAAACAGCAAGGCTTTTGGAGATACTTTTATAACCCTTTCCAGCTTTATGAAAGTCAACAATTCTTCATCGTAGGTCTTTTGTGCGAGGCATCATTCACATCAGGCAATGCTTCTTGTGAAAAGCAAACCCAGAACTGGTGTGTGTTTTTTATAGGGCAGGGCAGCTGTAACCCAACACCTCCAATCTCATCTCATTGATTGGACTCCAGTTAGCTGACACCTCACTCCAATTAGCTCTTGGAGATGTCATTAGTCTAGGGGTTCACATACTTTTTCCACCTGCACTGTGAATGTTTACATGATGTGTTCAATGAAAACATGGTAACATTTAATTCTTTGTGTGTTATTAGTTTAAGCAGACTGTGATGGTCTATTGTTGTGACTTAGATGAAGATCAGATCACATTTTATGACCAATTTGTGCAGAAATCCATATCATTTCAATGGGTTCACATACTATTTCTTGCAACTGTATATGAAGCAGCTAATAGAACTCTTACAGAAAAAGTTGCCAAAAAACATATTTATAGGGAACCTGTCACCAAGAAAATGCTGTGTAATCTACCAGTAGCATTGTTATAGAACAGAAGGATCAAATTGTTATGTGGTTTTGTGGCAAAAGATTTAGAAAAATCTTATTTTTTTAATGTAAATTCCTGTTTATTCTGGGTTTTGACGTCAAGGCGGCGGTCCTTTCAGTGATTGACAGCTATGGCTATATGCATACACATGCAGGGAAGGCTGATAGGACCAACTCATTGACTATAAAGCATACGATGAACAGGACTTTAAATTAAGAAAATGCAAGTTTTGATGAACTCTGGTTCGGTTCCGCTTGGAACCGAAACAGAATGCGGTAAAAGGTTTTTACCAGTAGAAATTAATTTCTTAAGTTATTACCCAAAGTCTCGCGAGACTTCGCAAAGTAATAACTTCAGCTCATAGGAGCCAGTACATTCTAATACTGTACGGAGCGCTCGCTCCGTACAGTATTCTAACAAAGTTTTATGCGAATCGACTTTGGATGTTTCATCCGAAGTCAATTTGCTCATCCCTAGTTTTCATGATTCTTTTTGATCACTAATGTTCTCTAACAAACCCCTGAGGCTTTTACAGAACAGCTGTACTGTGTAGTTGTACTGAGAATAAATTACATATAGGTGGACTCTTTTTACTAATTAGCTGACTTTTGAAGGCAATTGGTGCGGAGTACAGATGGCTGAATTGAAATGGACACCACACTTTTCAAATTTTTAGTTATTAAAAATTTTGAAAACCAGGTATCATTTTCTTTTCACTTAACACAAACTTTCTACTTTGTGCTGGTCTATCACATAAAATCCCAATAAAATACATTTAAGCTTGTGTGTGTTATTTGAAGAAATGTATGAAAAGTTCAAGGGGTATGAATACTTTTTCAAGGCTCTATATTTATATATATATAGTGTACATATAGTGTACATCAGTTTAAAAGAGTTGTCCAGGATTTTTAGATTGATTGGTCTGTTCACAGAATAGTCCATGAATATTAAAACATGCATAATGCAAATATGCTCTATAGCTGAAAAACTAAAACTAAAAACTATTTCAAGTAATAGAAGATAAATATTTGTATACTACTTGTAAAACTTTTAATGAGTAATAAAATAAATACATATTTTTGCTGTTTACAGCTGTTTCAGCACTCTCTTTAGTACTTGATAGTTAGGCCTCTTTCACACGAGAGTGACGGATTGGCTCCGGACGTGTTCAGGGTGCGTTCAGTGAAACTCGCACCATTTTGCAAGCAAGTTCAGTCAGTTAGGTCTGCGATTGCGTTCAGTTGTTCAGTTTTTTCCGCGTGGGTGCAATGCGTTTTTATGCATTTTTCATGCGCGTGATAAAAAACTGAAGGTTGCAATGCGTTTTTTCACTGAAGCCCCATTCATTTGTATGGGGCCAGGGCTGCATGAAAAACGCAGAATATAGAACATGCTGAGTGTTTTCAGTGAGGAAAGGGAAAGAAGATGCTCCTAGTGTTCCCTAGCAACGGCTTATCCCATGGCCAAAACAACATGCCCAATCCTTCTTTTCCCTGACAATTGCTTATGGGGAAGAGGAGTGAATGATGTAACTGTTAAGGTCACACTGACACATCTGAAAAAGAAACAGAAAACATTTGTAATAGAGTCCTTAATGCACCCTGTCCCTGGTCTTCTGGTAGATTACCTATCTCAGACAACACAAAAAGATGATCCTTAAATAAATTGTTAGGGCACTCCTAGTGTAGAGGGCAGTTTTAAAGATTGCCATAACTACACGTGTAAACTACAGCGTTCTGTCTTCCCCACTATGTAATGAATACAGTATAAAAATTTGTTCTCCAACCCAAAATCCATGGAGATGTCTCTTGTCAGGTGTCATTTTCTGTATACTTACAAAAAGGTAAATATGCAGTGTTTCCTAGTTCAGTTAACACATTAAGGAGGAGGAGCATGGGAGCGTCTGACGAGTGACGCTAGGCTACGCCCCCCGGCATGCTGTCCGCTCGCTGAGCCGAGATCGCTGTACCTGTATATGATCTCCCTTGAGACCGCCTGAGATGCCGAGCTCGAGACTTGATCCTGCCTGCTGTGCTGTGAGTTTGCTGGGTATCGCACGGAGCATGTGAATGTTTGCCGAGAGACGCCAGGCTCCGCCCTCCCCGTTCTTTTGCATGCTGGCCGTCCGAGAGCCTACTGTTATTGCTACTCTTATGGCTGTTGCCGACCGCTGAATTCAAGCTTGCGGTCACTGCGGACCCCTCCACCGTGGACTCCCCCTGCCTGCCATGCCTGACGCTGTATCCACCTGGAGACGCTGTGCTGGAGACCCTGACGCTGAGGTAGAGGTTCAGGTAGTTGCACGGCTCTGACTCGATTTAACCTCACTTTACTGGGAGAGGCTAGAAGCTGGAGGTGATACTGTATGGGAACTCGTGCTTCCCACTGCACAATAAACCAGCGAGATCTACATTAAGGTTGGAGGGGTTGGGGAGGTCGGAGGATGGACTGGCTGCTGTTGTGAGTACTACTGGGCCTGTTACAGAGTCAGATTCCTTCGCTCTGTGGGTCTATTTTTTCCTTTTTTTTTGGAGATTTTGGAAGTTTCTTTTGCTGGAATAAAGCTGAACAAAGTTATAATGTAAGATTGGAGAGAGGGTATAGGGATATAGGGAAGGAAAGCGAAAAAGGGAAAAAAAAGGAGAAAAAAAAAAGGGGGGGGGGACGACTGAAGACATTTATCAAGCGACTGACACAGTTCATTGTAGCTGCTACGCGTCCTCCCCTATTCCCATTCCTACTTTTCTTTCTATTCCTGTATGTGTTTGGACCCTAGACCCTAACCCGTTAAATACTGTCGTCTCCTCTTACAGGACTAATCCTCTCTCTAATACCGTTGAACTTTTTTTTCTTTTCCGGACTAACCAGGGACTAATCTACCTTTACGCGGTTTTGTCCTGGTATTGAAATTCCAAAGTGACTATCCGTTGCATCGCCACTGACTCTCTTTACCCTCGTCTTTTTTTTTTTTTTTTAATAGGACTTTTTTTTTTTGGGGTAACAGGAAAGTGTTTTAATCTGTTCTCTTGGGTTGCCCTCTCTTTTTCTCTCCGCCTCCTGTTATATTAACATATTGTACTAATTGTATTAACAATTCCTTGTTTGTAGCAAATATTGGTTTGTTTTAACCGACTGTTTGCTATAATATGTTTGGTACGATCCCAGATTTGCAGGATAGCACACTATCGGATTAGAGTTTTTTTTTTTTCTTTCTTTTTTTTTTTTTTATCTCTTACGACATATAATAGGGGTATTTGCGTAGCGAGAGGGGGGGGGGGGAGGAAGGGGAGGATAAAACTCAAAATGTCACCGAAGAAAAGGGAGGAACAGCGCGCCCCTACGGGGAGTACCACCAGGCGATCAGTAACAGGCGTAGAGAGCGGGTCTAAACAACAGGGTTTAAGTAAGTTTTTGGTTTCGAACTCGCCTGGCTCTGGATCCCCACAAAAAGAAAAAAACACAAAAAAGACCTTTGATGGTGGATCTCAAGGCTCGACGCAGGAGATTGGGTCTGTAGGAGGAGAGGGAGAGATGGGAATGGTGGTGACATTTACAGAGACAGACGCGAGAATGATGCAGGACATTTTTTGCACTGTCTCTAGGATGGAAAACTTAATGGGTAATATAGTGTCGCAGCTGGGGGCAGTGCAAATAGATGTTACTGTTATACGGGATGAGATGGAGAAAGTAAGGCAGCGTCTGTATGAGATGGAGAAAAGGATTCCTGTTCTGGAACAATCTGTTCAGAATTTAGTGAAGGAGGTGGCATTATTAAAACAGACAAATGTTAAGATGGAACAAAAATTAATTAATCAAGAAGATAGATCAAGAAGATTCAATATAAGATGTGTAGGGATCCCAGAGCGTGCAGAGGGAGATGGTTGTACAGAATTTATGGAAAGTTGGATGTGGGAGAATTGTAAAGAGGGTACTCTCTCCCCCCTGTTCGCTATTGAAAGAGCACACAGGGTTCCGACAAAAAATAAAGTCCCAGGCGATTACCCCAGACCGATATTGGTGAATTGTCTATTAGCCAAGGATCGTGATAGTATAATAGCTGATGCTAGAAATTCAGAAAAATATCGGATACAGGGTGAAAAGATAAGACTTTTTCCGGACTACTCGGCAACTACTAATGCCCGTAGAAGAGATTTTATAACTGTTAAAAAAAGATTAAGGGAGGCAGGTCTAAAGTACAGCCTACTTTTTCCGGCAAAATTAAGGGTGGAATATAAAGTAAAGAGTGTGTTCTTCCAGACCCCGGAAGAGGTTGGCGAGTGGGCGGACGGGGAGGGCCTTTGAGGTGGGGGGTGGTAGAAAGGAGCCCTTATGCTGGGTTATGGAGTCGCCCCAACTGCTGTCCAGCAGAGGGGGAGACTATTTAAGGGGGGGAGGTATCTTTGGGATGAGGGAGAGGGGACGTTTTTTTTTTTTGTTTGTTTTTTTGTTTGCTCTCCCCTCTGCTAGATGGTTAGGATTCTTTCATTGAATGTGAGAGGTCTGCGAGAGAGAGTTAAGAGATTCGCTATCCTTGAGTGGGTGAAGAGGTTCCTGACGGCTGTCATCTGTCTTCAAGAGACTCACCTGGATAAGGAATCATTGAGGTGGTTGGAGAGGAGATGGATTGTGGAAGGGTATCACTCTGTATATACTACTTATTCTAGAGGGGTGTCTATTTTGATACACAATAAGATCAAATTCGAGTGTGTTGCATGTGAGGCTGATGACTATGGCAGGTACCTCTTTCTACATTGTAATATTGAAGGGACTAAAACGGTAATTGCTAATATATATATTCCACCACCATATAAGCCAGATGTTTTGTATGAATTGCACAGATTTATGTTAAATAGACAGGAATGTGTAATGATTGCGATAGGAGATTATAATGAGGTAATGGACCCACTCAGGGATAGAACGTCTAGCAGAGGGGGAAGAGCACAAAATGTAGATTTTTTTTTAAACTAGCCCAGGAATTTAATTGGGTTGATGTTTGGCGTTACCAGAACCCGGATGAAGTGATGTACTCTTGTTATTCTAAAACACATCAAACTTGGTCAAGAATTGATATGGTCCTGGGAAATAAAAATTTAATGTACCAAAATAAGATCAGGATAAAGTATGTACCCATGGCCCTATCAGATCACACTGCAGTAGTAATTGAATTAGACCTGAATAAAAAGAATATTTAGCCATTTTTTAAGTTCAACCCTCATTGGTTACCTCTGATTCCAGATAAAGATAGTATGGCTGAAGAACTTAAATTGTTTTTCAAGGAAAATAAGGACTCCGCTAGTAGGTTAATTGTATGGGACACTGCCAAGGCATATTTGAGAGGTTTGTTGTTTAAAAAGGTAATTCACTGGAAAAAAAATTACTAGAAGCAAGAATAGCATGTATAAGGCATCCTACTGAGGGTAATAAGAGAGTTTGGGAGGAAGAACAGGAAAAGTTTAGAAGATATCATCTAGAAAGAAGTAGGAAAGAATTGCTCTTTCAAGGGATCCGGTTAGCCTCAGAAGGGGAAAAGGTCGGTAAAATCTTAGCAAGAATAGTAAGAAATCAAAGAGGGAAATCCTGGATTGGTGTGATCAGAGATAAAATGGGCAAAATAATTAGCACATTGGAAGGCATTAAAAAAGTGTTCTTGGACTATTTCTTGGAATCATACAAGTCCCGGGTACAATATTCAAAACAAGATTTAGGCTTATACCTAGACCAGATTGCTTTCAGAGAGATATCTCAGGCCCAAAAAGAATATTTAGAAAAATAAATATCAGTGGTGGAAATAAATGAGGTTCTGGGGAAGGTAAAACCAGAAAAGGCACCATGTGGGGATGGGCTCCACTTTGAAATATATAAAACCTTTTCTCAGGTGTTAGTACCAGAGTTAAAAACAACACTGAATGAGGCTCAAAGATTAGGTGAACTACCGGACTCCATGAAAGAGGCAATTATCACATTAATCCCAAAAAAGGGGAAAGAACAATTAGATCCTGGGTCATATAGGCCAATATCTCTCCTAAACACAGATGCTAAAATTTTGGCAAAGGTCCTGGCGGATAGGTTGTCGAAGGTTATTAAAGTTGTAATAAATGAAGATCAGACCGGTTTTATACCCGGTAGAACGATATATTCAAATATAAGAAGGTTGTTTCTCAATATTGAGGCCAATAGATTAGAAGCAGGGGAAAAAGCGGTACTTTCACTAGATGCCCAAAAAGCATTCGATTATATCGAATGGGAGTACCTATGGGCAGTACTAAAAAGGATTGGTATAGGGGAGGGATTTATAAGATGGATTCAGCTTATATATTCCAATCCAAGGGCTAGAGTGATGGTGGACGGGAGCTTGTCCCTGCCCTTTGCCCTTCATCGTGGCACCAGGCAGGGATGCCCTCTCTCCCCATTACTCTTCGCTATTGCAATTGAACCTCTGGCAAGTATAATAAGAGATGATAGGGAGACTAAAGGGTTTCAATATGTGGGTGGAGAAGAAAAATGATTAATGTACGCGGACGATATTTTATTGTTTTTGCACAATACTGGGGATCAGTTTAATAGAGTAATATAAATAATCGGAAAATGCAAATGTGATCGCACACTACATCCAGCACTCTGCCCTCCATGCTGGATGAGACATTGGTTTATATTTTGGCCAAAGCATAGTAAGCCACTCACCGCGTCAAGGCTGTCTCATGAGTTGTCCCTAACTCTTGTTCCTACCTGTTCATGGGCCATGACAGCCACATAAAATCCAGGGAATGCAGGTCAGCATGCAAGCCAAGTACACTTTGCTTGTAACCCCGTCCGGTGCCATTACAGCTTTCATCGGATCCAGGGATGCAAGTACCAACATGCATGCTGAACCCACCATATACTTCTCCTGGAGCCAAATGGCTAATGGTAGGTTCTATACAAGCAGACTCAGTTTTATACTGACTTTAAAACCAGCCTCAAGGACAGATTAACTGGTCAGGTGTGCAATGACTCCAAGGAGATCGCCACGCCTCCAATATATACTACAAAGAAAAGAATAAGGGGTTGGGTCAGCACAACCTGCCTGTAGGTGCAGATCGCTATGGCGAAATACATATACAAACGGAAAATGCAAATGTGATCGCACACTACATCCAGCACTCTGCCCTCCATGCTGGATGAGACATTGGTTTATATTTTGGCCAAAGCATAGTAAGCCACTCACCGCGTCAAGGCTGTCTCATGAGTGGTCCCTAACTCTTGTTCCTACCTGTTCATGGGCCATGACAGCCACATAAAATCCAGGGAATGCAGGTCAGCATGCAAGCCAAGTACACTTTGCTTGTAACCCCGTCCGGTGCCATTACAGCTTTCATCGGATCCAGGGATGCAAGTACCAACATGCATGCTGAACCCACCATATACTTCTCCTGGAGCCAAATGGCTAATGGTAGGTTCTATACAAGCAGACTCAGTTTTATACTGACTTTAAAACCAGCCTCAAGGACAGATTAACTGGTCAGGTGTGCAATGACTCCAAGGAGATCGCCACGCCTCCAATATATACTACAAAGAAAAGAATAAGGGGTTGGGTCAGCACAACCTGCCTGTAGGTGCAGATCGCTATGGCGAAATACATATACAAACGGAAAATGCAAATGTGATCGCACACTACATCCAGCACTCTGCCCTCCAGAGCAGTGTGCGATCACATTTGCATTTTCCGTTTGTATATGTATTTCGCCATAGCGATCTGCACCTACAGGCAGGTTGTGCTGACTCCCCCTAATAAAAGAACTTAGAATTAAAATACACATTTGGAAAAGACTACCAATGTCAATACATGGACGGGTAAATCTAATAAAAATGGTTTTTCTCCCAAAAATACTCTACGTTTTACAGAATGCCCCACTGAGATTACCACAGAATATTTTTAAGCTACTCGATAACCTAATGGGGGACTTTATCTGGAAAGGCGCTATTCCTCGGATAAAGAAAGAGGTGCTTCAGCTTCCAGTACGAGAGGGAGGACTAGCGGTTCCGAATTGTTTTTTTTTTTACTTTATAACACAATATGGTCACATAAAAGGTAGTCTAAATACTTCAGCGGGTAAGCAGGAAGTAAATAAATTCGGGTGGAAAGAGTAATGGAATCATTTAGAGGTGTTGGAATCAGGCACATTGGGGAAAAATAATACAGGTAATAGAATATTAAATTCACTGGAGTATATATGGCTGGAAATTAAAAAAAGATTAGAGATTAAAGGGTTTTTGCACTATACACCTATGTGGAAAAATGTTAATTTAAAGGAACTACAAACGATTAAGATTTATATAGATTGGGAAAAAAAGGGGATGAAATATCTAGATCAGATTTTTGAGGAGGATAAATTGAAAGATTTCAATACACTGGTGAGGGAGTTTGGGATCCCCCAAAAGGATACGTATAAATACGTTCAGTTGAGGAATGCGCTGCGGACAGTGGAACAGTTGGATAAGTACAGAAGGGAAAAATCCGATAAGCTGTATAAATTCACCAATGAAGGGGAAAGAGGAGGAATAACTGCGAGGAGATATAAGATTTTGATGGAGGCAAAGAGTAAACAAATCATAATGCTTGCCGGGAAAAAATGGGAGAGTGAATTAGAATCTTTTACGGAAGAGAAATGGAAAGACGCCCTTAGAAGTTATGCTAGGGTTTCGGATAGGGGCTCACATAAGATCTCACAGTTTTTTATAGTTCATAGATTACATAGATCCCCGTTGATGTTGAATAGAATGGGTGTGAGTACCTCAGACAAGTGTATAAAATGTAGGGGAGATAGAGCAGACTTAATACATTGTTTCAGGAGATGCCCCAGATTGTTCAGATACTGGACAGAAATAGCAGAGACTATTTTCAATTCTGAAGGTTCAAATATCTGACGATCCAGTAATCTGTATATTAGGGGCAATCAAACACTTGAAGTTAAATAATAAGATAAGATTGGTCCTTAGTAAAGTACTATTTCAAGCTAGACTCCTCATACTTAGGAAATGGGTAAAAGAAGATCACCCGACAGCGGCTCAGTGGAGAAAAGCAATCGATAACTTGATCAATGAAGAGCGGGTGATGGAAGGCCATGGTAGAAAATTACAAAATCTTGACGAAGTATGGAAAAACTGGTTATTATAGGGCTGGGTACGTGTTGGAAAAATAAAAAATATTTTTTTCATTTTTTTTTGTCCCTTCTCTCTCTCCCTTTGGGGTGGTGGGTGGGTATTCAAATAGGGGGAAAAGAAAGGAAAGAAAAATTTCTTCTTCTGTAGTTTTCTAACTCTAAGGGTCAATTTGGAATTCTTTTTTATTGTTAAAGTTGATGTGTTTCGTGTGCAGATGTGTGTGTTTCTATGAAATCGAAATAAAGAAAAAGTTTAAAATAAAAATAAAAAAAACATTATAAGTTGAAAATAGGTTGGTGAAACAGTCGGTAAATCCCTCGGCTTGCAAAAGCACGCAGAGCTCTAATGGTGTATAGATTATGTCTTGGCGATCATGGGTGCAATGGAGTATGAATTTATTAGTCTTGTCAACGTTTTTTTATATCATAAGGTATCTTCATCAGCCTATGTACCTTTCTGTGTTGCTTTTAGAAATCTCTGAAGTAGACAAGAAAATGCCGAAATTAAAGATGTCATACCTTGAAGTGTATTCTGACTAATCCTTCAATCCTACTAATCCTAAAGACATTTCAAAATACAAGGATGTTCCTTTGTCCATCCCTTGGGCTTTATTTGATTGGCCCTTGAATGATGGAGAGTTTTTACCATCAATTTTGATAGACTTCTGCTTATCAATAAGGTGTCATCAACATCCAGGCCATCATCTGAATAGCTTATGAATTTGTGTCAGGCTTGTGAGCCTTGTGTCTGCACTGATGAATTAGTTGTAATTTCCACAATTGGCCCTGGCTCTAAGGTTTCTGCCACACTTTGTTTTTTGGGGGCATTTTTTGTCATGCTGTTAATTAAAAAATAAAAGAGCAAGAATTCAGAGGAAAGTGTATTAAAACACCGCTATATAAAAACATTTTTTATAGGACATTTATCATTGGCCAGCATGAGTACATTTTTGGCACAAATATACCAGGCTGGGGTTTTATGTGTATGGAGGCTTAGAGGCATATCTGTGAAAAAGTATATTCAAAGAGGTATCTCCTAGCGCATGGTTTTAAACTCAATCTGTAGTGCCCCCTGTAATGCTTTTCTCTAGTGCCCCAAAAAAATACTCACCTGACTCCCATTCCTCACCACCATTTTGATATAGCCCACTTCTGGTCTGTTGTCACGGATGGTGTACAGGAAACAAGACTATGCAATACAAAATATGACTCACTGGATCCACAACTAAGGAACAAAAGGGAGACCCCTACATGAGACCTGCCACTCTCCCTAATTGCTCAGCCTATGCGAACACCCCAAAGGTGGATGGGCGCATATCCACGTACCTCGGCTATCTAATACCTGAAGACCCTACAATAGTGAGGGGACACGACCACCGGCTCCCTACACAAGACACGGAGGGAGTCAGGGTCACCTGAAAATCCAGCAGACAGAAAATCACAAATAAAGGAACAGCACTTATCTTGCAGAGGACTTAGGAATAGAAACAGCATGCACACACACTCCAGGAAGTTGTATAAGCCGCACACTACTGCATTCTGGGGAGGAACTTAAAGGGCAGCAATCAGTCCTACTGCATGACAACTGAGATAGACTAACGAGATGAGGAACTCAACCAAAACAAAGAAATTCAAGGAGGAGGATCTGAAAGGCTCCTGTCAGAGCTTCTCAACTGTCTGGTTGTGACAGTACCCCTCCCTCTACGAGTGGACTCCGGACACTCAGGGCCCACCTTCTCAGGATGGGACCTATGGAAAGCCCTGATGAGACGAGTGGCCTTAATGTCCGTCACTGGGACCTACATCCTCTCCTCAGGACCATAACCCTCCCAATGAACGGGGTACTGGAGGGAACCGCGGACAAGACGAGAATCCACAATCCTAGAGACCTGAAATTCAAGATTTCCATCAACCATAATCGGAGGAGGAGGCAAAGGCGAGGGTACAATAGGTTGAACATAAGGTTTCAATAAGGACTTATGAAAAACATCATGGATCTTCCAAGTCTGAGGAAGATCAAGACGGTAGGCAACAGGATTGATGACAGGATCTTGTAAGGCCCAATAAACCTAGGACCCAACTTCCAGGAGGGAACCTTCAATTTGATATTCTTGGTAGACAACCACACCAGATCACCAACATTCAGGTCCGGACCAGGCACACGTCTCTTATCCGCCACACGCTTATATCTCTCACTCATGCTCTTTAGATTATCCTGAATCTTTTGCCAAATAGATGACAAAGACGAGGAGAATCTGCCCTCATCAGGTAAACCAGAAGACCCCTCTCCCGAGAAAGTCCCAAACTGCGGATGAAACCCATATGCACCAAAAAATGGTGACTTATCAGAGGACTCCTGACGACGGTTATTTAAAGCAAACTCAGCAAAGGACAAAAAAGAACACCAATCCTCCTGATTCTCCGCCACAAAACAGCGCAGATATGTCTCCAGATTCTGATTGACGCGCTCTGTCTGGCCATTCGACTGCGGGTGGAAAGCAGAAGAGAATGACAACCGAACCCCCAAGCGAGAACAGAAAGCCTTCCAGAATCTGGAAACAAACTGCATGCCCCTATCAGAGACTATGTCTGAAGGAATACCATGCAATTTGACAATGTGGTCAATAAATGCCTGCGCCAGCGTCTTAGCATTGGGCAAACCAGGAAAAGGGATGAAATGCACCATTTTGCTAAAACGGTCCACCACCACCAGAATCACAGTCTTCCCCGAGAAACGAGGCAAGTCCGTTATGAAGTCCATGGACAGATGTGTCCAAGGACGGGAAGGAATGGGTAAGGGAAGGAGAGGACCTGATGGCCGTGAATGAGGGACTTTGGCACGAGCGCAAGTCTCGCAAGCTGCCACAAAACCCTCAACCGACTTACGAAGCGCAGGCCACCAGAATCTCCGAGCGATGAGATCCAGTGTGGCTCTTGCCCCCGGGTACCCAGCAAGGACCGTATCGTGGTGTTCCTTAAAAATCTTGTGTCTCAAAGCGAGAGGCACAAACAACCTCCCAGGAGGACAAAGATCAGGAGCCTCTGACTGGGCTGCCTGCACCTCTGCCTCCAATTCAGGAAAAAGAGCAGAGACCACCACACCTTCAGCCAAAATGGGACCCGGGTCTTCAAAATTCCCACCTCCCGGAAAACAACGTGACAGGGCATCTGCCTTCACATTCTTAACCCCAGGGCGGAACGTAACAACAAAATTAAACCTTGAAAAGAACAAAGACCATCTGGCCTGTCTCGGGTTCAGACGCTTGGCTGACTCCAAGTAGGCCAGATTTTTATGGTCAGTAAACACGGTAATAGGGTGTCTGGCTCCCTCTAGCCAATGGCGCCATTCCTCAAAAGCCAACTTGATGGCCAACAATTCCCTATCTCCCACATCATAATTTCTCTCTGCGGAGGAGAGTTTCTTCGAGAAAAAGGCACATGGTTGCCATTTAGCAGGAGAGGAACCCTGAGACAAGACCGCACCCACCCCTACCTCAGAAGCATCAACCTCAACTATGAAGGGTAACGAAATATCAGGTTGTACCAGGATGGGAGCGGAAGCAAAACTCTCCTTGATATTAGAAAAGGCCTTACGCGCCTCTACCGACCAGGAAGAAAAATCTACCCCCTTTCTGGTCATATCAGTGAGTGGTTTAACAACAGAGGAATAATTCAAAATAAATTTCCTGTAATAATTGGCAAAGCCCAAAAAACGCATCAGCGCCTTCTGATTCTCAGGAAGCTCCCACTCAAGCACAGCGCGGACCTTCTCGGGGTCCATGCGAAAACCAGAAGCGGAGAGAAGAAACCCCAGAAATTGAATTTCTGGAACCGCAAACACACATTTTTCCAGTTTCGCGTATAATTTATTCTCCCGCAGGATGAGCAAGACCTGACGCAAGTGTTCCTTATGAGTCTTGAAATCAGGAGAAAAAATCAAAATGTCATCCAAATACACTAATACAAATTTTCCCATTAAATGATAAAAAATGCTGTTCACGAAATGCTGAAAAACGGCTGGGGCATTCATCAAACCAAAAGGCATAACCAAATTCTCAAAATGGCCCTCAGGGGTATTGAAAGCCGTCTTCCATTCGTCTCCTTCTCTGACCCTGACCAGGTTGTATGCCCCTCTTAGGTCTAATTTGGAAAAGATTTTAGCCCCAACAACCTGGTTAAACAGGTCCGGGATCAGAGGAAGCGGATAAGGATCACGAATAGTGATACTGTTCAGCTCCCTGAAATCCAGACAAGGTCTTAAAGAACCATCTTTTTTCTTAACAAAGAAAAAACCAGCGGCAACAGGTGACTTCGAGGGTCGTATGTGTCCTTTTCTCAGACTCTCAGAGATATAAGCACGCATAGCGACCCTTTCAGGTTGGGAAAGATTGTATAAACGAGATTTAGGCAGTTTGGCACCTGGGATGAGATTAATAGGGCAATCGTACTCCCTGTGCGGGGGCAAATCCTGAACTCCACTCTCAGAGAAGACATCCGAAAATTCAGAGAGGAAAGGTGGTACAGTCTTAGTAGAAACCTCAGAAACAGATGTCATGAGGCAATTCTCTCTGCAAAAGTCACTCCACTCATTTATTTGCCTTGCTTGCCAATCAATGGTGGGGTTATGTTTAGTGAGCCAGGGTAGCCCCAACACTAGAGGAGTAGGCAAACCGCTAAGGACGAAACATGACACATCCTCAACATGAGCATCACTCACAATTAAACGAATATTGTGAACTATGCCCTTTAATGATTTCTGAGAAAGTGGAGCGGAATCAATAGCAAAAACAGGAATATCCTTTCCCAAAGTGCATACCTGGAAACCATGAGTTATTGCAAATTGATTATCAATGAGATTGACAGCTGCTCCACTATCCACAAAAATCTCACAAAAAATGCTCTTGCTCTCTAGCGCCACCCTAGCAGGCAGGACAAAACGGGAACTACAAGCAAACGGAAAACCTTCAATTTCCGCCTCAACCCTGCCAATAGTAACAGACGGAACATTTTTAAAAGATTTTTTCCTTTTTGTTTCTTTATTACTCCCAGAAGACTGCCTGAATCTCCTAGAGGGACAAACATTTGCCAAATGATTTATACCTCCACAACAAAAACAAACCCTCCCATGCGGGCTGAATCTTCTATTGTCAGAGGCAATCAACCCCAGCTGCATGGGCTCCTGCTCAGAAGGGGCTGACAGCGACTGAGACCCCTGCGCACAGAAAGAGACCGCTGCACTGTCCCGGGACTGAGTATGACAGGAAGGAGAGATCTCTCCTCTCTCTCTAAGACGCCTGTCAATACGAACAGCCTGAGACCTAGCAGAATCCAAGGAGGTAGGTCTCTCATGAAAGGCAAATGCATCTTTCAATCCCTCTGAAAGACCATGGCAAAATTGACTTCGGAGTGCAGCATCATTCCAACCAGTATCAGCTGCCCATCTCCAAAATTCTGAGCAGTATATCTCTGCGGATTGTTTACCCTGGCATAACAGACGTAGTCTAGACTCAGACAGAGCAATACGATCCGGATCATCATATATCTGACCCAGGGCTAAAAAGAATTCATCCACTGAACGGAGGGGCCATGCCCCCTCCGGCAGCGAAAAGGCCCAGGATTGAGCGTTAGCCCTGAGCAGCGATATAATGATCCCCACCCTCCGTTCTTCATCACCAGAGGAATGGGGAAGAAGGCGAAAATGGAGTTTGCAAGCCTCTCTAAAACGCACAAAATACTCACTACCCCCGGAGAACGTATCCGGGAGCGAGATCTTAGGCTCAGAACAAACTCCATGAACGCAAGCTGAACCGGTCCCTTGAAACTGAGAAAAAGTCTTACGGAGATCAGCTACCTCCAATGAAAGACCCTGGAAGCGCTCAGCCAAAAGTGAAACCGGATCCATGCTTGAGACGGTTTTGGCGGCTTATAATGTCACGGATGGTGTACAGGAAACAAGACTATGCAATACAATATATGACTCACTGGATCCACAACTAAGGAACAAAAGGGAGACCCCTACATGAGACCTGCCACTCTCCCTAACTGCTCAGCCTATGCGAACACCCCAAAGGTGGATGGGCGCATATCCACGTACCTCGGCTATCTAATACCTGAAGACCCTACAATAGTGAGGGGACAAGACCACCGGCTCCCTACACAAGACACGGAGGGAGTCAGGGTCACCTGAAAATCCAGCAGACAGAAAATCACAAATAAAGGAACAGCACTTATCTTGCAGAGGACTGAGGAATAGAAACAGCATGCACACACACACTCCAGGAAGTTGTATAAGCCGCACACTACTGCATTCTGGGGAGGATCTTAAAGGGCAGCAATCAGTCCTACTGCATGACAGCTGAGATAGACTAACGAGATGAGGAACTCAACCAAAACAAAGAAATTCAAGGAGGAGGATCTGAAAGGCTCCTGTCAGAGCTTCTCAACTGTCTGGTTGTGACATCTGTGGCCTGAGTTACCACATTGTGGTGCAGGCAGTCACAATGACATCACCAGGACGATGACGTGATCACAAACACGGTGGTGTCGTCACAAACTCCTATTGCCTTATATGCATATTCATCTTTAGGATAGCCATATGCCTAGAACAATTTTTGTTTTTAAGGTGTTTTCCCTTTAAAGGCTATGTACACCTTCGGGGCAATTTTTTATGATTGTTAGCCCAAAATGAGTAAAATGCAATCATTTTTTCAATTGATCTTTATTAACAATATCCAGCCGTCCATCCACAAAGGGTTGACTGCCTAGCTGTGTGAATTGTACTTTCACTTTGTTGTCTAATAAACTTTGGGGGAGATTTATCAAACTGGTGTAAAGGAAAACTGACTTTCATTTTTCAGAGCTCCTTTGTTTTTTTGGATAACTAAGCCAGTTTTCCTTTACACCAGTTGAATAAATCTCCCCTTGTATCTCTATATTACTAAAAGGTCATAAACATTTATTTAATTCATATTCTTATCAATAAAATAAGAACTGAGTTATGACAGCTGTTTATGAGGTCAGAGATAAGGAGCTGTCAGCTGAGATGCCTGATGGAACAGAGTAAAAATACAGAGCCTGCTAGTAGACAATATCAAAGCTGTAAAGGGAATGGGGCTCTAAATTTTTTATAAAGACACAATGAAAAATGTTTTAGCTTTCAAAGGTGCACATAGCCTTTAACATTACAGAATAGTATTTTGAATATCTGAGTGAAATACCTTGGATGCAAGTGTTACTGGCTCTTCTTAACCACCTCCCGTCACACTAACGCCGAAAGGCGTCATTGCTGCGGCGCTCCCAGGTCACACTAACGCCGATTGGAGTCATATCGCGTGAGCCGAGATTTCCTGTGAAAGCGCACACACAGGAGCGCGCGTTCACAGGATCGCGTAGCGCACAATTTCATCTACAGCCTGCCGGCCGCGATCATTGGCTGGCAGGCTGTGGATTTTTGAATCGACCAATGAAATGATTATGTCAGATGCTATTTTGAAAATAGCGTCTGATATAACTGCTGCCTGGTCCTCTGGTGGTCCCTTTCGCTTGGATCGACCACCAGAGGACACAGGCAGCTCTGTAAGTAGCACCAAATCAACACATTACACATTACCCTGTCATTTATTAACCCCTTATTTAGCACCTGATCACCCATATTAGACTCCCTGATCACCCCCCTGTCACTGATCACCCCCCTGTAAGGGTCCCTCATTCCTGCCAGGTAGTTAGTTACTTGCTAGGTAGTTTAGCGCCCAGCCCACCGCACCCCAGTCACTTTTTAGTCGCTGATTAGCGTCATCGCTGTCGCTAATCAGCACTACTACTATATAGTATCTGTAAGTGATCAAGACTGATCGCATTCAGATCTATATAAGCACATTAGGGTCACCTTAGGCTCTACAAAACGCAGTGTTCGCCCGATCAGGCCTGATCTTGTGCGCACACTTGCGTTCAGTCCGCCCCACCGCAGTGATCGAAAAAAAAAATTCTGATCACTGCAAAAACACTGTAAAATCGCTGCGCCGCTATAAAGATCACTTGTGAGATTTTTGGATCTTTATTAGCGATCGCAGCTTTACTTCGCAAGCACTCCTTTTTACTAGGTAGGTTTGCTCTTTTTCCCGGGTAGTCTCAGAGGAATACCCCCTAAATTTAGTGAACCCAAAATGTCAAACAAGGGGTATTCCGCTGAAGAGGCCTACAGGATTCTGGCCGTGATAGATGAAAGCGATGGGGACGCCTCATCCGCTGAATCCAGTGGTTCAGAATATGAACCTGTAGACAGCAGTGGCACTCTAACCGCTAGCGAAGATGACGAGGTAGAGGTCCCTGCTACGGTCAGACGTACCCGATCCCATGTCAGTGTTCTGCCTACCCCGCATGATGATCCTCATTTGCAGCAGAGTGGTGCTAGCGCTGATCTTGTTTATGGTGCGGCATACACCAGCAGCGCAGCACACCCTGGACCTTCTACCAGCACTGCCGTATTCCCTGGTGAAGTGGCAAGCACCAGAAGGGCAGTTCCAGCTGGTACGGTGGCACGTGCAATAACTCCCCTGTCGCAGCCACCGCGTTCACAGGCCCGTAGAACCCCTAGTCTCCCAGAGGTGCTGGCAAATCCTAATTGGCAATCCCCTGATTCCGCCGCACCCGTATTGCCCCCTTTCACCGCCCAGTCTGGAGTTCGCGTGGAGACGGCTCATTTAGGATCGGCCCTTCAGTTTTTTGAGCTGTTCTTCACCGCGGATCTCTATGACCTAGTTGTGGCAGAAACCAACCGCTACGCCACACAGTTTATTACCGCCAATCCGGAAAGCTTCTATGCCCAGCCTTTCCGGTGGAAACCAGTCACAGTTTCCGAGTTTAAAACTTTTTTGGGCCTTATCCTCAGCATGGGTCTAAAAAAAATGTATTGCGGTCATATTGGTCTAAAGACCCAATACATTACATGCCCATGTTCTCTGCTGCAATGTCTAGGGCATGTTTTGAGGTCATCATGTGCTTCATGCATTTCGCTGACAATAGCACCTGTCATCCAAGAGGCCACCCTGCTTATGACCGGCTCCACAAAATTCGGCCCCTCATAGACCGTTTGTCATCCAGGTTTGCAGATGTGTATACCCCTAATCAAAACATCTGCATAGACGAGTCCCTAGTACATTTTACCGGGCGCCTTGGCATAAAACAGTACATCCCCAGCAAGCGCGCCCGGTATGGGGTCAAACTGTATAAGCTCTGTGAAAGGGCCACAGGCTATACATATCGTTTTAGGGTCTATGAGGGAAAAGACTCAAAACTGGAGCCGGTCGGATGTCCTGACTACCTGGGGAGCAGTGGCAAGATTGTCTGGGACTTGGTGTCACCCTTACTCCACAAGGGGTACCACTTATACGTGGACAATTTTTACTCAAGCGTGGCCCTCTTTCGGCACTTACATCTAGTCGGAATTCAATGCTGTGGCACCGCGCGACCTAGTCGCCAGGGCTTCCCCCAACGGCTCGTTAGTACCCGACTTGCACGGGGGGAGAGGGCTGCCTTGTGTGACCAAGAACTGCTCGCAGTGAAGTGGAGGGACAAGAGGGACGTTTACCTTCTGTCCACCATTCACGCAGACACGACTGTCCAAATTGAACGGCCAACTGGAGTCATTGTGAAACTCCTCTCTGTGCACGACTATAACCTTCACATGGGAGGGGTGGACTTCAATGACCAGATGTTGGCTCTCTATTTAGTTTCCCGACGCACCAGACGCTGGTATAAGAAGGTGTCTGTTTATTTAATTCAATTGGCAATGTATAATAGTTTTGTTCTCTACAGTAAGACTGGGAGAACAGGATCCTTCCTAAAATTCCAGGAAGAGATCATTTTGGAAATCCTGTATCCAGGAGGGTCCGTGCCCCAAGGCCCTGATGTAGTGAGCCGGCTACATGGCAGACACTTCCCGTCTGTCTATCCTGGTACCCCAACTCAACGTTCCCCAAGAAAAAGATGTTGTGTCTGTAGCAGGGGTGGAATAAGGCGTGACACCACCTTTTTTTATCCTGACCAGCCTGCCCTATGCATAGGGGAGTGTTTCCGCAAGTTCCACACTCAGGTACACTATTAGCATAGGGATTGCGTACACAGGACAGGCACACAGGGGTCTTAGGGCCCTTTCACACAGAGCTGCCACAAACCTCTCCTTTCACCTGGGACAAAGTGCATAATGTACTTCGCCACATCTCTGGGCGATTTGCGCTTTGCACATTGTCCCATGGGGAAGGAGAGGTTTGTCCTATAAAGGTAAAAAAATATAAAAATAATCACCGGTAAGCAAAAAAGTTATTGTTCTGTTTCAAAAGTTTTAAAAGTTAATGTTCTCTAAAGTTAATGTTAATAAATTTATTGCGTTGCGGCCTGTTTTTTTTTACCTTCTAGGTGGACCAAGCGATCAAGCAGCTGCAGCACTGATGTGCATTCTGACAGAAGCATTGCGCTGCTGTCAGATTACACAAAAGTCGGTGTATGCGGCGCTGCAAGATGAGATTTCTCCTCTGCAGTAAAAGATACGTTTGCCGAGGCATATGAGCTAAAGAGGCGGCGGTGTTCATATGCTTTGGCAAACACTTTGTATATATAAAAAAAAAATACCAGCAATAATTTATTCATCCACATCGATTGATGTGAATGGAGAAATCTGGTTTGCCAGGGCATACGAGCTAAGTGGGTATGGATGTTGGGCGGAGCTCCTATGTCCTGGCAGACGCCTTTCCCCTCCTTTTTTTTTTTGGCAGAGATTTTTTCATCCACATTGATCGATGCGAATGAAGAAATCTGTGCCGTTCATTTTTTCTTTCAGCCCAGAGGCTGAACGAAAAAAAAAAATCTCATTACCCGTATGCTCAATATAAGGAGAATAGCAGAAACTCCTAATGCTGGCCATACATGTAATGACTGCGGAGACCCTCAAATGCCAGGGCAGTACAAACACCCCACAAATGACCCCATTTTGGAAAGAAGACACCCCAAGGTATTCGCTGAGGGGCATATTGAGTCCATGAAAGATTGAAATTTTTGTCCCAAGTTAGCGGAAAGGGAGACTTTGTGAGAAAAAACAAAAAAAATCAATTAACGCTAACTTGTGCCAAAAAAAATAATTTCTATGAACTCGCCATGCCCCTCATTGAATGCCTTGGGGTGTCTTCTTTCCAAAATGGGGTCACATGTGGGGTATTTATACTGCCCTGGCATTTTAGGGGCCCTAAAGCGTGCGAAGAAGTCTGGGATCCAAATGTCTAAAAATGCCCTCCTAAAAGGAATGTGGGCCCCTTTGCGCAACTAGGCTGCAAAAAAGTGTCACACATGTGGTATCGCCGTACACAGGAGAAGTTGGGGAATGTGTTTTGGGGTGTCATTTTACATATACCCATGCTGGGTGAGATAAATATCTTGGTCAAATGCCAACTTTGTATAAATAAAATGGGAAAAGTTGTCTTTTGCCAAGATATTTCTCTCACCCAGCATGGGTATATGTAAAAAGACACCCCAAAACACATTGCCCAACTTCTTCTGAGTACGGCGATACCTCATGTGTGACACTTTTTTGCAGCCAAGGTGGGCAAATGGGCCCACATTCCAAATAGCACCTTTCGGATTTCACAGGCCATTTTTTACAGATTTTGATTTTGATTTTACTTTGCACGCATTAGGGCCCCTAAAATGCCAGGGCAGTATAACTACCCCAAAAGTGACCCCATTTTGTAAAGAAGACACCCCAAGATATTCCGTGAGGGGAATGGCGAGCTCCTAGAATTTTTTAATTTTTGTCACAAGTTAGCGGAAAATGATCTTTTTTTTTTTTTTTTTTTCTTACAAAGTCTCATATTCCACTAACTTGTGACAAAAAATAAAAACTTCCATGAACTCACTATGCCCATCATGAAATACCTTGGGGTGTCTTCTTTCCAAAATGGGGTCACTTGTGGGGTAGTTATACTGCCCTGGCATTTTAGGGGCCCAAATGCGTGCAAAGTAGTTTGAAATCAAGATGTGTAAAAAATGGCCTGTGAAATCCGAAAGGTGCTCTTTGGAATGTGGGCCCCTTTGCCCACCTAGGCTGCAAAAAAGTGTCACACATGTGGTATCGCCGTACTCAGGAGAAGTTGGGGAATGTGTTTTGGGGTGTCATTTTACATATATCCATGCTGGGTGAGATAAATATCTTGGTCAAATGCCAACTTTGTATAAAAAAATGGGAAAAAGTTGTCTTTTCCCGAGATATTTCTCTCACCCAGCATGGGTATATGTAAAAAGACACCCCAAAACACATTGCCCAACTTCTTCTGAGTACGGCGATACCACATGTGTGACACTTTTTTGCAGCCAAGGTGGGCAAATGGGCCCACATTCCAAAGAGCACCTTTCGGATTTCACAGGCCATTTTTTACAGATTTTGATTTCAAACTACTTTGCACGCATTAGGGCCCCTAAAATGCCAGGGCAGTATAACTACCCCACAAGTGACCCCATTTTGGAAAGAAGACACCCCAAGGTATTCCGTGAGGGGCATGGCGAGTTCCTAGAATTTTTTATTTTTTGTCACAAGTTAGCGGAAAATGATTATTTTTTTTTTTTTTCTTACAAAGTCTCATATTCCACTAACTTGTGACAAAAAATAAAAACTTCCATGAACTCACTTTGCCCTTCATGAAATACCTTGGGGTGTCTTCTTTCCAAAATGGGGTCACGTGTGGGGTAGTTATACTGCCCTGGCATTTTAGGGGCCCAAATGCGTGCGAAGTAGTTTGAAATCACGTGTCCTCACCTGTTGATATCTGCTGCTGCAACATTGAATATCGAATAAAACCATCATGGCTTCCTCCACAGAGATAAATTGCTGGGACTCTTGTGCTGAGGGTCCCTCTCTTGACATGTGCTGTGTTCTATCTAGGCAAGGTTTTATGAGGGCTGCCATCTTGTTTTGCCAATTTTCCCTCTTGTTGACTGCAAAATGTATCAGTTCAGGAGAGTGACAGCAGCTTACTGTTATGTCCCCTGGACACTCTGTGTCTCTCAGGTGCCGCTGGCAATGCTGCCAGTATCTGCTCAGCAAGTTACACACACAGGCCGATGTACTACTTAACCAGAGCAAGGTTTATTACTCGGAACATTATGGCATTCTTACATGGAGGAGTCTTATTCCAAACAGCTTCTGTCCTTATCAGATGCAATCCCTTCTCAGCCTCATGTGTCTGCTTCCGGTTCCCCTCACACACTGTCTGACTTCCTGGTACAGCTCCTCCTCCCCCATTATGCATCAGGAGAAAGAGGGTAAAGGTCACAGTGATCTATCACAAACATCACACCTCCTTTCCTTCCCAAAAAAAAAAAAAAAACATAACAAGAGAACAAATGTTGAACACATACCATAACAAGGCAAGCGAGATCAGTTCAGCAAGTAGTATCTCCAACTCAGTTCTGTGATTTCCGCAGCACTTCATGAGCCCTTTGTCTCTGTTCCCTGACCTCCAATGTGTCCCGTAAGATTTCAGCACTTTGCCAGCGCGGCGTTTGACGTTTTGACGGGTAGACTTACGCAGAGGCACAGCACCGGGAGGGATAGAGTCAGTCAAAGGTTCTGGAGATGTCAGTGGGCGTCCCACAGACAAATCAGTCTCTGTAACTCCAGGCACATGTCCGGGCTCCTCAGGAATATGGCCACCAACCGGTTCAGGGTTTGGTTGTAAACTTGTGGGATCATGCCAGACACCATGCCATATGTCACCAGCAGAGTTCAGAGTAGACTCTGGTGGGTGGTTAGAAAGAGGGGTCGGTTTTGTCACTAGTGGCCGGCAAATGCGTTTCCTCAATTGTGAAAGGTGTCGCCGAACACAAATGCCTTCCTCCAGGCGGACAAGGTACATTCTTCTGCCAAGAGTTCCATCAATAACGCCAGGAAGCCAAGGAGGCAAAGCTCTGTAATTCCGAGACCATACAAGATCACTGGCACGGAATCCCAGACGGCCCAGCGGAGGAGGCGTTGGTGACTGTTCCTGCGGACGAACTAAATCAAGTTTGGTGCGGAGATGCCTGCCAAACATAAGAAAAGCCGGTGACAGCCCAGTAGTAGCGTGTTTCGTGTTACGGTACATGATCAAGAATTCCAGCAGCTTCTCTTCTGACAGTCCAACCTGGTCCAGAGTGGACAGTAAGTGCTTCTTAAATGTCTGCACAAATCGTTCTGCCAGCCCATTTGAAGCTGGATGATAAGGAGCTGTTTTGTAGTGTTGGACGCCCAAGCCACTAAGGAAGGATTGAAACTCATGCGATGTAAATTGAGTTCCATTGTCGGAGACTATGGCTGTTGGCAAGCCATATTGAGCAAAGAGCTTCCTTAAGACTAGAATGGTAGCAGCTGAGGTAATAGAAGGCATTTGAAAAACCTCCGGCCATTTTGAATGCGCATCTACCACGATCAAATACATTTTACCCTGGATGGGGCCAGCAAAATCAAGATGGAGTCTGGACCACGGTTCTGTTGGCCATGGCCAAGGTTGCAGGGTTCCTCTCTTTTGGGGTCGCTGGGCTTGACAGCACCCAGGACATTGAGCAACATAATCTTCAATTGCTGTATCCATTTGTGGCCACCAAACATAGCTCCGGGCTCGCTGCTTCATGCGCACCACACCAGGATGGCCTTCATGCAGTATCCTTAGCATGGTTGATTGCAAGTACTGAGGTACAATCACTCTATTGCCCCATTGTAGGCAACCAGTCACAAACTCACATTTTCTGGCAAAGTACGGACGAAATTCACCTGAAACTCTCTCTGGCCATCCAGTCTGAACATAAGAGAATATCTGAGACAGGAAAGGATCTGTGGCTGTATGTCTGGCAATCAGGGAGGTGGACATGCAAGATTGTGGCCTGTGTACTTCCACTACACGTACCTCTCTTAGTGGGTGGTCATCTCTTAGTGGCAATCTGGAAAATGCATCTGCATTTCCATGGGTATCATGGGAGCGGTATCTGATAGAATAAGCATAAGCTCCTAAAAATAAAGCGTACCTTTGTAAGCGAGATGCGGTTGTTGTAGAATATCCTTTCTGAGGGTTCAGTATTGACAACAGAGGTTTGTGGTCAGTGATAAGTGTGAACTCCCGACCATAGATGTACACGTGAATTTTTTTTGTGGCCCATACAATGGCCAAAGCTTCCTTGTCAATCTGGGAGTAGTTTTGTTCTGCTGAGGTTAAAGACCTGGAGGCAAAAGAAATGGGGCGCTCCGTGCCATCCGGCATGACATGGGAAAGCACGGCACCCAGTCCATAAGGCGAGGCATCACAAGCCAGGATGACGGGTTTCTTTAAATCATAGTGGACCAGAACTCGAGAAGACAGAATGAGTTCTTTAGAAAGCCAAAAAGCTTCTTCACATTTGTCTGTCCATATCCATTTAGCTCTTGCATCCAGTAAGCGATGTAATGGGTAGAGCTGGTGTGCTAGGTTCGGCAAGAAACGGTGGTAGTAATTTAGGAGGCCAAGGTAGGACCTGAGCTGGGTGACATTCCGGGGGGTAGGGGCATGGGTAAGGGCTTTAACCTTTTCTTCAGTAGTGTGTAACCCATGTCGGTCCACCGTGTGGGCACAAAACTCCAGTTGAGACTTGAGAAATTCGCGTTTTGAAAGATTGACACGCAAACCATACTTTTGGAGTCTCTCTAGCACAGCTTCAACATTCTTTCTGTGTTCTTCATCAGTGGGACCAGTGATGAGCATGTCATCCAGTAGACATTGGGTGAAAGGTATTCCTGCCAGTACCTCATCCATGATCCGCTGCCAGATGGCTGGAGCTGGGGCTATGCCAAAAACCATGCGGTTATACTGGAATAATCCTTTATGAGTGTTAATGGTCAACAGATGGCGTGAATCTGGGTGTACTTGCAGTTGCAGGTAAGCTTGCTTTAAGTCTATTTTTGTAAACTTTTGCCCCCCAGCCAGTGAGCCAAATAAATCTTCAAGTCGAGGCAATGGGTATTGATCCACAAGAAGTTGGTTGTTCAGAGCTACCCTGAAATCACCACAAATCCTAATGTCTCCATTCTTTTTCTTGACAGGCACAATTGGTAATGCCCATTCACTTCTATCCACTTTCGTTATGATCTTTTCAGCCAATAGGTGGTCCAGCTCTGCTTCCACTTTTTTTCGCAAGGCAAAAGGTACTGATCTTGCCTTACAAAAACGAGGTGTAGCACCAGGCTTCAAGAGGAGGTGGGCCATCTTTCCTTTTACGGTGCCCAAAGAGTCCTCAAAAACCTCTTTAAAACGTGACTTCAGGGATTCCACCCAATGGTCTACTTTAGAAAGCAATGTACATTGGGCAATGGTAAAAGGAGGCATGCCCAGGGCTTTGATCCAGTCCCTTTCATACAGCGGAGGACCTCCATTCCTTACAACATAAAGGCGTAGACTTTGACTGCGGTTGCCTAATGTAACAAGGGGTTTTACATAACCCAAGGGCTGTAGTAGTTCCTTGCTGTAGGTTTGTAGTGTGAGCTTTGTAGGTTTTAGCGGCAGGGACAGACCCGATGCCTTTAAATCAGTCCATGAAATGACAGACACAGCTGCCCCTGTATCAACATCCATGGAGACAGGACAGCCATTGAGTGTGACATCCACTTTAATCGCAGGAGTACTCCCAGCTACTTGAAACAGTCCAACATGCTGGACACATGTCTCCTCATCAGAGCTAAAACCGTTATTGTCCATATCCACACGGAATGTCTGTTTACGTCTATCTTTTGTGGCAGTGTTCGGGGAGCGAGAGCTGCGGCAAACGCGCCCAATATGACCAGTCTTTCCACAGCGAAAACAAACGACATCCTTGAACTTGCAAGCAGGCGCACTGTGAGTAGTGTTACCACAACGGTAGCAAGTCTGGGGCCCAGAGACAGAAGAATTAGGGTGGCGAGGTTTAAGCTGAGTGGCAGGGGACGGCCGTCTCGAGCGTTGAGTGATAGCGGTGTGGAATATTTCCTCACACTGGCTTGCAGGAGTTGTAGGTGGTGCCTTCAGTAGGGTGGCGTCCCGTGTTGCCAACTCCATGACCGTAGCAAGGTCAGTGGCTTTCGTCAGAGTCAAGTCGGGTTCTGTGAGTAAACGTTTCTGTATGGCTGGGTCGCAGAGTCCCATGACGAACATGTCACGGAGAGCCGTCTGTAGGTAGTCTCCAAACTGACAAGTGGCAGCTAGTTTACGTAAAGCAATGATATATGTCTTTATATCCTCCCCGGCCTGCTGCCTTCTACTGTAGAATTTAAACCGCTCTGCGATTTCTAACGGCTTCGGGTTGTAGTGTGTATGTAGCGTCTGAATTAACTCAGGCAGGGACTTAGAGGCTGGCTTGTCTGGAGAAACAAGGTCTCTGAGGGTTCCATATGCAGCTTGACCCAATGCAGTGAGAAAAACTGCAACTTTCTTTTCAACAGTCACATTATTTGCTTCCATATACTGTTCCAGCCTCTCTACCCAGGAGATCCATGACTCAGCTGCAGGATCAAATGGTTGAATAAACCCTATGAAGGCCATGTGTGCTAAAATCCACAATCCTCGTCGCCACTGTTATGTCCCCTGGACACTCTGTGTCTCTCAGGTGCCGCTGGCAATGCTGCCAGTATCTGCTCAGCAAGTTACACACACAGGCCGATGTACTACTTAACCAGAGCAAGGTTTATTACTCGGAACATTATGGCATTCTTACATGGAGGAGTCTTATTCCAAACAGCTTCTGTCCTTATCAGATGCAATCCCTTCTCAGCCTCATGTGTCTGCTTCCGGTTCCCCTCACACACTGTCTGACTTCCTGGTACAGCTCCTCCTCCCCCATTATGCATCAGGAGAAAGAGGGTAAAGGTCACAGTGATCTATCACAAACATCACACTTACAAAATGTGAAACAGGCACACAACACAAGCTGTGCATGCATCTGCCTCAGTAATTTTTTTAATTTTGGTATTTCTATTATTTCCATTATTATCACCTACCAAGCAAGTGAATACGCTTTTAGGAAAGTAGCACATTGACTCATGGGAGCTACTTCCATAAAGTAGCACGAACAAGATGGTTCAGTTTCTCTGGCAGATACCTATTTTCATATTATTTTCCCATGGGGCATTGCATCTCTCATACATAGATGGTCTTCTTAAGGAGAAACAGTACCTCTTCTAATCCAGTTTGTAAAAGCAGAATCCAGCTTAGTATATCTGAAAGTCTAGGCTGCCCGCTTCATTCCAGACTATTAATATGTAAAGTAGTCTTTGGTGCAATGAGGGCATCACCATTGCTCTTCAGTCCCTGGCTGCTTTGCCACTGCCTGGCAACAGAAAGGAGTGGCGCTTGGGTGCAACAAAAGAAATAGTGGTGATCTCATTGCACCAAAGGCCTAAATTGCATTCTAAGAAAAAGTTTAATAACTCCTAAACAGAGCCTCAGATCAACAAATAAAAACTGCATATTAATCAGGTATGTCTGTTCAAACAGTTTAATATTGAGGTCCCTGGAGACAGATGCCCTTTAAAGGCTAAGGAAACCTTTGTGCATGAAAAATCAAACTCATGTCTTACTAAAATGCAGAAATACATAAAATTGCACTTGTTTGTTTTTTTGGATTAAGCTTGTAATGGAAGTGGTCTGAACCGTGGTAAACTGTAGCTTTAAGGCCAGATAGGTTTTGCTCTTTCTGTCTTTCATACTATAATGTTGCTAAAGAATGCTAATCTTGAGATAAGATGTTGCATATATTTTTTAACTACTAAGATGCTGTTAGTATGGTGAGAAAGTTTTGCCCTGTATGAATAACTAATCAATTTACTAGTTTTGATTTCCTTCCCCTTTGGCGGTGTGCCTTCTTTGTCCTATTGCCCATAAAACTGTATGTTTTGATAATAAAGGTGGAGATTTGCTTGGGAACACAACAGAGTCTCTGTCCTGTGTGTGTAATTCTTCCGAACTTGTATATTCTTTAACCACCTCAGCTCCCCTAGCTTAAACACCCTTAATGACCAGGCCACTTTTTACACTTCTGCACTACACTACTTTCACCGTTTATTGCTCGGTCATGCAACTTACCACCCAAATGAATTTTACCTCCTTTTCTTCTCACTAATAGAGCTTTCATTTGGTGGTATTTCATTGCTGCTGACATTTTAACTTTTTTTGTTATTAATCGAAATTTACAGATTTTTTTGCAAAAAAATGAAATTTTCCACTTTCAGTTGTAATTTTTTTTAAAAAAAACGACATCCATATATAAATTTTTCTCTAAATTTATTGTTCTACATGTCTTTGATAAAAAAAAATGGTTTGGGTAAAAGTTATAGCGTTTACAAACTATGGTACAAAAATGTGAAAAAACCCCACAAATGACCCCATTTCGGAAAGTAGATACCCTAAGGTATTCGCTGATGGGCATAGTGAGTTCATAGAACTTTTTATTTTTTGTCACAAGTTAGCGGAAAATGATGATTTTATTTATTTATTTTTCCTTACAAAGTCTCATATTCCACTAACTTGTGACAAAAAATAAAAACTTCCATGAACTCACTATGCCCATCACGAAATACCTTGGGGTGTCTTCTTTCCAAAATGGGGTCACTTGTGGGGTAGTTATACTGGCCTGGCATTCTAGGGGCCTTAATGTGTGGGAAGTAGTTTGAAATCAAAATGTGTAAAAAATGCCCTGTGAAATCCAAAAGGTGCTCTTTGGAATGTGGGCCCCTTTGCCCACCTAGGCTGCAAAAAAGTGTCACACATCTGGTATCACCGTACTCAGAAGAAGTTGGGCATATTGAGTCCATGAAAGATTTAAATTTTTGTCCCAAGTTAGCGGAAAGGGAGACTTTGTAAGAAAAAAATAATAAAAAATCCATTTCCGCTAACTTGTGGTAAAAAAAAAAATTCGATGAACTTGCCATGCCCCTCATTGAATACCTAGGGGTGTCTTCTTTCCAAAATGGGGTCACATGTGGGGTATTTATACTGCCCTGGCATTTTAGGGGCCCTAAAGCGTGAGAAGAAGTCTGGGATCCAAATGTCTAAAAATGCCCTCCAAAAAAGGAATTTGGGCCCCTTTGCGCACCTAGGCTGCAAAAAAGTGTCACACATGTGGCATCGCCGTACTCAGGAGAAGTTGGGGAATGTGTTTTGGGGTGTCATTTTACATATACCCATGCTGGGTGAGATAAATATCTTGGCCAAATGCCAACTTTGTATAAAAAAATGGGAAAAGTTGTCTTTTGCCGAGATATTTCTCTCACCCAGCATGGGTATATGTAAAAAGACACCCCAAAACACATTGCCCAACTTCTTCTGAGTACGGCAATACCACATGTGTGACACTTTTTTGCAGCCTAGGTGGGTAAATGGGCCCACATTCCAAAGAGCACCTTTCGGATTTTACAGGGCATTTTTGACACATTTTGATTTCAAACTACTTCTCACGCATCAGGGCCCCTAAAATGCCAGAGCAGTATAACTACCCACAAGTGACCCCATTTTGGAAAGAAGACACCCCAAGGTATTCCGTGAGGGGCATGGCGAGTTTCTAGATTGTTTTATTTTTTGTCACAAGTTAGCGGAAAATGATTATTTTTTTTATTTTATTTTTTTCTTACAAAGTCTCATATTCCACTAACTTGTGACAAAAAATAAAAACTTCCATGAACTCACTATGCCCATCACGAAATACCTTGGGGTGTCCTCTTTCCAAAATGGGGTCACTTGTGGGGTAGTTACACTGGCCTGGCATTCTAGGGGCCTTAATGTGTGGGAAGTAGTTTGAAATCAAAATGTGTAAAAAATGCCCTGTGAAATCCGAAAGGTGCTCTTTGGAATGTGGGCCCCTTTGCCCACCTAGGCTGCAAAAAAGTGTCACACATCTGGTATCACCGTACTCAGAAGAAGTTGGGCAATGTGTTTTGGGGTGTCATTTTACATATACCCATGCTGGGTGAGATAAATATCTCGGTCAAATGCCAACTTTGTATGAAAAAATGGGAAAAGTTGTCTTTTGCCGAGATATTTCTCTCACCCAGCATGGGTATATGTAAAAAGACACCCCAAAACACATTGCCCAACTTCTCCTGAGTACGGCGATACCAGATGTGTGACTACCCCACAAGTGACCCCATTTTGGAAAGAAGACACCCCAAGGTATTTCGTGATGGGCATAGTGAGTTCATGGAAGTTTTTATTTTTTGTCACAAGTTAGTGGAATATGAGACTTTGTAAGAAAAAAATAAAATAAAAAAAATAATCATTTTCCGCTAACTTGTGACAAAAAATAAAACAATCTAGAAACTCGCCATGCCCCTCACGGAATACCTTGGGGTGTCTTCTTTCCAAAATGGGGTCACTTGTGGGTAGTTATACTGCTCTGGCATTTTAGGGGCCCTGATGCGTGAGAAGTAGTTTGAAATCAAAATGTGTCAAAAATGCCCTGTAAAATCCGAAAGGTGCTCTTTGGAATGTGGGCCCATTTACCCACCTAGGCTGCAAAAAAGTGTCACACATCTGGTATCGCCGTACTCAGAAGAAGTTGGGCAATGTGTTTTGGGGTGTCTTTTTACATATACCCATGCTGGGTGAGAGAAATATCTCGGCAAAAGACAACTTTTCCCATTTTTTTATACAAAGTTGGCATTTGGCCAAGATATTTATCTCACCCAGCATGGGTATATGTAAAATGACACCCCAAAACACATTCCCCAACTTCTCCTGAGTACGGCGATGCCACATGTGTGACACTTTTTTGCAGCCTAGGTGCGCAAAGGGGCCCAAATTCCTTTTTTGGAGGGCATTTTTAGACATTTGGATCCCAGACTACTTCTCACGCTTTAGGGCCCCTAAAATGCCAGGGCAGTATAAATACCCCACATGTGACCCCATTTTGGAAAGAAGACACCCCTAGGTATTCAATGAGGGGCATGGCGAGTTCATAGAATTTTTTTTTTACCACAAGTTAGCGGAAATGGATTTTTTATTTATTTTTTCTTACAAAGTCTCCCTTTCCGCTAACTTGGGACAAAAATTTAAATCTTTCATGGACTCAATATGCCCCTCAGCGAATACCTTGGGGTGACTCTGTGACAAACTGCCATTTGCCACTGGGCATTGTAGAGGACTTATGGCTACCCTCCTGCCCTACGACTATGGCCCCGGGACATATTACCCTTCAAGAACAGAACTATGCCGCATGTCTGGACTGTTCTTAGGACCGAACGCGGTCAGCGGTGTATACTAAAGAATCTATGGAACTCTTTTGGGCAGGAAATTGTGCTTGCGGTCGGTCATAAAGGACTTCCACTTAACTTTTGATCCGCTTGAGGCATTTGTGTGATTTTTGGAAGTGTTTATGTTTGATGTATGCTGAGTTTAAATATGTAATTTTTATGGAGATGGAATGTATGGTTTTAAAGTGACAGTGTATGTTTAAAAACGGTATTTTTACTGTCTGTGATAGTTATGTTAATCCATAATTATATCCCAGACAGAAGGGAGGATTTTGTGTATTTGGGTGGTGATTCCTCTCCTATTGTTCCCACATGTGTATTGGTGATCTCCCTTTGTCCTGGGAGATAATTGAATTGCACTTCGGGTGTCTCAAGGGCAGAGAGGAGGAAACCATGATGCATTGTGGGGACCTGCATAAATACGGGCGGATAGCCCTCAATAAAGTTCAGTTCAGCTCAGTTCCTGTTTTTCTAACCCTTCAAAACGCAGCCTTGTCTCGTTATTGGAGGGAATTGCTGTATCACGCTGGGGATTGCTATGCTCTGCATATTCCCTGGAGGAGAAATCTTTCCCACACGGTCCTGAATGCTGGAGGTTCATTCAGGGTGGAAGGAAGACGGCGCGGCTCCAGTTAAGCTACGGCGGTTGTGGAGTCTGCGGTGGTTGTGGTGTCCTGTGCGGTGCTTGTGGTCCTCGGCGCAAGCTAGGAAGCGTCCATTAACGGAAGCGGATCCGTTACATTGGTGGCAGCGGTGGGATGGCTTCCCTAGTGCGAGGAGCAGCATCCTGGGAACACCAAGCAGAGCTGGAGTATTGGTATAGCCACGTACGGTTTGACGCTATGCTGAAGAGGCGGTTGGCTATCTACGGGCCCTACCTAACAGAGGAACTGGTACCGGAAGTGAGGAGAGAACTGGCGGAGTATCTGCAGCAGGAAGCAGAATATCGGGCAGAGATAGCAAAGTATTCTGTCCCTGCGCCCCAGCAAAAACGTGAGTTACAGGGGGCCGAAGGTGTCGTCCTTTCCCCCCAGCGGCAGTGTGTGCCCCAGGGGGCCGAAGGTGTCGTCCTTACCCCCCCAGCGGCAGTGTGTACCCCAGGGGGCCGAAGGTGTCGTCCTTCCCCCCAGCGGCAGTGTGAACCCCAGGGAGCTGAAGGTGTCGTCCTTCTCCCCCAGCGGCAGTGTGTACCCCAGGGGGCAGAAGGTGTCGTCCTTCCCCCCCAGCGGCAGTGTGTACCCCAGGGGGCCGAAGGTGTCGTCCTTCCCCCCCAGCGGCAGTGGGTACCACAGGGGGACGAAGGTGTCGTCCTTCCCCCCCAGCGGCAGTGTGTACCCCAGGGGGCCGAAGGTGTCGTCCTTCCCCCCCAGCGGCAGTGGGTACCCCAGGGGGACGAAGGTGTCGTCCTTCCCCCCAGCGGCAGTGTGTACCCCAGGGGGCCGAAGGTGTCATCCTTCCCCCCCCAGCGGAAGTGTGTACCCCAGGGGGCCGAAGGTGTCGTCCTTCCCCCCAGCGGCAGTGTGTACCCCAGGGGGCCGAAGGTGTCGTCCTTCTCCCCCAGCGGCAGTGTGTGTTACAGGGAGCTGAAGATGCCCTCCTTCCTCCCCAGCGGCAGTGTGTACCCCAGGGGGCCGAAGATGTCGTCCTTCCCCCCCAGCGGCAGTGTGAACCCCAGGGAACTGAAGGTGTCGTCCTTCCCCCCCCAGCGGCAGTGTGTACCCCAGGGAGCTGAGGGTGTCGTCCTTCCTCCCCAGCGGCAGCCTGTGTTTCAGGGAGAGGAGCGCAGCACCCTCTCTCCCCAGCGGCAGCTTACCATAACAAGGGGAGACACCAATCGCCCAGACGGTGCAGATGGGACCGTGGTCTCTGCGCCTGACCTACCGGGATGCTGGACAGCCTGTCCACATCCCCCACTACCCTCACCAGGACAACATGAGGAGGGGGTAAGCACAAATTCCCCTCCCCAGTTAACTCCTAACGTGGCCTCAGGGTTAACAGAGGCGATGTTAACCCCTGCTGACTCCCATGTTCCTCTGGCTACTGAGCCGGACTATGGTCTCAGCACCCCAGCAGAAGAGCTGGCAGCTGGGCAGAGTGCAGTCGGCCTCTGCCCTCCCTCAAGTCCCCACAGCATGTTGCCCCATCACCACAGAAAAATACCCAGGTGCAGTAACTGTTTCTTGTGGGTGGGTCACCCTTGTACCTGTTTGTTGTGGGTGGGCTACTCAGGCATCTGGTTACTGTGGGTTGGTGGATCGACTAACGGAGGCACTGACCGACAGAAGTTCAGGTGCCTGGTTAGTCTTCCCCCCAAAGGGGAGATGTGTGACAAACTGCCATTTGCCACTGGGCATTGTAGAGGACTTATGGCTACCCTCCTGCCCTACGACTATGGCCCCGGGACATATTACCCTTCAAGAACAGAACTATGCCGCATGTCTGGACTGTTCTTAGGACCGAACGCGGTCAGCGGTGTATACTAAAGAATCTATGGAACTCTTTTGGGCAGGAAATTGTGCTTGCGGTCGGTCATAAAGGACTTCCACTTAACTTTTGATCCGCTGGAGGCATTTGTGTGATTTTTGGAAGTGTTTATGTTTGATGTATGCTGAGTTTAAATATGTAATTTTTATGGAGATGGAATGTATGGTTTTAAAGTGACAGTGTATGTTTAAAAACTGTATTTTTACTGTCTGTGATAGTTATGTTAATCCATAATTATATCCCAGACAGAAGGGAGGATTTTGTGTATTTGGGTGGTGATTCCTCTCCTATTGTTCCCACATGTGTATTGGTGATCTCCCTTTGTCCTGGGAGATAATTGAATTGCACTTCGGGTGTCTCAAGGGCAGAGAGGAGGAAACCATGATGCATTGTGGGGACCTGCATAAATACGGGCGGGTAGCCCTCAATAAAGTTCAGTTCAGCTCAGTTCCTGTTTTTCTAACCCTTCAAAACGCAGCCTTGTCTCATTATTGGAGGGAATTGCTGTATCACGCTGGGGATTGCTATGCTCTGCATATTCCCTGGAGGAGAAATCTTTCCCACACGGTCCTGAATGCTGGAGGTTCATTCAGGGTGGAAGGAAGACGGCGCGGCTCCAGTTAAGCTACGGCGGTTGTGGAGTCTGCGGTGGTTGTGGTGTCCAGTGCGGTGCTTGTGGTCCTCGGCGCAAGCTAGGAAGCGTCCATAAACGGAAGCGGATCCGTTACAGACTCCTTTCCAAAATGGGGTCATTTGTGGGGTGTTTGTACTGCCCTGGCATTTGAGGGTCTCCGCAATCATTACATGTATGGCCAGCATTAGGAGTTTCTGCTATTCTCCTTATATTGAGCATACGGGTAATGAGATTTTTTTCTTTTCCGTTCAGCCTCTGGGCTGAAAGAAAAAATGAACGGCACAGATTTCTTCATTCGCATTGATCAATGTGGATGAAAAAATCTCTGCCAAAAAAAAAAAGGAGGGGAAAGGAGTCTGCCAGGACATAGGAGCTCCGCCCAACATCCATACCCACTTAGCCCGTATGCCCTGGCAAACCCGATTTCTCCATTCACATCAATCGATGTGGATGAATAAATCATTGCCAGGATTTATTTTTATTTTTTTATATATATACAAAGTGTTTGCCAAAGCATATGAACACTGCCGCCCCCTCAGCTCATATGCCTCGGCAAACGTATCTTTTACTGCAGAGGAGAAATCTCGTCTTGCAGCGCCGCATACACCGACTTTTGTGTAATCTGACAGCAGCGCAATGCTTCTGTCAGAATGCACATCAGTGCTGCAGCTATTCAATCGGTTGGTCCACCTGGAAGGTAAAAAAGAAAAAATCCGCAACGCAATAAATTTATTAACTTTATAATAACATTTGAACGGAACATATACATTTTATTTAACTTTTTGAACAGAACGTTAACTTTTTTGCTTACCGGTGTTTTTTTTGTTTTTTTTTTACCTTTTATAGGACAAACCTCTCCTTCCCCATGGGACAATGTGCAAAGCGCAAATCGCCCAAAGATGTGGCGAAGTACATTATGCACTTTGTCCCAGGTGAAAGGAGAGGTTTGCAGCAGCTGTGAGTGAAAGGGCCCTAATAGCCCTGTGTACCTGTCCAGTGAGATGCAATCCCTATGCTAAGTGTGCCTGTGTGTGGTACTTCCGGAAACACTCCCCAAAGCATAGGGCAGGAAGGTCAGGGCAGTCAGGACAGAAATAGCGGGTGTCACGCCTTATTCCACTCCTGCTACAGACACGACATCTTTTTCGGGGTGACGGTTGGGTTGAGGTACCAGCAACGACATTGGGGAAATGTCGCTCGTGTAGATGGCTCACTACACTGGTGGTTGGGGCCACGGAACCTCCTGGATACAGGAGGTTCTCGATGATCTCTTCCTGTAATTTGAGGAAGGATCCTGTTCTCCCAGCCTTACTGTAGAGAACAAAACTATTATAGGCAGCCAATTGAATCAAATATACAGACACCTTCTTATACCAGCGCCTGGTGTGTCGGGAAACTAAATAAGGAGCCAACATCTGGTCATTGAAGTCCACCCCTCCCATGAGCGCATTATAGTTGTAGATTGAGAGGGGATTTTCAATGACACTGGTTGCCCGTTCTATTTGTATTGTCGTGTCTGCGTGAATGGAGGAGAGCATGTAAACATCACGCTTGTCTCTCCATTTCATCGCGAGCAGTTCTTCGTTACACAAGGCAGCCCTCTCCCCCCTTGCAAGACGGGTGGTAACGAGCCGTTGGGGGAAGCCCCGGCGACTAGGTCGCACAGCAGCCAATCTGTTCTAGGAACAAATGCCTAAAGAGGGGCACACTTGTGTAAAAATTGTCCACATAAAGATGGTACCCCTTGCCAAATAAGGGTGACACCAAGTCCCAGACTGTCTTCCCACTGCTCCCCAGGTAGTCAGGGCAACCGACCGGCTCCAGGGTCTGATCTTTACCCTCATAGATCCGAAATTTGTGGGTATAGCCTGTGGCCCTTTCACAGAGCTTATACAATTTGACCCCATACCGTATAAGGGACTCATCTACGCAGATGTTTTGCTCAGGGGTATACAAATCTGCAAATTTGTTGTTGAAGTGATCTATGAGGGGCCGAATTTTGTGGAGCCGGTCAAAAGCTGGGTGGCCTCTGGGACGGGAGGTGGTGTTGTCGCTAAAGTGCAGGAAACGCAGGATGGCCTCAAATCGTGCCCTGGACATAGCAGCAGAGAACATGGGCATGTGATGAATTGGGTTCGTGGACCAATATAACCGCAATTCATGCTTTTTGGTTAGACCCATGTTGAGGAGAAGGCCCATAAATTTTTTTAATTCGGAAACTTGGACGGGTTTCCACCGGAAAGGCTGGGCATAATAGCTTCCCGGGTTGGCGGCTATAAATTGAGTGGCATACCGATTTGTTTCTGCCACGACTAAGTCCAAGAGCTCCGCAGTCAAGAACAGCTCAAAAAATCCCAGTGCCGAACCGATCTGAGCTGTCTCAACCCGAACTCCAGACTGGGCGGTGAAAGGGGGAACTACAGGTGCGGCTGAAGTTGGGGACTGCCAATCAGGGTTTGCCAGCACCTCAGGGACTCTAGGGGCTCTACGGGCCTGTCTGTGCGGTGGCTGCGATGGGGTAACTATTGCACGTGCCACCGTACCAGCTTCAACTGCCCTTCTGGTGCTCGCCACTTCACCATGTTGTACGGCAGTGCTGGTACTAGGTCCAGGGAGGGCTGCGCTGCTGGTGTATGCCTCACCACGTAATCCGACAGTGCCAGCCCCACTCTGCTGCCCTTGAAGCGGATCCTGCGCAACCTGTGGTCTAGCAACAAGGGGCCGGGTACGCCTGGTGCTATCAGGGACCTCAACCTCCTCGTCCGAACTTTGGGTCAGACTGCCACTGCTTTCTACAGGTTCATATTCTGACCCGCTATATTCGTCAGATGAGGGTTCCCATTCCTCATCCGACTGGGTCAGAATCCTGTAGGCCTCTTCAGAAGAATACCCCCTGTTTGACATTTGGACTACTAAATTTAGGGGTATTCCCTGAGACTACCCAAGAAAAAATGCAAGCCTGTCTTACAAATGGGAGGCTAGCGAAGTACCGGAGGCCGCTGCGATTGATAAAAAATATCAAAACTTTTTTTTTTTATCGCCGCAGCGCTTGTTAAGTGATTGTGCAGTGATCAAAAAATATTAATTTTTTGTCACTGCGGCGGGGCGGGCGTGGGTGAACGCACGTGTGGGTGACCAATCAGGCCTGATCGGGCAAACACTGCGTTTTTAGGTGGAGGGCGAGCTAAGGTGACACTATTATGCATTTGTTCCTAGAACAGATCTGACTGTGATCAGTTTTGATCACTTTCAGATACTATAAAAGTACAAATGCTGATTAGCGATACGCTAATCAGCGAATCAGTGACTGCGGTGCGGTGGGCTGGGCGCTAAATGATCGCTAACTACCTAACCAAGGGGCCTAAACTATCCCAAAACCTAACAGTCAATTCCAGTGGGGAAAAAAAGTGACAGTTGATCACTTTTTTCCCTTTCACTAGTGATTGACAGGGGTGATCAAGGGGTTAATTGGGGTGATGGGGGCTGATCTGGGGCTAAGTGTAGTGTTTGGTGGCTACTCACTGTGATGTCTGCTCCTCTGCTGGAACCAACTGACCAAAAGGACCAGCAGAGGAGCAGAGAAGCCATTTAACACCTTATATTTATAAATATGAGGTGTTAGATGGCTTGTGATTCGTTTTTTTGAAAATCAGCAGCCTGCCAGCGACGATCATTGGCTGGCAGGTTGATGACGAACTTGTCCTGTAACTTTTGCCGGCCCGCGATGCGCATGCGCGGGCCGGCTTTGAGCGAAATCTCGCATCTCGCGAGATGACGCGTATATGCGTGACTCTGCCTAATACTACATATACGTTCTCTAATACTACATATTTTAGGTTGTTTGCATTCTTTGATACATCACTACTTCCAACAATCCTTGATTCTGTTATTGGGGTGAAACTGCGGTCTGATACTACAGGTTTTAGAGTCTTTACTTTATTTTATATAATTCAATCAGTTAATCCTTGGTTGTCTAATTGGGGTGAAATTGCAGCTTGATGCTACAGATTTTAGGGTGCTTAAGTTCTATTATACATACAGTTGCAAGAAAAAGTATGTGAACCCTTTGGAATGATATGGATTTCTGCACAAATTGTCTATTAAACAGGGATATATGACGCACAGGAGTGAAAAAAATCAAGGTGGAGGTGCTCACAGTAAAGAGGATTCGCCCCTCCTCTGAAGGTAAATCAGAAAAAAATAGAAATACTGGGCACTCACTCTCTATAAGTATAGACATCTAAAACATATAAAACAATTATAGCATTTGTAACATCAACCTTGAAGATAAAAAGTGCAATAATAGCTTAAAAAAACACTAAAATGTCCACTAAATGAAATAAATAGTACAATAAATCACAATGTATCCATTAGGCTAAAATCATAATAAGTCACAATGTATCCACTGAACTAAAGTATTCGCTTAAATATCCACTTGATAAGTTAGTAACAGTGTGACAACCTATTTAAAAATGGGGCTTTGAATGTGAAAGAAAAGCCATCCGATTATTCGTCACTTCAGGGTTCAATATATCCTCTGTAAGACCTTTATATTGCAGAGTTTAAGTCCCCTCTTAATAGTAATACTAGTGTGGCTTTAGTTACTAATTCCCAGTGAGTGTTTAAACCGGCGTCCCGCTATACTCACTGCGCAGCGGCGTCCCGCTGAGTGCTTTCCACTGCTGAGGTTGCGGTCCAATATGATGCTGTAAAAGTTATTCAATAGCTTCCTCTGCCGTCACCCTGGATCGCTCCAGACACCGCTCCGTAGTCCCTAAGAGCCGGTGTCTTATGAGCCCTTGATCACCTTCTCCCACGCCAGTCTTGATCCGCACTGACAAGATCCCTCATGTCCTCGTGCTGCGATTTCTGGTAATCGGCGTGTCAGGTCTTTAAAGCTTTCAGGGTTTTTGCGGTTTTTGAGTCAGCCTTAAACAGTTCCAGTAAATGTTCAGCAAGTGTTCATGTAGTTTCATCCAGGGGGTCTTGAGCCAAACGCGTTTCGGGCTTACTATCGCCCCTTCCTCAGTGGTAATCAATCCCCCACAAAAGTCTCCCTTTATATAGCCATTATTAATTCGGATTCTTCAATCAGGTGTTGGCTCTCCTCCTTTTCCCCAAAAACTGGTACGGCTTTTGTAATCATTCATTGTGGATTTGTTAGTAAAATGTTCTGTTAAAACCCATTATTATTAATATATTTACTATCCCTAAAATTTCATAATAACACGCATTTATATGCCCTTGCAATCCTAGATATTTAGATCCTATATATTTGATAAAAGCTCAAAAGACCATAATGCCATATAGGCTTAATTCACTATACCCTCCTTCAGATGGCAAAGAAAACGCCTCCCAATCCCAGTGCGATTTTAGCGTACCCCCTGTCATCCATATTAACTAGATGTAAGTGTACTGTCCGACCTATCCTTGTCTATATAATACGTATATTCCTGTTCTTTATTTCAAACAAGGTTGGATCGTTACTTAATCCCTTAGGGCCTAATATCCGTACACATGTTCATAGATGTCCGCTTCTATATCCCAGATGCCAACATAATCAGTGTCTACTATACTATAAGAACCATTTTAAATTTAATTTATTCATTACAGTATACTTGATATTATTTATTTGTCTTTTTATTATTTTATTATTTTATTTTTAATTTCATGTTTAATTATTTCGTTCTGCTTAATGCATTTGTCTTATAATATCAAATGATCCAATGCGGATGGAGGAGTTGATTGAATATACACGACCCGGAGATAAGATGGATGGGTAAAGGTCCCTCGCGAAGGGCCGAACCCCCCCAGAAATGATAACCTCCGCGGGGGACATCCACCGGGTTCACAGAAAACCGAATAATTCGAATTCTGCGTTCAATCCACCCGGCATCAGTGTGTTCAATTCGTATATTCTTTGGGTCTCTAGCCTTGACATTTTACTTATATGATCCCCCCCCCCTCTTTATCCACTTTATCGATCGCTGCAAATTTTATACCTGAAGGGTTTTTATCATGTATTAACTTAAAATGTTTGGACAATGTATGTGTCTCCAGGCCCTTTCTAATATTAGTAATATGTTCGGAGATACGCTTTTTTAAAGTTCTTTTTGTTTTCCCTACATATTGGGGCCCACATGGGCATTCTATAATATATATATACAAGTGAGAAAATCTTTTATTGTATGTTTATATTTACCGTGGATGTAATTTCTTTCGTCTTACGGGGGAATGTGATAATTCTGCAATTGCCGCATTTGCCGCACCTATGAAATCCCTCCATATTTAGCCAGTTTTGTATAGAGTTTGTTTCTTTCTCCTTTCTTTTTACTGTTGGGGCCACCATATTGCCTAAATTGGGGGCTTTAGTGAAGGTGATCCGGGGTGTGGTCGGAATTAAGGGTCCTATTATTTTATCCTTTTGCAATAAATGCCAATGTCTTCCTATTATTTTCTGTATCTTCCTGTATTCGTCATTAAATGGTAGAATGATCCTTATCTCTTCCTTCTCACCTTCCTTATCTTTCACCCTATCTAAAAAGAATTCCTCTCTTTTCATACCTCTCACTTTGTCCATGGATCCATTTATTAACTCTTCTGGGTAATCTTTTTCTAAAAAGGCCTCTTTCATCTTGCTGGCTTCTTTTTCAAATTGGTTTTCTGTTGTGCAATTACGCTTTATTCTTTGGAACTGGCCCTGCAGTATATTTATCAACCAGCTTGGTAGGTGACAGCTATTGTACAGAATGTAGCTATTTCTCGTGTTAGGTTTAATATATGTGCAGCTTTTGAGTACCCTATCCTCCACATAAATTTTTAAGTCAAGAAATTCCAATGTCTCCTTACTAATAGTGTGAGTGAATTTGAAATTAAGATTATTAAAATTAATTTCCCGTAAAAAATTATCCAAGGTTTCCCTACCTGATTTCCAGATAAAAAGCACGTCATCTATGTATCTTTTCCAGAGCACCAGGTCCACCCCCAGTCGAGGGGCAATATTTTGCTCCTCCCAATCTGCCATAAAAAGATTGGCATAACTGGGGGGCGAACCTGGTGCCCATGGCCATGCCCTGAGTTTGTAGGTAAAAATCTGTTTCAAAATTAAAATAATTGTGCGATAATATAAAATCTACACTCTGAATTAAAAAGTCTATTTGTTCATCCTTCAGACTTCCTTCTTGTCTCAGTTGGGCCTCAACTGCCTGTTTCCCTTGGTCATGATTGATAATCGTGTACAAAGACTGGACATCCAATGTACCCATCCACCAATCTTCTTCAAATTTCATATTTTCTATAGTTCTTATTATCTGTGTAGAGTCTTTAGTATACGAGGCAATCTTTTTGACCCTTGGTTGTAATAATATGTCAATGTATTTAGACAGATTGCACCTTAACGACTCTATCCCAGAGACAATAGGACTCTATCCCAGAGACAATAACCCAGGTGGGTTATTGATGTCTTTATGAATCTTCGATATAAAGTAAAATACTGGTATTCTTGGGTGTTTATTTAGTATAAAATTATATTCATCATCTGTTAAGATCCCTCCCCAGTGTTTTTTAGCTATTATTGCACTTTTTATCTTCAAGGTTGATGTTACAAATGCTATAATTGTTTTATATGTTTTAGATGTCTATACTTATATGTCAATAAATCGCATGGTTTCACATAGAGAGTGAGTGCCCAGTATTTCAATTTTTTACAAATTGTCTATTGTTGTGACTTAGATGAAGATCAGATCACATTTTATGACCAATCACAGTATGCTTAAACTAATAACACACAAAGAATTAAATGTTATTAGTTTAAGCAGACTGCGATTGTCTATTGTTGTGACTTAGATGAAGATCAGATCACATTTTATGACCAATTTGTGCAGAAATCCATATAATTCCAAAGGGTTCACATACTTTTTCTTGCAACTGTAAGTATATCTGTTAATCCTTAACTGTGGAATTGGTGTGAAATTACGGCCTGATACTACAAGTTTTGGGGTGTTTATTATTTTTTTTTTTAAATATATAAGTACATTGTCACTTTCTGGAGGACCGGGAAGACCTCTGGAACGTCTTGCAAGCAGGACACATGCAAAATACAGACCAGGAACCAACATATTGGTAATACTTTATTGCATATGTAATAAATGAACATGACAGTGAAGGAAAAGAAAGTTAGGCAATTGTGGTAGCACTACCACTGAACCATGTGCATTGGTATACTAGAGGCAAACCCCAGAGGGCGAAGACCCAGTGAGACCCGTTCTTCACAGAGCCCCTGGAGCCCACTGGTCGCACCTGCAGGATTGTCCCGGTACACTTGGCCGCTACCTGCAAATAACCATGCTGGTGACAGCACTAGCGAAACAGACCACAGAAGGACTGGAACCCAAACAAACTCAGGACATGGATCAGAAGACAAATGCACACCAGCCGATGCCTGGACCCAATGCGGGACAGAAGCATGTCGGTTACAGGCAGAGCTGCACACAGACTATATGTCCTCCCTCTGGAGAACCCAGGAGCCCTCTCATGAAGGCAGGACTGGAACAGAAGCACAAGGCACAGCCAGGCTATACAGACAGGATCAGAAGCAGTTAGGCACTGTTGGGCTATACATGGAAAGAAATTGAAACAAGAAAAAGGAGCATGAGTAGCGATACAGAGGAGAAAAAGAGGAAAGCGATAAGGAAGTAGGAAAGGAAAAAAGAATTACGGGGTGCCAAGGGATTGAATAGACTGTAGGGTGAGAAGACTATAAGTGGTACTTGTGAGAAGGCTGCTCAACACGAGAGTGGACAAGATGTCCAGGCCGGCCTGACTTGCAGGTCGCAATAAGTACTGGATAGTGAAGAAAAAAAAAAAATATAGAGAGAGAATGGTGGAGCGCCAGGAGATAAAAAAAAAGATTTAAGGTATCGAATGTGCCTATAAATATGCCGACTGTGGCTGTAAATGGAACCTGGAGATAAGAAGTCCAGCATGGGTACCCTGTTATATCATAAGGTGACAAAATTTAATAAGAAATATAGATATATACATAAACAAAAGAACTCTAAATAATTAATCCGAGGTGAGAGGCCAGGATACAGTCAGATGCACTGGGTAAGTGGTGGGGAAGAAAATCCCTAGCACTGATACCCTAAACTGGTCCTCTGCCCAGGGACGTCTCCTGGTGGTGGGGACGCCCTGTCCACGTACCTAATCTCAAACTCCTGACTGTCCCTAGTAAAGTGAACAGTGGAGGGAGATAGGTGAAGAGTGGTGCCCTAACGGATAACTAGAACGGATAACTAGCACACAATCAGAAAGTTTGAAAGGTGTCCACTGTATACTGCCCTCGTGACAGTTTGCCAGGAGGTACAGGGTCCACCAAGAGGATAAAAAATATATACAAACAGACACAAGCACAAATAAACACAATTATATAATGACAATAGATGACCTACAACCCTAGAACCTGGAGAAAACCCCTAAAGAATAGAAGGCACCAAAGGCCAGAAGATATCTATATCAAAGTAGAACTGGGTGAACTCAAGATATGGATGATGGTCTATAGCTTAAAGTGCAAGGCAGGACACAGTGGTTCTTTCAAGAGAACTGTTGTTTCTCTAAAAGGTCAAGGGTGTTAAAAATACAATATGATATACTAAAAACCATTAAAATTACATAGCTATATGATTGGTAGTGACATGTCGAGATGTATACCATCAACTTAATGTCTGGTTTTGTATTCTGTCTTTATTGCACCGACTGTGCTAAATTGTGTATCGCAATAGGAATGTCAACATGTACTGTTATTTCATTTAAAGTATATTCAAGTTTAATATCTGAATTGCTCTATATTGAAATGTTATACATTTTTACTATGCTTTCATCAATAAATACCCCATTGAAACATAAAATTACATAGCTAAAAGAACTGTATATACGGTCTACTATGTAGGTTCCTATATAATGTTCACACAATTTATTGTGTTTTACTTACTTCACCAGAGAGGGTGGTGCAAGATAAGCTCAAGACACTTGTCGCCAGCCCCTCCCTCTTTTTCTGAATAAAAATACCTTGTTTTCACGGTGGGGGGGGGGGGGAGGTGGTGGTAGTTCAACCTCTCACGGAAGACCCCTCCAGGACCTCAAAGGGGTCCAAATTTTCAGAACACTGCCGTGTCTCCTTTCTATATTACCAATAAGGTCCTCAAAGTTGCAGATCTTATCAACCCTCACATACCATTCATTAAGTGAAGGAGGACTTGACTGCAGCTAATGTAGATGAATTAATGCCTTTGCTACCGCCAGTGTGTGATGAGGTTTGTCTTAGAGGGATGGTAAGTGGGACTAGGTTTAGCGAGAAAGATCATGCCTGGTGTTATATGGAAAGGTGTTTTGTAAATGTCTTGGATCGCAGATTCAATCTGTTTCCGAAATGTTTGTATGGCGTCACATTCCCACCAAAGGTGTAGGTAAGATCCCCTGGACGTCTGACATCTCCAGCATCTGTTTGAATCAGAGACATTACGCAGATAAAGAAATTCAGGGGTTTTATACCACCTACACAGTAATTTATAATGGCTCTCCTGAAGGCGCACACAACGTGAGAAGCCTTCAGACTACCTCAAAACAGACCTTGTCTCTTTTTCAGAGAGAGTAGTTCCAGGTTCCTTTTCCCAGGAGCACATATAAACTGGTTTAGATAGTGTGCTCTGCATAATAAAGTTCTGGTCTATGTGGGAAATTTTCCTACATTTGGGAAGGCTTGACATCATCAACTGTTCAAATGCTGTGAGGTTCCTTCTCGGAGCTGCCTTATATAAAATAATATAATATATATAAATACATTTAAAATGGGCATAATAAAAGGACCCTGACATTTCAGATACCTCTGTTGGGAGAAAAGCTTTTATTTTGAGGGAATGGCTTTGTCTGAAAAAGCATCTCCTAGTTTCCAGTTTGTCAAAAAGTGCCATAGGCTTTCCCTTGCTGCTTCCGAAGAGTCAGTCAGGGTGGGCAGGAGGGACATCAGTAAAAGAGGAGAGGGACGTGGAGCCAGGGTTTGAGCAAAATTGTTGCCAAACTTCCATTGGGTCTCTTTACATAGGGTTGACATTACCTTTTAGTTTGGATCTGGAGCACGGGAACCACATGTGTTCTAAATCTGTGTAAGTATTCCACGAGGAAGAAGCTGCAAAGAGATCCTCCTCTCCCACAGGGAACATCAATTGTAACCATCTATTCAGCTGTACTGCATTGTAGTAAGCGTGAACATCAGGTAGACCCAAGCCTCCCGACCTTCTATCCCTGGTCATCATACAGTAGAATGCGCCAAACTTCACTCTCTTTTTCTTCCATATTAATCTGGAAAAAAGACTTCTAACAGAGGTAAAAAAAAAAAAAAAGGCAGGAGACAAGTGAATGGGGACCATTTGTAGGATGTACAATACTTTTGGCATTATGTTTTCAGTAGGTTTCTCCTACCAAGCCAAGATATCCATAACGGCTTATAAGACTTCAGCATCTTTGTGATTTCCACTAGTAAAGTGGAGTAATTTAGCTGATAGAGGTCTCTAGAGAGACGGACTCCTAAGTAGGTGATGGATGGATGAGCCAAGAAAAGCTGGTACTCGTCCTTAAGCCGGGCACCAATATGGGGGGCCAATATGTTCAGTATCTCCGACTTGGTATAGTTGACCTTGTAGTTAGACATAACTCCATACTCTTGCAATAACTGTACAAGTTGACTAGTGGATTTGTCGTTAGGAATAGTAGGTCATCCGCAAAAACTAAAAATTTCTACTGTTTCCTACCTACCGGCAAACCTCTAATGTGTTCTTGTTCCCTGACCGCTTGTAGTAAGGTGTCCATTACAAGGACGAAGAGGGAGGGGGATAACGGACATCCTTGTCAGATTCCGTTTGTGATTTCGAACACAGGTGAGAGTGTGCCATTTATGTTCAGGCATTAGGAGCCTGGTACAGCATAAAAATGGCATGTATCAGCGATTGTGAAAAGGCATATTTATATAGTGTTGCTTCCATAAAAGCCCATTTGACTCTGTCAAAAGCCTTTTTGACATCAATGCCGAGAAGGACCAGAGGTGTTTTGGTAGAGTGAGCTGTGTGAATAGCATGAAACAATCTAGTGGTATTTGTCTTTCCCTCCCTCCCTTGGATGAAACCCACCTGTCCGGGGCCTACTAATAGGGGGATGCTCGTTCTGATTCTGTTGGTTAACAGCTTAGCCCATATTTTCAAGCTTTGGTAGAGCAAGGAAATTGGCCTATAACTACCACATTCTGTGGGTTCTTTCCCTTTGGGAATTAATGTGATGAAAGCTTCTTGGGTCTGTCTGGGAAGGGAGTCTCTAGAGAGAAGAGCATTGCATACCTTCATCAAGTTAGGTACCAAGAGCTTGTGAAAGTTTTTATAGTAAGGCAGGGGGAAATCATCTGGTCCCGGCCTCTTTTTGGGAGAAAAGCTCCATATAACATTTTTGATTTGGTCTTCCGAAAAGAGGAGGACCAAGTCTAATGCATTCAAAGGGGTAAGAGAGGAAGTGTAAAAACTTCTGGGTAGCTTCCCTAGCTCTAGTGTCAGCATCCATGTCCTCTGAGTTATTTAAATTATATAGTTTAGAACATGCATGCTCAACCTGCGGCCCTCCAGCTGTTGTAAAACTACAACTCCCATCATTCCCTGACAGCCTACAGCTATAATCCTACAGAAGGGCAACGTGGGAGTTGTAGTTTTACAACAGCTGGAGGGCCACAGTTTGAGCATCCCTGGTTTAGAATAAAAGAGCTGGAAAGCCTTTGCGATCTCTTCTGTAGCAGAGACCATTTTACCAGAATCCGTTTTGATTTTGTTTATGTAGTATTTGGCTCTGGCTTTCTGAAGGAGAGATGACATCAGTTTGCCTCCTTTATCTCCATGCGCATAGATAAGGTGTTTAAAATATAAGTACTTTTTGGCTGAGCGAACTCTGAGGTAAGCCTTAAGCTTTGCTCTCAGAGTTGCCAACTGTCCCTGCAGGAGTAGGGATTTGGATTGTTTCTGGTTTTTCTCTACTGCTGCTATCTGCTGCAGAATGCTGTGTTACTTCTTTTTGTCAGTCTCTTTAGTTTTGAACCGAGGGCGACAAAAATACCCCTGATATAGACCTTGTGTGCCTCCCAGACAATTGGCGGTTTCACTTCTGAGGAATTTAAGTCAAAATATTTACTGAGGTGTTTATCGACTTCCTTACAAACCTTTTCATCATTAAGGAGGGACTCGTTTTAATCTCCATGACCATTCTCCTTTGGGTAACTGCTTCATTGTTAAGGTGATAGAACATGGTGCGTGGTCAGAGATGGTAATATTACCTATGGAAGCTGATTTAGTTTGTAACAGCACTGACTTGGTGGCAAATAAGTGGTCTATTCTTTGAAAGGAGTTGTGTGTAGCTGATCTAAAGGTGTAGTCTTTTGTTTGAGGGTGAAGCTGTCTCCATAAATCTATTAGTCCCAATTCCTGTAGTTTAGTCTGAAGTCTCCCGATTGCCTTTTGGGATATGTGGTAGCGCTGTGATGATGAGTCTATCATTGGATTCAATACTAGATTTAGGTCTCCCCCAAAACAATCTGGCCTTCTGCAAACACTTTTAGGTCTTCCAGCAGCTGTAGCAACCATGGTATTTGCTTTGTGTTTGGGACGTAAATGTTTGCTAACGTGTATTTCGTAGATGCCACAGTCCCTTTAAAAAAACGGACCCTGCCGTCAGCTTCAGTAAACTGCTGCGAGACCTGAAAGGGAATATATTTGTGGAATGCAATTGTTACCCCTTTCGTGCGAGAAGTCTTCTGGCAGCTATGGAACCATTAGTTAAAGTAATGATTAGGGAGTTTCGGGATTTTTACTTTTTTAAAGTGGGTTTCAGGTAGGAAAGCAATACTGGTCTTAAGCTTACGGAGCATGTAAATAGTGTGATGTCTCTTATTAGGTGAGTTCAAACCTTTTATATTTAGGGTGGTGATCTTGATTTCCGCCATAGATATTCCATGAGATGATGAGGTCTCTATTCGACTCTCTAAAACAAAGAAATGATTTATAACGGGTATACAGTACAGTCACAGAGGGTACTGCTAAGTCATCTTAAACCTTGTGTTTTTCCAGTGCTTCAAGGCTGTCACAGCGCCTGAGAAAGGGGGAGGGAAGGGGTGGGGGGGTAGAGGGTTTAGCCAATCTTAAGCAAAACCGGTTCGGATCACATTCTGAGCTTCAATGACATCGACTCTGCTAACTATAGATAAAGTAACATAATATTAGTGGTAAAACCTGAGAACTCTAGCCCACTAAAATGGTACTAGTAGGGAGCGCCAAAACATAAGTTGTTGGGTCATTGACCCCAAACCTTCACATTTGCCTGCGCTCTCTAACGTCCCTCTTGACACACGTGTAGTTGGCGTGTAGGAAAGAAAAAGAACGCCAGAGTCAGGTAATTGAGGCCATCGTCTAGATATTTCTCCTCTTCTCTTTGGGTGCTTGGTTCCTGAGCGTGGTTTTCAAAGGCTCTACCTTAGGCAGATGTGGTAGATACTGCTCATCCAGCATAGGCATCCAGAATTGGATTTGCAGCGGTTGGATCTCTAACGCCGCCCATAGTTTGTCCAAGTCGCATTCCTGACTGTAACAACAGAGAAATTAAGATCACTTCATGTACATGGAACTCACATATCCAACATCATGGATGATGAAAGAGTGGCGCTGGATATGTTGAAAAGGGACTCGACCATAGTAATAAAACCTTCTGATAAAGGACGTAATGTGGTTGTCCTTGACGATGACAAATATGTTGAGATGTGCATGCGAATATTAGATGATAGGTCATGCTATAAGCAACTTGAGGAAAATCTTTGATTTTCAAAAATAAACAAACTAAGTGACATCTTAAATGCGGCCATGCGTCAACAACTAATAGACAAAACGGAGGTTGCCTTTTTACTACCTGAACATCCAGTGACAGCATTTTTTTATAGCTTGCCCAAAATTCATAAGGGGCTAAACCCGCTAAAGGGAAGGCCCATTGTGTCAGGAGTCAATAGCCTCACAGAAAGAATAAGTATGTATGTGGATGAGATATTAAGACCATTTGTCACAAATCTCCCATCATACGTGAGGGACTCTATGGATGTCCTTAGACGTCTAAATGACATCTATTGTGACACGGGCACTTTGCTGGCAAGTCTGGATGTGGAAGCTCTTTATAGCTCCATACCTCATGAGAAAAGCTGTCAACATTCTTGGTGGAGAGAGGATCACACGTGTCCGCACACAATGAGTTGTGATTGCTTTGCTGGAATTTATATTGAACCACAATGTGTTCATCTTTAACTGCAAAGTGTACCACCAGCTCAGGGGAGTGACCATGGGGAGCCCATGTGCCCCGATGTTTGCCAACCTCTACCTGGTTGGAAAGGGAACAGGTGTTCTGCGAGGCAATGGAACAATGGACATCGTCTATAATGCTGTGGCTAAGATCATTCTATGGAATGGTACCTGCACGTCCGTCCTTTAATGAATTTGTGTCAAAGTTCAATAAGAATTGTCTGGGTCTTTTCTTTACGAGTGAAATCCAGAGGACTCACCTGACATTTCTGGATCTATCTATAAGCATTGATGATTCCAGAAAGATAATTACCAAGTTGTTCCGCAAGCCAACTGCCACAAATACCCTACTCAGATGGGAAAGTGCACACCCAAAAAAGCTCAAGTATGGCATACCAAAGGGACAGTACTTGAGGGCGTGACGGAATTGTTCAGAGTGGGTTGATTTTAAACAGGCAGCTTCTGACCTACAAAATAGATTCCTCCAGCGGGGATATCGAAGATCCTGTCTCACTGAGGAGTATCAGCATGCCTCAGCAAGCAACAGAGATGATCTTCTTGTCCCTAGAGAACGGGCACCAGATGACAAGTTTGTTTGAGTCATTGGGACATATGACAAGGCCAATAGAAAGGTTCGAGATATCCTGAGTGAATACTGGGGTATCCTAAAGTCAGCCCCTGTGGTTGGACATCTTGTAGGTAACTACCCCCTGATCACATAGCAGTAACTTGCTAGACCAATTGGTGCATAGCATGTACAGCCCTCCGGTACAGTTCACATGGTTATCTAACAGACCACCCGGCACATTCAAATGTGGGAACTGGACACATTTATAACATCAGGTCCTTTATTAATTGTAATACGGTAGGGGTGGTGTATGTGGCCACATGCATTTGCCAAAAGCAATACGTGGGAACGACCAAAAGAGAGTTCAGAAGGCGTATTGGAGAGCACTTGCTTAGTATCAATAACGAGGATGATACTCCAATCTCCAGACACGTCATGGAATTTCACCCAGGATTGAAACAATGTGTGACCTTCCAAGGACTCAAACATGTGCGGGTATCGCCGCGAGGGGTAACATTGATAACCTCCGGCTGCGGAAGGAGACCCAATGGACCTTCACGCTACAAACCGTGAAACCATTTGGTCTGAATGACTAAATTTCATACACGTTTCATCTAAAACATATGTCTCCTAATATATTTAGTAGTTGCTGTCATATAATTCCTGTTAATTCCTTCTCTTCATTATTCCTTTACTTATAAAATATAGGGGATTTACATCTTAAGTCCCCTTTATATCTATCTCTACAAAATTAGATTGATACCCTGAATTTATGTTGCTAATGGCAACGCTCAGTATGGGGTTTTCTTTAAAACAGGAGCCACGATATGCATATATCATCTTTAGTGGCTTGTCTTGTGAATAACCAATTCCTTGGGTTACCTACATACAGTGGTGTATAATTCATGAATTTCCCCTTTTTATTTAGTCAACTTATGCCAAAAAATAAAGATATCATCCCTCTGGTGCCTCAAGCAATTCTAGATTAGGCAGCGTTGAGACTGAGGACTTACCATTCCTCACTGAGTTATCTCCGCTGCCGTTAGCTCCACCCAGGGGACGTGGCCTGAGTTCTCAGCTGCCGTTAGCTCTGCCCGTGGGCGTGGCCTATTCTACTTCAGCGCAGCTCTCAGCGGTCACGCAACGGCCGTACCAAAGCCAGAGGCTATGCTAGATCTCGATTCACGCGCACCAATACAGGTGTGCAGTGTCTTCCCTGTGATCCGATCCTGTACAGTGGAAATGTGCTGAAATGATGGGGCAATCCATTTCTGTACTTGATAATTCATGCTCCTGATGACATGTCACCCTGCTGGTAGTTATAAAATCATAAATCACAGCAAATTGGTTTCTTTCATTGGTATTTATTTTCAATGGATATGCGGCAAAAAAATTATTTTGTGCAAACGTTTTCGGCCGTGTCTGGCCTTCGTCAGGCACTATGAGAATTACAATAGGGCAATTTTAGAACGGCAACTTCCACTCCTCCTCAGGTAGATATTCGTGTGTATGTGTTCCAATGCAGGCGGATGGTACCATACGCGTTTTGGGGTTTAGAAGAATGACCCCTTCATCAGGGGTCATTCTTCTAAACCTCGAAACGCGTATGGTACCATCCCCCTACATTGGAACACATACACACGAATATCTACCTGAGGAGGAGTGAAAGTTGCCGTTCTACAACATCTATTCGCGCGAACAACGCATGCTGCACAGAGAAAACCACTATCCATTGCGGGTCCACCTGCACTACTATCGTTGGCGCGATATTACCTGGCAAGAAACAGCCCTTGAGACCGGAGCGCCCAATTACATAAGAAGCACACCGCGTCGAGGGCAAGAAAATCCACTGAAGTCCTCCCGGTAAGATTGTGTTAGTTTTATGTGGAATATTTAAAGAGAGTCAGCGATCGCATTTGATACAGCGGGACGCCGCTGTCTCAGACAAGTGACAATTGCTGTTTCTGATTTTACTACATTAATTGTACTATAGATTAATTGGATATCAATTTTTATATATACATTTTATTAATAAACCCTACTGTTCTCAATACTATAGAGAGTGCCCCACTATTACTTATTTTACATTTCGATTTTTGTCAGATTGGGTGTTATCTGTCAGTGGGTGCACCTCAAATTGATTACCTGCCACCCTTGTGCGACATATCTCTAGTTTTATTATTGCACGCAAATAGTTTTTATAATTAGTAAATCGTCTCCCATTCTTCCAAACCGCCAGCCCAAATGGAAAAAGCCTTGATTATTGTATGTTCTGCGACCGTAGGACTTTGAGTATTGGGCGTAAAATCCTCCATCTTGATAAAAATGAAGGGTAGCCTCAGCATGTATGGTGGGCTGTTTTTCTCGAGCCACTGAGTATCTGATAAGTGTCCACATAAGATAACAGACCGCAAATTATATCTCGTTCTCCCTGTTTCAGTTTGGGGCGTAATGCTCTATTTATGCCTTCCACCAGTATTCCGGCAGCCCTCTCTGGGCTTAGGAGAGTACTGAAAATCTCATGTGCCACTTTGCTTAGGGATTCTGGCGCAAAGTGCTCTGGTAGGCCTTTGATTCTAATATTTTTCCTGCGGCTCCCGTTCTTCTGATCTTCAATGAGCAACAGGGCTTTATTGATGAATTCAGCATATTGAGAAGAGCGCATCGCTACTGCTTCAGAGAAGGCTACAATACTGGATTGCGTCGTTTACAGACCCTCAACCCTGTGGCCTATGTGTTTTAAGTCCGCTTTTATATCAGCGTATCCTTCCATCACAGGTCTCATGGCCTGAAGGATTGTTCTCATCAGAAAGACCTTGGTAATAGGGTCTGAAGCAGGTTCACCAAAATCACTCTCCACCAAACTGTCTCTGTCCGAGTCTGCTGCTTGTTCTCCCGTGCTTGCAGCTGCCGCCGCCATTTTAGACGAGTCCCTTGCTGGTTGAGAGCCTTGCTTTTTCCAGCACTCCTGCAGGTCCATTTGGCTGGGATTCGACTTCGGAGAGGCCAGTGAGTCTCCAGAACGTGGTATTTTTTACCATGTTTAGTAGCTTTTATTGCATTTGAAAGGCGGCCCTGGGGTGCACTACAACGGAGCCGCAGGCTCACATGTCCATCTCTTGCAGCGGCCAAGCTCCGCGTCGGGGTGTTTATTTATTTTTCCATTAATCCTTAATTCTGGGGTGAAATTGCAGTCTGATACTACACATTAAGGGTTCTCAAGTTCTATTACACATAAATATATCCGTTAATCCCTAATTGTGAAATTGCAGCTACAAGTTTTGGGGTGTTCATTTTTTTTTTATATACATAAATATATCCATTCATCCTTGTTTCAGGGATGAAATTGCGCCGTGATACTACTGCTATTTTACCCTTATAGTTACTGTTACACTACAGTATGTCCGACAGATAGGTGACCAGTTTTCCCTGTAAGCTGCGCAGCCGCGCAGCTTCCTTTATGCCTCCGCTCAGGACCTCTGCAGGCCCGCTCAGTCCCAAATGCCCATGTGCCATTACATAATATTTTCAATTTTTTTTACATGTATACGCAGCTCTAGTGCTGCTATAAAAACTGCCAGGCCCACAGTGGAAGGAAGAGGGGAAGGGACTTGCATCACTGCACAACTCCTCTAATCAAGTGGCAGCTAAGTTCCCCGCCCCTCTCTTCTTCATCTTCGATGGAATATTCGTCCCAGCGCCAGCTTTTTGTTCACCGCGTGGCATGCTGGGAACCTGTGAAGAAGAGACAGGGCAGAGCAGCAGTCACAGCCAGAGAAAGAGTGTGGCCAGCCGGCCGCTGCCATGTTAGGCAGAGCCAAACTGTAAACAGAGCACCTCTTCAAATACTGACAGTGGGATTAAATCTACACTGTCACTACATTACTAGTCCAACTCCCACTTATATTCAGTTCTGTGTCCTTCATTTGTTGGTGGCATTGGCAGGCAGTGGAAGTTGGAGCATACACCTGCTGAGCCTGTTGTTTAGTGCCCTCCCTGGGGTCTGAGCCTCGGTCACTCGCAGCCTATGGACATTTGAAGAAGATTCCCAGTCCAGAGTCCACTCCTGTTTGCCAGCAGCAGCCACCAGGGTCCTCTATTCCAGGATTTGCCTGTTCCTTTATTGGAATCTAGTTGGTAGGTTGAGGTTCCTTATTTACTTACACTTTAAATTAGTTGGGCTGAGTTCACATCACCGTTATGTTTGTTCTTCTCATCTGTCAGAAGAACAGAAAAGTAAAAAAAAAAAAACATCCTGTAAATAAAAATAAACTGATAAAATAAACGGATAAGTTGCACATTTGGCCTCCGTTTATACCATTTCCATCTGCATTACTATCTTGCATGCAGTACTTTTTTTTTTCATCTTAAAAAACTAATCTCAGACTGAAATGGCTCAAACAGAGGACAAATGAGAAACTGATGCACAGGATCCATGGCACCACGGCACTGCTGGGGCCTACACCATGCTATACAATGTACGGTACATTATAATCCATACTGTACAGTATACATTATAATCCCTGTACCATCCTGTACAATCCCTGCACCATGCTGTATAATATACATTATAATCCATGCACCATGCTGTACAGTACACATAATCAATACACCATGCTGTACAATACACATAATCAATACACCATGCTGTACAATATACATTATAATCCATACACCAAGCCATTCAATATACAGTATAGTTAATACACTAAGCCGTACAATATACAGTATAGTTCAGACACATGCCATACAATATACAGTATAACACCTACACTGTGGGGTTATTGTGTATATTGTACAGCATGGTGTATGGATTATACTGTATATTGTACGGCATGGTGCAGGGATTATAATGTATTCTGTACAGCATGGTGTAGGGATTATACTGTATATTGTACAGCATGGTGCATGGATTATACTATATACTGCACAGCATGGTGTATGGATGATGCTATATATTGTACAGCATGGTGTATGGATTATAATGTATATTATATAGCATGGTATATGGATTATAATGTATACTGTACAGCATGGTGTATGAACTATACTTTATATTGTATAGCATGGTGTATGAACTATACTGTATATTGTACGGCATGGGGCAGGGATTTTTTAATGCATTCTGTACTGCATGGTGTAGGGATTATACAGTATATTGTACGGCATGGTGTATGGATTATACTGTATATTACACAGCATGGTGCAGGGATTATACTGTATTGTACGGGATGGTGCAGGGGTTACACTGTATACTCTTTGATGTGACTATCTTAGGTTTTCTTATCGCCCACCTTTGATGGCGCTGTGCCCAGTTCTGAGCCAACCCCGCTCAGCAGTGGCCAAGGCTTAGAGGGAAAACTGCAGATGACAAGCCCTTCTAAGGGAACGGGTCGTGGCCAAAATGTTTCTGGAGCTGTCAGAAGTAGCGGCGACAGGCCAGAGCTGCCAGTGTCATCCAGTGGTCGTGTTTTGACCAGCAACCCAGCTGTCCTTGAATGGTTTATTTGGTCTTCAACTGTATCTAAAGTGACATCAGACACCCCCAGCCAGGAGTCAGTGGGTTCCTCTGACACCATGCTTAGTAGGCATGACCCGGGAACAAGCTCTGCGCCCCCACCTGTCCTGCCTCTTTCATTTTCTGTTCCTTCTGCTAAATAAGTATTGTATGCCACCGGCTCAGCTCCACTGTTCAGCGAGGACAAGCTTCTAGAAGACAGTCGGCAGCTACTGTCCAACCAAGATGTTGAGGAAAGATCCGCTGCTTTCCCCGGTAGGCGGGCAAGTAGAGACGATAAGAGCCGCGTGGGAGCTGGTGTTGTGAGTGGTCAGGTACGTGGCCGTGAGACTGGTGAGGGTTACATCAGTAACGTGCAGACAGTAGTGGATGATGATGTAGCCGATTGCAGATGGGAGCCAGATAAAGAGGGGGCTTCATCATCATCAGGAGAAGAGGGTGGCAGCTTGCGCATGAGGCAGCGACTGAGCCAGCAGGGTGGTACCAGCAGCAATGTGAGGTCTGGAGCCACACGTGCCGGGGGTAGCTCGTGTGCTATTCAGGAGCCTACCTGTCCGGAAAGAACTAGCGGTGCACAGGTTCATGGAGGCAGGGGTATAAGACAGTAATAGTGGTGGTGGGGAGAAAATACTATACTCAGTGGTGTGGGAATTTTTCATCAAGTTGCCGAAGGACGTCAGCATGGCCATTTGTAGAATCTGTGGGCAGAATGTGAGGCATGGCCACGGTGCCAATGTTGGCACCATGGCCCTGCCTCAACGCATGCAGCATTACCATAAAGTGGCTTGGGAAAACCGTGGCGCTAATGTAGTGGTACAGCCTGACGCAGCAACTGCTGCCTCACCCAGTGGCCCGCACCCCTTCTCCAGCGGTCAAGGCTTCACTACCTCAGCAGAAGAGAGCTCTGTTTCCTTCCCATCATCTACTGGTCCTGATGCACCTCCTCCTACTCCTTGTCACTTGTTTTGTCAGCAATCGATCAGCGAGGCGATTGCAAAAATACAACAGTCCAACGACGCAGAAGCTGAACGTGCTTCTGGCCAAGTTGCTGGTTCTACAGTCCCTCCCTTACCAAGTGGTGGACTCTGTACCTTTCAGAGAACTGATGGCTTGTGCTGAGCCAAAATGTAGAGTCCCAAATAGTCATTACTAGTCCAAAAAGGCTGTACCATCCCTGCACACGTATGTTGAACAGAGGGTGGGCCAGTAAAGGACAATATATGTCCTTTATGGCCCACTGGGTAAATGTGATTCCTGCCCAGCCACACTAGCAACTTGGCCAGGTGACGGCGCTGTAGCCTCCACATTCTCAAGCTGTGAGTCCTGCGCCAATATCCTCCTCTGTCTCCTCATCCTTATCCTCAGTAGAGATGTCACGAACATAAAACTTTACGTTCGCAAACGGCGAACGAGGATTTTCGCAAATGTTCGCGAACCGGGTGAACCGCCATAGACTTCAATAGGCAGGCGAATTAAAAAAACCACAGGGACTCTTTCTGGCCACAATAGTGATGGAAAAGTTGTTTCAAGGGGACTAACACCTGGACTGTGGCATGCCGGAGGGGGATCCATGGCAAAACTCCCATGGAAAATTACATAGTTGACGCAGAGTCTGGTTTTAATCTATAAAGGGCATAAATTACCTAACATTCCTAAATTGTTTGGAATAACGTGCTTTAAAACATCAGGTATGATGTTGTATCCATCAGGTAGTGTAAGGGTTACGCCCGCTTCACAGTGACAGACCAAACTCCCTGTTTAACGCACCGCAAACCACCCCAAACAGTCCATTTGCATAACCGCAAACTCGCCATTTGCACAAGGTTGGATACAAAGCTAGCCATGTCCCGTTCCTTGTCCTCACTGATGTCATTGAAGGTCTCTTCCTCCACCCAGCCACGTACAACACCAAGGGTCCCCGAAAGGTGACAACAAGCCCCCTGGGATGCCTGCTGTGGTTGGTCTTCCACCTCCTCAAAGCCACCTCTGACTCCTCTTCTTCAGACTCCTCTCTCTGCGTTATTATAAGGTGTGTTAAGTAGTACTATTCCTATCAGTTTAATCCCTGTTACGTCCCCTATCAGGGGACGTGTATTTGGCATCGATTTTTGGAACCGGGAGATGGAAAAAGATGCTTGGTCGGTCCTCCTACTTCAAATTTGGGGCACTGCGCGTGCAATCTAATGTGCCACCAGATAGGAGGGGTGTGTTATGTTGTTCTATTCTTATCAGTTTAATCCCTGTTACGTCCCCTATCAGGGGACGTGTATGGAATAGATTTTAGACAACCGCAAAGAGTTGTCAATAGTTGACACACTCATGACATAAATTTCATACCTCTACGCGTCAATCTTGGTGTAGTTATGACTGTGATCGTGCGCACGTTTGGGAGATTGCAGGGGATGGGGGTTTTACAAAGCCTATGGTCGTGCTGAGGTAGTTCAGTGACAGTTAAGTGACCCAGAAAACAATGATTCTGCAGTGTTGGCCCATTGTTGGCCTAGTAGGCTTTAACCTCTTCAGGACATAGGGCGTACAGGTACGCCCTTATGTCCTGCTGGTACTTAAAGAGGACCTTTCACTAGTTTAAAAACTAACTATATCAGTGGGCAGAGCGGCGCCCAGGGGTCCCCCTGCACTTACTAGTAAGTAACTAGTAAGGTGACATCACCTCTCAGGATCGCCTCTGATTGGTCTGTGGGCGGGCCGGCGGGAGATTCAAAAGATGCAGGCGCTCCTCTCCTCCTCCTTTTGTGTTCCGGAGCTGGAGGAGAGAGGAGCTGCCTGCACGTGTCGTCCATCAGTGCCAGCATCACCCCATCTGTGCCCCCCAGGACCCAATCTGTGCCCCAGCACCCCCCATCTGAACTTCAGGTACATGGGGAAAGCATAGGGAAAGTTTGGGTTAGGCAGGGGGATAAAAAGGGAAAGTTAGTTTGTAAAACTTTTATTGCATCACCCTAAGTTAGGGTGTCTGGGGTCCACAGCACAGCTGTGTGACCCTAGACCCCCCAGGGGTGCTGCCGCTGCTGTACGCCCAACAGTTTGTTGCTCAACACCCGGGCTCCTTTTTGGCCAGGCCCGGTGGCTGTACGCCGGTCAATGCAGCCGAAATGAGGACATTTTGGGGCCTCGTGCTGGATATGGGCCTGGTCAAGAAACCAGTGTCAGGCATTACTGGAGTGGGAAAGTCCTCTACCAGGCCCCACTTTACAGTACGGCCATGACACGCTCCCGGTTTGAGGCCATCCGGAAATGTCTGCATTATTCCGATAATGCAGCATGTCCCCCCCAAGGTGATCCTGCCTATGACCGTCTGTATAAGATTGTCATTGTGTCTATTTTTGTCACAATCCAGAGATCTTATCTCAGTCTTTATCTGACTAGTAGCCAAAATACTGAATTTTGCTGATGGTCCGATTGTGGGCTAATGTGCTGAGATGGCGGGGCGAGTTCCGATCGCCCTGCCACCTTGCAGCATCAGTGGACGGTTGTCATTGACCTCTGTCTACAGTGCCGCTGTCAATACAGCTGGCAGCCGCGGCGTCGCGAGAACAAGTGATGCCGCGCATGCGCAGGAAGGAGCCGGCATCCTGGGCACTTCCGTGCGCTCCATGCCTCGCTCCTGTCTCCGCTATGGGCGCATGCGCGGTGCTGACGTGCGAGCACACGAATGCGCTTATTGGCCTTGTCACATTGTGGGCGGCGGAGGCGGCAGCCAGGTACCTATTTAAATATGTTGGGAATACCATACAGGTTGGCGTCCCATGTGCAGTTTTCTCTGTATCGTACTTCTGCATGTTACATAGTCTCTCTATCTATAGAGACCGCCCTAGGAGGTATCCATCATCTGGTTATACCCCCATTACTGGCTGACGTATCTAGTCAGGCCGGTCTCTAGGGATTAAGGGCCTATTTTATACTTATCCCTAGTATATTTTCCCTCATCTCCCCTGATGAATTGCCTTCAATTTCGGTTTTTAGGCAGTGAAACATGCGTGTAGGGAGTTCTTTTTAGATCCTTTAGGGACATATAGTTTATTTTTGTAAGGGACAGGTTCCGGACGGGGTCGTCCTTGTAAGGACGAGTGCCCTGTGGTGAGGCTGCTACCTATTCTTAGTAATAGGGATACTCATATCAGTCAGCCGTAGGGCCTTAACAGGGACCCTGCACACATGTGCATCACTGCCTGACATTATTTTTTCATCTTTTATCCAAATGGAGAAACCTCAATCGAAGGCTTGTCGGTGGTGAACGATCCGTATCCTGTTCCGCGGTACTGGTAGGACAAACGGTTACTGGTGCCGCCGTGCACTAATGTAGTGTATTCTTTGTATTCTTGTTATTTTTCATTTGGGATAGATACCCAGGTGAATTCTAGGGTTTATATTGAATTTCTATCCCAAGGTCTGTCTTGTGCACACTTTACTTAGGAAATATTTTTATCCGCATTATTAATAAATGTTAAATTTTAGATTACCCACCTTCTGAATAATGCCTTTACCTTTGGTAATCTGGAGCGCTGATCTCATATTGGTTTGACCTCCTTTTTCAGTATATATAGTTTATTCGGTAATAATCTCCTCTACAAAGATACCCCATGACCTAACCCCCCAGATTAACACGGTCCAGAAAAAAAAAAAAAGTGCAAAAAAAGTTTTTTTTGTCACCTTACATAATAAAAAGTTTAATAGCAAGCGATCAAAAAGTCATATAGCCCCCAAAATAGTGCCAATAAAACCGTCCGCTCATCCCGCAAAAAACGAGCCCCCACATAAGATAATTGGATAAAATAAAATAAATTACTCTTAAACTTTAGAGATACAAAAAATATTTTTTTGTATCAAAAAGGATAATATAGTCTAAAACTTATTAGGTATCGCCGCGTCCGTAAGAATCTCCTCTATAAAAATACCCCATGACCCAACCCCCAGATTAACACGGTCCAAAAAAAAAAGTGCAAAAAAAGATTGTTTTTTGTCACCTTACATAACAAAAAGTTTAATAGCAAGCGATCAAAAAGTCATATAGCCCCCAAAATAGTGCCAATAAAACCGTCCGCTCATCCTGCAAAAAATTAGCCCCCAAGATTAAAAAAATAAATAAATGACTCTTAGACTTTAGAGATACAAAAAAAAATTTTTGTATCAAAAAGGATAATATAGTCAAAAACCTAAATAATTGTAAAAAAAAAGTAGACTTATTAGGTTTCGCCGCGTCCGTAAGAATCTCCTCTATAAAAATATCCCATGACCTAACCCCCCAGATTAACACGGTTAAATTTTTTTTTTTTAAACGGTTTCAAAACCGCTATTTTTGGCACTTTTCCATTTCAATCCGTTTTTTCCAGTAACAAAACAAGGGTTAACAACCAAACAAAAGTTAATATTTATTACCCTGATACTGCAGTTTACAGAAACGCCACATTTGTGGTCGTAAACTGCTGTATCAGTAAAAGGGAGGCCGCAAAAGGAAAGGACCGACATGGTTTCTGGAAGGCCGATTTTGATGGCCTTTTTTATTGACACCTTGTCCCTTTTGAAGCCCCCCTGATGCCCCCCTAGAGTAGAAACTCCCTAAAAGTGACCCCATCTAAGAAACTACACCCCTCAAGTTATTCAAAACTGATTATACAAACTTTATTAACCCTTTAGGTGTTCCTCAACAGTTAATGGCAAATGGAGATGAAATTTCAGAATTAAAATTTTTGGTAACCTTGCCTCACAAAAATGTAATATAGAGCAACCAAAAATCATATGTACCCTAAAAATAGTCCCCCAAAAAGTACAGTAGTTTACGGCCACATATTGGGTCTTTCTGTAAACGGCAGATTCAGGGCAATAAAGATACAGTCTTGTCTGGCTGTTAACCCTTGCTTTGTTAGTGGAAAAAATGGGTTAAAATGGAAAATTAGGCAAAAAAAATGAAATTTTCAAATTTCATCCCCATTTGCCAATAACTCTTGTGCAACACCTAAAGGGTTAACGACATATGTAAAATCAGTTTTGAATACCTTGAGGGGTGTAGTTTCTTAGATGGGGTTACTTTAAGGAGTTTCTACTCTAGGGGTGCATCAGGGGGGCTTCAAATGGGACATGGTGTAAATAAACCAGTCCAGCAAAATCTGCCTTCCAAAAACCAAACGGCGCACCTCACCTTTCACTCTACGTCCCGCTGTGTGGCCGTACAGTAGTTTACGGCCACATATTGGGGGTTTCTGTAAATGGCAGAGTCAGGGCAATAAAGATGCAGTCTTGTTTGGCTTGTTACCCCTTGCTTTGTTAGTGGAAAAAATGGGTTAAAATGGAAAATTAGATAAAAAAGGGGTGTAGTTTCTTAGATGGGGTCATTTTTGGGTGGTTTCCATTATGTAAGCGTCGCAAAGTGACTTCAGACCTGAACTGGTCCCTAAAAATTTGATTTTTGTAAATTTCTGAAAAATTTCAAGATTTGCTTTTAAACTTCTAAGCCTTGTAACATCCCCAAAAAATAAAATATCATTCCCAAAATAATTCAAACATGAAGTAGACATATGGGGAATGTAAAGTCATCACATTTTTTGGGGGTATTACTATGTGTTACAGAAGTAGAGAAACTGAAACCTTGAAATTTGCTAATTTTTCCAAATTTTGGGTAAATTAGGTATTTTTTTGTGCAAAAAAAATATTTTTTTGACTTTATTTTACCAGTGTCATGAAGTACAATATGTGATGAAAAAACAATCTCAGAATGGCCTGGATAAGTGAAAGCGTTTTAAAGTTATCAGCACTTAAAGTGACACTGGTCAGATTTGCAAAAAATGACCAAGTCCTTAAAGTGAAATAAGGCTGTGTCCCTATGGGGTTAATGATCACCTTAGATGATCACAAAGAAAATTACAGTTTTTTCTATGCAAAATTATCCAGCCGATCGCTTTTGGTCTGTTCACAATGAAGCAACGACCTTATCATCTGGGGTGTGCCAACATTGCCATTGCCAACACACTCATAGAGGTGGTCGCTTTATTGTGATACACAAGCCCCTTCACCACGACAAGGTAACGATCACGAAGGGGAATTGACACATGTGCCTTTTTTTTTTGTTTGGTTTTTGAAGCCACAGTGCCGCACCAGAGGCCAGAAAAATGAGGCATGTACACATGCCTGAAAAATTAGGTATTGTTGCTGCCGCTGCTGTAGCCAGAAAAATTGATATTTGTTTCCCAGGCAGAAAGTGCCCTAAAACATTGCGGCTTGAACCCTAGTTGTTGGCGAATAAGTCACGCAAGTCTTCCGGCATTCAGAGATAAAATACAGCAGCGTGTGGATCATTTTTATCCCAAGGCAGCTCATCTCATCAGGCCTTTTTTAGTCGAATGTATCGCCCACTGTCAGTCCCTTCAGGATCCATCCCTCATTCATCTTTATAAAGGTGAGGTAATCTAGACTTTTTTGACCTAGGCGACTTCTCTTCTCAGTGACAATTCCTCCTGCTGCACTGAAGGTCCTTTCTGACAGGACACTTGAAGCGGGGCAGGCCAGAAGTTCTATCGCAAATTGGGATAGCTCAGGCCACAGGTCAAGCCTGCACACCCAGTAGTCAAGGGGTTCATCGCTCCTCAGAGTGTCGATATCTGCAGTTAAGGCGAGGTAGTCTTCTACCTGTCGGTCGAGTCGTTCTCTGAGGGTGGACCCCGAAGGGCTGTGGCGATGCGTAGGACTTAAAAAGCTCTGCATGTCCTCTATCAACAACACGTCTGTAAAGCGTCCTGTCCTTGCCGGCGTGGTCGTGGGAGGAGGAGGATTACTTTCACCTCTTCCCCTGTTAGATTCCCGTTGTGCTGTGACATCACCCTTATACGCTGCGTAAAGCATACTTTTAAATTTATTTTGGAACTGCTGCATCCTTTCCGACTTGCGGTAATTCGGTAACATTTCAGGCACTTTCTGCTTATACCGGGGGTCTAGTAGTGTGGCCACCCAGTACAGGTCGTTCTCCATCAGCCTTTTTATACGAGGGTCCCTCAACAGGCACGATAGCATGAAAGACCCCATTTGCACAAGGTTGGATGCCGAGCTACTCATGTCCCGTTCCTCGTCCTCAGTGATCTCACTGAAGGTCTGTTCTTCCCCCCAGCCACGTACAACACCACGGGTACCAGATAGGTGACAACGAGCACCCTGGGATGCCTGTTGTGGTTGGTCTTCCTAATCCTCCTCCTCAAAGCCACATTCCTCCTCTGACTCCTCTTCCTCACAATCCTCTTCCAGCGTTGCCGCAGGTCCAGCAAGCGATGCTGATAAGGCTGTTTCTGGTGGTGATGGTGACCACAACTCTTCCTCTTCACGCTCATCTACGGCCTGATCCAGCACTCTTCGCAGGGCACGCTCCAGGAAGAAAACAAATGGTATGATGTCGCTGATGGTGCCTTCGGTGCGACTGACTAGGTTTGTCACCTCCTCAAAAGGACGCATGAGCCTACAGGCATTGCGCATGAGCGTCCAGTAACGTGGCAAAAAAATTCCCAGCTCCGCCGAGGCTGTCCTAGCACCCCGGTCATACAAATACTCGTTAATGACTTTTTCTTGTTGGAGCAGGCAGTCGAACATTAGGAGTGTTGAATTCCAACGTGTCGGGCTGTCGCAAATCAAGTGCCTCACTGGCATGTTGTTTCGCCGCTGGATATTTGAAAAGTGCGCCATGGCCGTGTAGGAACGCCTGAAATGGCCACACACCTTCCTGGCCTGCTTCAGGACGTCCTGTAAGCCTGGGTACTTATGCACAAAGCGTTGTACGATCAGATTACACACATGTGCCATACACGGCACATGTGTCAACTTGCCCAAATTCAATGCCGCCAACAAATTGCTTCCGTTGTCACACACCACTTTGCCGATCTCCAGTTGGTGCGGAGTCAGCCACTGATCCACCTGTGCATAAAGGGTGGACAGGAGTGCTGGTCCGGTGTGACTCTCTTCTTTCAGGCAAGTCAACCCCAAGACGGCGTGACACTGCCGTATCCGGGATGTGGAATAGCCCCTGGGGAGCTGGGGGGGGTGCCGTTGATGTGGAGCAAGACGCAGCAGCAGAAGAGGACTCAGCCGAGGAGGTTATGGAAGAGGATGGAGTAGGAGGAGTAGAGGAGGTGGCAGCAGGCCTGCCTGCAAGTCGTGGCAGTTATAACAACTCCTCTGCAGAGCCACGCATTCCATGCTTGGCAGCCGTCAGCAGGTTTACCCAATGCGCAGTGTAGGTGATATACCTGTCCTGACCGTGCTTTGCAGACCAGGTATCAGTGGTCAGATGGACCCTTGCCCCAACACTGTGTGCCAGACATGCCATTACTTCCTTTTGCACAATCGAGTACAGGTTGGGGATTGCCTTTTGTGCAATGAAATTTCGGCCGGGTACCTTCCACTGCGGTGTACCAATAGCTACAAATTTTTGGAACGCCTCAGACTCCACCAGCTTGTATGGTAAAAGCTGGTGGGCTAAGAGTTCAGACAAGCCAGCTGTCAGACGCCGGGCAAGGGGGTGACTTTGTGACATTGGCTTCTTACGCTCAAACATGTCCTTGACAGACACCTGACTGTGGGCAGATGAGCAGGAACTGCTCAAGGCGAGAGACAGAGTGGCGGATGGTTGAGAGGGGGCAAGGAGGACAGCAGTGGTTGACGTGGCTGAAGATGCTGGACCAGGAGGAGGATGGCGGCTTTGAGTTTGTGTGCTGCTTGTACTCATGTGTTGATCCCATAGGCGTTTGTGATGTGCGATCATGTGCCTTCGCAAAGCAGTTGTACCTAGGTGGGTGTTGGACTTCCCACGACTCAGTTTCTTTTGGCACAGGTTGCAAATGGCATCGCTGTTGTCAGAGGCAGACACACAAAAAAAAGCCACACTGCTGAGCTCTGCAATGACGGCATTCTGGTGGTGGCAATAGCATGCGTTGATTAGCGTGCTGTCTGGCTGACCCCGGGTGCCGATGCATGCTGTCTGACTGTGCCACTAGCTCCTTGTGACGACCTCCCCCTGCTTCCAACTCATCTCCTCCTCCTCTCTGTCTCCCCATCTGAACTTTCCGCCTGTTCTTCTTCTCTTCTAGCGGACACACACGTGACATCCACGGACACATCGTCATCATCAACCGCCTCACTTGTATCTGACAACTCAGCAAAGGAGGCAGCAGCGGGTACAACATCATCATCATCACACCGTACGTCCATGTGTGTAATGCTGCCTGACTGAGACATATCCCTGTTATCTACATCCTCTGGCAATAATAGTTGCGCATCACTCATTTCTTCCAACTGATGTGTAAATAACTCCTCTGACAGAACAAGTGAAGCGGCTGTGGTGCTAGTGTTGGTGGTGGCGGCAGGCGGGCGAGTGGTAACTTGAGAGGTGCCCGAAGCTAAGCTGGAGGAGGATGGTGCGTCAAGGTTCCGAGAAGCTGTAGAAGATTGGGTGTCCTGTGTTAGCCAGTCAACTATGTCCTCAGAACTTGTCGAGTTCAGGGTACGTGGCCTCTGAACACTGGGCATTATTCTAGGGCCAAAGGGAATCACAGCACCACCATACCACGACGGCCCCTGCGGGGTGGCCTGTCTCTGCCTGTCATTTTTTTTATATTAGTTAAGTTGTACTATGCGTGCAAGCTACTGTGACACCAGATATGAGTGGCACTGTGCACTGGCAGAAGTTGGCAGAGTAGACGCTGTAGGCCTGACACACACGCTTGCAGACAACTAACTGCTATTTAATCTATTACAGTCAAAATTATATATATATTTTTTTATGTGCACCACTGTTTCACCAGATATGAGTTGCACTGGTGTGACACTGTGCCCTGGCAGGCCCTGAAATGCACACGTGTGAAGGAAAATGACTGCTATTATTTCACAGTCCAAAAAGTTTGTTTTTTTTAACCGCCGAACGCAGGATTGCGTTATTCCTCCTGGACGCGCCGATGCGTCAACTCGCGAGACACGAGATTTCGAGCATAGCCAGCCCGCACATGCGCAGTCACTGATTCACTGATTAGCGTATCGCTAATCAGCATTGGTAATTTTATAGTATCTGTAAGTGATCAGAACTGATCACAGTCAGATCTATAATAGTATTAGTGTCACCTTAGCTCGCCCTCCACCCAAAACGCAGTGTTTGCCCGATCAGGCCTGATCGGTCGCCCACACGTGCGTTCACCCACGCCCGCCCCGCCGCAGTGACAAATTTTTAATTTTTTTTATCAGTGCACAATCACTTCACAAGCGCTGCGGCGATAAAAAAAAATCAGTTTTGATATTTTTTATCAATCGCAGAGGCTTCCTGTACTTCGCTAGCCTCCCATTTGTAAGACAGGCTTGCTTTTTTTCTTGGGTTGTTTAAGGGAATACCCCCTAAATTTAGTTGACCAAATGGCAAGTAAGGGGTATTCTTCTGAAGAGGCCTACAGGATTCTGACCCAGTCGGATGAGGAATGGGAACCCTCATCTGACGAATCCAGCGGGTCAGAATACGAACCTGTAGAAAGCAGTGGCAGTCTGACCCAAAGTTTGGACGATTAGGTTGAGGTCCCTGATACCACCAGGCGTACCCGGCCCGTGTTGTTAGACCACAGGTTGCGCAGGATCCGCTTCAAGGTCAGCAGAGTGGGGCTGGCGCTGTCTGATTACGTGGTGAGGCATACACCAGCAGCGCACTCCATCCTGGACCTAGTACCAGCACTGCCGTAGAACATGGTGAAGTGGCGAGCACCAGAAGGGCAGTTGAAGCTGGTACGGTGGCACGTGCATTAGTTCCCCCGTCGCAGCCACCGCACAGACAGGCCCGTAGAGCCCTTAGAGTCCCTGAGGTGCTGGCAAACCCTGATTGGCAGCCCCCAACTTCAGCCGCACCAGTAGTTCCCCCGTTCACCGCCCAGTCTGGAGTTCGGGTTGAGACAGCTCAGATCGGATCGGCGTTTTTTTGAGCTGTTCTTGACTGCGGAGCTCTTGGACTTAGTCGTGGCAGAAACAAACCGATATGCCACTCAACTTATAACCGCCAACCCGGGAAGCTTTTATGCCCAGTCTTTCCGTTGGAAACCCGTCCAAGTTTCCGAATTTAAAACTTTTCTGGGCCTTCTTCTCAACATGGGCCTGACAAAAAAGCATGAATTGCGGTCATATTGGTCCACGAACCCAATTCATCACATGCCCATGTTCTCTGCTGCCATGTCCAGGACACGATTTGAGACCATCCTGCGTTTCCTGCACTTTAGTGACAACAGCACCTCTCGTCCCAGAGGCCACCCAGCTTTTGACCAGCTCCACAAAATTCGGCCCCTCATAGACCACTTTAGCACCAAATTTGCAGATTTGTATACCCCTGAGCAAAACATCTGCATAGACGAGTCCCTTATACATTTTACCGGGCGCCTTAGCTTCAAACAATACATCCCAAGCAAGCGCTCCCCCGGTATGGGGTCAAATTGTATAAGCTCTGTGAAAGGGCCACAGGCTATACGCACAAATTTCGAGTCTATGAGGGTAAAGATCAGACCCTGGAGCCGGTCGGTTGCCCTGACTACCTGGGGAGCAGTGGGAAGACAGTATTTTTGGCAGAGATTTTTTCATCCACATTGATCGATGCAAATGAAGAAATCTGTGCCGTTCATTTTTTCTTTCAGCCCACAGGCTGAACGAAAAAAGAAAAAATCTCATTACCCGTATGCTCAATATAAGGAGAATAGCAGAAACTCCTAATGCTGGCCATACATGTCATGATTGCGGAGACCCTCAAATGCCAGGGCAGTATAAACACCCCACAATTGACCCCATTTTGGAAAGAAGACACCCCAAGGTATTCGCTGAGGGGCATATTGAGTCCATAATAGATTGAACTTTTTGTCCAAAGTTAGCGGAAAGGGAGACTTTGTGAGAAAAAACTAAAAAAATTCAATTTCCGCTAACTTGTGCCCAAAAAAAAATCTTCTATGAACTCGCCATGTTCCTCATGGAATACCTTGGGGTGTCTTCTTTCCAAAATGTGGTCACATGTGGGGTATTTATACTGCCCTGGCATTTTAGGGGCCCTAAAGCGTGATTAGAAGTCTGGAATCCAAATGTCTAAAAATGCCCTCCTAAAAGGAATTTAGGCCCCTTTGCGCACCTAGGCTGCAAAAAATTGTCACACATGTGGTATCGCCGTACTCAGGAGAAGTAGGGCAATGTGTTTTGGGGTGTCTTTTTACATATACCCATGCTGGGTGAGAGAAATATCTCTCTAAAATGACAGATTTGTATAAACAAATGGGAAATGTTGACGTTTAGAGAGATATTTCTCTCACCCAGCATGGGTATATGTAAAAATACACCCCAAAACACATTGCCCTACTTCTTCTGAGTACGGCGATACCACATGTGTGACACTTTTTTGCAGCCCAGGTGCCCAAAGGGGCCCAAATTCTAAAGAGCACCTTTAGGGTTTCACAGGGCATTTTTTAGGCATTTGGATTCCAGACTTCTTTTCACGCTTTAGGTCCCCTAAAATGCCAGGGCAGTATAAATACCCCACAAGTGACCCCATTTTGGAAAGAAGACACCCCAAGGTATTTCGTGAGGGGCATGGCGAGTTCATGTAAAATGTTATTTTTTGTCACAAGTTAGTGGAATATGAGACTTTGTAAGAAAAAAAAAAAAACATTTTCCGCTAACTTGTGCCAAAAAAAAGAAAAATTCAAGGAACTCGCCATGCCCCTCACGGAATACCTTGGGGTGTCTTCTTTCCAAAATGGGGTCACTTGTGGGGTATTTATACTGCCCTGGCATTTTAGGGGACCTAAAGCGTGAGAAGTAATTTGGAATGCAAATACGTAAAAAATGCCCTGTGAAATTCTAAAGGTGCTCTTTAGAATTTGGGCCCCTTTGCGCACCTAGGTTGCAAAAAAGTGTCACACATGTGGTATCGCCGTACTCAGGAGAAGTAGGGAAATGTGTTTTGGGGTGTCTTTTTACATATACCCATGCTGGGTGAGAGAAATATCTCTCTAAAATGACAACTTTGTATAAAAAAATGGGAGAAGTTGACTTTTAGAGAGATATTTCTCTCACCCAGCATGGGTATATGTAAAAATACACCCCAAAACACATTGCCCTACTTCTTCTGAGTACAGCGATACCACATGTGTGACACTTTTTTGCAGCCTAGGTGCCCAAAGGGGCCCAAATTCTAAAGAGCACCTTTAGGATTTCACAGGGCTTTTTTTAGGCATTTGGATTCCAGACTTCTTCTCACGCTTTAGGTGAGAAGAAAATGCCAGGGCAGTATAAATACCCCACAAGTGATCCCATTTTGGAAAGAAGACACCCTAAGGTATTTCGTGATGGGGCATAGTGAGTTCATGGAAGTTTTTATTTTTTGTCACAAGTTAGTGGAATATGAGACTTTGTAAGAAAAAAAAATAAATAAAATCATCATTTTCCGCTAACTTGTGACAAAAAATAAAAACTTCTATGAACTCACTATGCCCATCAGCGAATACCTTAGGGTGTCTACTTTCCGAAATGGGGTCATTTGTGGGGTGTTTCTACTGTCTGGGCATTGTAGAACCTCAGGAAACATGACAGGTGCTCAGAAAGTCAGAGCTGCTTCAAAATGCGGAAATTCACATTTTTGTACCATAGTTTGTAAACGCTATAACTTTTGCGCAAACCAATAAATATACACTTATTGCATTTTTTTTATCAAAGACATGTAGAACAATAAATTTAGAGAAAAATTTATATAGAAATGTAGTTTTATTCGAAAAATTTTACAACTGAAAGTGAAAAATTAAATTTCGGTCAATTTCGATTAATAACAAAAAAAGCAGCAATGAAATACCACCAAATGAAAGCTCTATTAGTGAGAAGAAAAGGAAGTAAAATTCATTTGGGTGGTAAGTTGTATGACCGAGCAATAAACCGTGAAAATAGTGTAGTGCAGAATTGTAAAAAGTGGTCTGGTCATTAAGGGGGTTTAAGCTAGGGGAGCTGAGGTGGTTAAATGTACACTACTGTTACTCCAGATATGAGTTGCACTGGTGTGACACTGTGCCCTGGCAGGCCCTGAAACGCACACGTGTGAAGGAAAATGACTGCTATTATTTCACAGTCCAAAAAGTGTTTTTTTTTTTAAATGTGCACCACTTTTACACCAGATATGAGTTGCACTGGTGTGACACTGTGCCCTGGCAGGCCCTGAAACGCACACGTGTGAAGGAAAATGACTGCTATTATTTCACAGTCCAAAAAGTGTTTTTTTTTTTTTATGTGCACCACTTTTACACCAGATATGAGTTGCACTGGTGTGACACTGTGCCCTGGCAGGCCCTGAAACGCACGCGTGTGAAGGAAAATGACTGCTATTATTTCACAGTCAAAAAAGTTTTGTTTTTTTTTAAATGCAAGCTATTGTGACACCAGATATGAGTGGTGGCACTGGGCAAGTGGGCACAGTATACGCTGTGAGCCTGACACACACGCTGGCAGGCAGGAAAGTGCAATTAGATTACACAGGAAAAAAAGCAGACTGATGTTCTAGCCCTAAAAAGGGCTTTTTGGGGTGCTGTCCTTACAGCAGAGATCAGATGAGTCCTTCAGGACTGTAGTGGACACTGAATACATTAGCCTAGCTATCGATTTCCCTATTAAATCAGCAGCAGCTACACTGTCCCTCCTCTCACTAAGAATGCAGCTTCCGAATGAATCTAAAATGGATGCTGTCCAGGAGGTGGGAGGGTCTGCTGCTGATTGGTTGAAATGTGTCTGCTGACTGTGAGGTACAGGGTCAAAGTTTACTCAATGATGACGAATAGGGGGCGGACCGAACATCGCATATGTTCGCCCCCCACGGCGAACGCGAACAAGCTATGTTCGCTGGGAACTATTCGCCGGCTAACTATTCGGGACATCTCTAATCCTCTGCCTTCACTGCAGGCACAATTCATAGTTACATAGTTAATACGGTTGAAAAAAGACAAACGTCCATCAAGTTCAACCAAGGGATAGGTGGGGACGCGAATCCCAGAAGGAAGTGAGACTCAGATTTCTACACGTTTTCATAAGCATTTATGCTTTTTACTTTTAAAAATTTGTCTAAACCCTTTTTGAAACTGTCCACTGTTCCTGCTGTGACCATGTCCTGAGGAAGTCTATTCCACAGATTCACAGTTCTTACAGTAACGAAGCTTTGACGCTTCTGGAGACTGAACTTTTTCTTCTTCAGTCGGAGGCAGTGCCCCCTTGTCTTTTGAGCACATTTTACATGGAACAGCTTTTCGCCGTATTTTTTGTATGGCCCATTTATATACTTGTACAGGTTAATCATGTCTTCCCTTAGACATCTCTTCTCAAGACTAAATAAATTAAATTCTTTTAATCTTTCTTCATAACTAAGACCCTCCATGCCCCTTATAATTTTAGTCAGTCTCCTCTGTATTTTTTCCAGCTGCAGTGCATCTTTTCTATGTACTGGTGCCAAGAACTGGACTGCGTATTCTAGATGAGGTTGCACCAGCGCTTTGTAAAGTGGTAGTATTACATCCCTGCACGCGAGTCCATGCCTCGTTTAATGCATGACCATATCCTGGTGGCCTTAGAAGCATCTGTTTGACATTGTTTACTATAATTTAATCTACCATCCACAAGGACACCCAAATCCTTCTCTATAAGTGACTCTCCCAGTGCTACATCACCTAGGACATATGAATAACAGAGATTATTACTACCAAGATACATAACTTTACATTTGTCCACATTGAACCTCATTTGTCAAGTTGATGCCCAATCACTGAGTGTTCAAGTCAGCTTGTAGTTTATGGACATCTTCCATAGACCGTACAGTTCTACACATTTTAGTGTCATCTGCAAAAATAGATATGGTGCTATTAATCCCGTCCTCAATATCATTAATAAATAAATTAAATAATTCGGAGTGCTACTCCAGCATACCAAGTATGCAGAGCATGGCGGTGTCACACTGTTCTGCACCTGGTTTTCCTGGGTGAACAGAGTCACAATGGGTAGGAACTACTCTGCATCCTTCAAGATTAAATTGAATCCTGTCTCTCTCCTTGCCAATTTAAAACAGAACCATGGTCACCGAGAACAGGAAGAACATTGTATCAGCACTGTGTCAAGGAGGGCTGACCCATGCGCCCTACATGGCTCATGTCTTTAATCTTGTTTTAAAGCAGTTCCTCAAGTCTTCCTCCCAACTGCAAGACATGCTGAAAATGGCTAGGAAACTATATATGTACTTCAGCCACTCTTACACTGCAAAACATGCCCACCTTGACCTGCAAAGGCAGAATAGTGTTCCCCAACATCACCTGATATACAAAATTTCCATCTGTTGGAACTCTACACTCCACATGTTGAAACGAATAAATGAGTAGAGGAAGGCTATAAACAATTTATTGATGATGCAGGCAGACAGGAGCACTCCCCTGTTTAACTTGGACATTCGCCAGTGGAAGCTCATGTGTGACACCTGCCGTTGGCTCAGGCCCATTGAGGAGGCCAGTTTATTTGTCAGTTGCCAGGACTTTGGGATGAACGACGTCATTCCACTCCTTCAGGTCCTGGAGCAGATGCTGATAAATCTGGCTGGCCAGGGGACAGGAGATGTGATGCCTACATCTTATAGCCACCTGAGCCCTGTGGGGGCTGAACTGGAGGAGGACATTCACGAACAAGCAATGTATATTTAAATGGGTGGTTTATCTGCACAAGTTACAGAAAATTAGCAAAAGGAGCTAGAGGGTTGATGAGGAAGACCAGGCAGATGACCCCGACACACCATGGCAGTATGCAGTGGAGATGGAGGCAGGGTCCCTCCGAGTCCCTTGTGCAAATGGCCAGATGAATGCTGAGTTGCCTGTGTAGTGACAGCTGTATTCTCATCATTCAACAGAGGGATGACTACTGGCTCTCCACCATGTTAGACTCTTGCTACCGCTTCAAAATGGGGGCCTTTTTTCCATCCACTGAGAAGGAGGATAAACTCAACTAGTATCGAGACATCCTATGTAGTCAGTTGGCCGCTGCCTATCTGCGCTATCGCCCATACTCAGGAAGGTCTGATCAGGGGGAAGTGGGGCCCTCTGCGCTCACGTTCCACTGCCATGGCTGTCAGATGGGGGGGTTTGGGCAGGAGCAGCACCAGCTCTATTGTCAGCGACTTAAGTTTGGAGTTTCTAATGAGCACTTTTCTTCACCCGACTACTAAAGAAACCACACACCAGCAGCAGGTGGTGGAGCAGAACCTGAAACAGCAGGTGGTGGCATACCTGGACTGTACCCTGCCACCACACATTCAAGATCCTCTGGACAACTGGGCAGCCAGAAGATAGACTAGAAGATACAGATACAAGACATTACATAGAATACACCGCCACACACAGCTACAGCTTTTGCACTGGCCACTATGTCTAATAATTGGCTCCACTTCTTGGTTTACACAGATCACTTTACTGCAGTTAACCCTTTCGCTACCAGCGCCATACATGTACATCACTGGAGCGAAAGGAAAACATGGTGCCTGCTCACACGTGCAACAGGCTTTATGGCCGGCAGGTCTCTGCTGTTTGAAACAGCAGAGACCTGCGGCTAATTAAACCCTTTGGATGATGCAATCACGTGAGATCACAGCATCTAAAGTGTCAAAAACCCGGAAGCGGACTCCTACCGGCATCCCCAGCGGCCAATGGGGATGCTGGTAATTGGTTTGAATGCGCTGGGTCTCGCTGTAGAGACCCAGAGCATTCATGCTTCAATTCTTATTTTGGCCACCAGATGGCAGGCCAACATAATAAATGAGCAATAGTGAGTAATAAAGTCATTTTAACCACCTCCGGACCGCCTCACGCAGATTCGCGTTCCGGAGGTGGCAGCGCTGCGCACAATCACGCATATACGCGTCATCTCGCGAGACGCGAGATTTCGCTCCAAGCCGGCCCGCACATGCGCATCGCGGGCCGGCAAAAGTTAAAGAAGAAGTTCGTCACCAGCCTGCCAGCAACGATCATTGGCTGGCAGGCTGGCGATTTTCAAAAAATCCAATCACAAGTCATATAACAGATCATATTAGTAAATATGATCTGTTATATGGCTTGTCTGCTCCTCTGCTGGTCCTTTTCGTCGGTTGGATCCAGCAGAGGAGCAGACTGAACTGTGAGTACACCAAACACTACACCTTAGCCCCAGATCACCCCCCTGCACCCCAATTAACCCTTTGATCACCCCTTTGATCGCCGCTGTCAATCACTAGTGAAAGGAAAAAAAGTGATCAGTGTAAACTGTCACTTTTTTTTTTTCACTAGTATTGGCTGTTAGGTTTTAGGGATAGTTTAGGCCCCTTGGTTAGGTAGTTTAGCGTGAGTTAGCGCCCAGCCCACCGCACCGCAGTCACTTATTCGCTGTTTAGAGTATCGCTAATCAGCATTTGTACTTTTATAGTATCTGTAAGTGATCAAAACTGATCACGGTCAGATCTATAATAGTATTAGTGTCACCTTAGCTCGCCCTCCACCCAAAACGCAGTGTTTGCCCGATCAGGCCTGATCGGTCGCCCACACGTGCGTTCACCCACGCCCGCCCCACCGCAGTGACAAAAAATATATATTTTTTTGATCACTGCACATTCATTTTACACGCACTGCGGCGATAAAAAAATCAGTTTTGATTTTTTTTATCAACCGCAGCGGCCTCCCGTACTTCGCTAGCCTCCCCTTTGTAAGACAGGCTTGCTTTTTTTCTTGGGTAGTCTCAGGGAATACCCCTAAATTTAGTAGTCCAAAATGTCAAACAGGGGGTATTCTTCTGAAGAGGCCTACAGGATTCTGACCCAGTCGGATGAGGAGTGGGAACCCTCATCTGACGAATCTAGCGGGTCAGAATATGAACCTGTAGAAAGCAGTGGCTCTCTGACCCAAAGTTCGGACGAGGAGGTTGAGGTCCCTGGCAGCACCAGGCGTACCCGGCCCCGTGTCGCTAGACCACAGGTTATGCAGGATCCGCTTCAAGAGCAGCAGAGTGGGGCTGTCGCTGCCGGATCACGTGGTGAGGCATACACCAGCAGCGCAGCCCTCCCTGGACCTAGTACCAGCACTGCCGTACAACATGGTGACGTGGCGAGCACCAGAAGGGCAGTTGAAGCTGGTACGGTGGCACGTGCAGTAGTTACCCCGTCGCAGCCACCGCACAGACAGGCCCGTAGAGCCCCTAGAATCCCTGAGGTGCTGGCAAACCCTGATTGGCAGTCACCAACTTCAGCCGCACCTGTAGTTCCCCCTTTCACCGCCCAGTCTGGAGTTCGGGTTGAGACGGCTCAAATCGGTTCGGCCCTGGGATTTTTTGAGCTGTTCTTGACTGCGGAGCTCTTGGACTTAGTCGTGGCAGAGACAAACCGGTATGCCACACAATTTATATCCGCCAACCCGGGAAGCTTTTATGCCCAGCCTTTCCGGTGGAAACCAGTCCAAGTTTCCGAACTTAAAATTTTTTTGGGCCTTCTCCTCAACATGGGCCTGACAAAAAAGCATGAATTGTGGTCATATTGGTCCACGAACCCGATTCATCACATGCCCATGTTCTCTGCTGCTATGTCCAGGGCACGATTTGAGGCCATCCTCCGTTTCCTGCATTTTAGCGACAACACCACCTCCCGTCCCAGAGGCCACCCAGCTTTTGACCGTCTCCACAAAATTCGGCCCCTCATAGACCATTTCAACCAGAAATTTGCAGATTTGTATACCCCCGAGCAAAACATCTGCGTAGACGAGTCCCTAATACATTTTACCGGGCGCCTTGGCTTCAAACAATACATCCCAAGCAAGCGTGCCCGGTATGGGGTCAAATTGGATAAGCCCTGTGAAAGGGCCACAGGCTATACCCACAAATTTCGGATCTATGAGGGAAAAGATCAGACCCTGGAGCCGGTCGGTTGCCCTGACTACCTGGGGAGCAGTGGGAAGACAGTCTGGGACTTGGTGTCACCCTTATTCGGCAAGGGGTACCATCTTTATGTGGACAATTTTTACACAAGTGTGGCCCTCTTTAGGCATTTGTTTCTAGAACGGATTTGCGCCTGTGGCACCGCACGAACTAGTCGCGTGGGCTTCCCCCAACGGCTTGTAACCACCCGTCTTGCAAGGGGGGAGAGGGCTGCCTTGTGTAACGAAGAACTGCTCGCGGTGAAATGGAGAGACAAGCGTGACGTTTACATGCTCTCCTCCATTCACGCAGACACGACAATCCAAATTGAGCGAGCAACCAGTGTCATTGAAAAGCCCCTCTCAGTCCACGACTATAATTTGCTCATGGGAGGGGTGGACTTCAATGACCAGATGTTGTCTCCCTATTTAGTTTCCCGCAGAACCAGACGCTGGTATAAGAAGGTGTCTGTATATTTAATTCAATTGGCGCTGTATAATAGTTTTGTTCTCTACAGTAAGGCTGGGAGAACAGGATCCTTCCTCAAATTCCAGGAAGAGATCATCGAGAACCTCCTATATCCAGGAGGTTCCGTGGCCCCATCCACCAGTGTAGTTAGCCGTCTACACGAGCGACATTTCCCCAGTGTCGTTCCTGGTACCTCAACCCAACCGTCACCCCGAAAAAGATGTCGTGTCTGTAGCAGGAGTGGAATAAGGCGTGACACCCGCTATTTCTGTCCTGACTGTCCTGACCACCCTGCCCTATGCTTTGGTGAGTGTTTCCGGAAGTACCACACACAGGTACACCTAGCATAGGGATTGCATCTCACAGGACAGGCACACAGGGCTATTAGGGCCCTTTTACTCACAGCTGCTGCAAACCTCTCCTTTCACCTGGGATAAAGTGCATAACGTACTTTGCCACATCTTTGGGTGATTTGCGCTTTGCACATTGTCCCATGGGGAAGGAGAGGTTTGTTCTATAAAGGTAAAAAAAACTAAACAAAAAAAAAATTACCGGTAAGTAAAAAAGTTAAAAAAAAGTTATTATGTTCTGTTCTAAAGTTAATAAAATTATTGCGTTGCGGCCTGGTTTTTTCTTTTTTGTTTTGTTTTTTTTACCTTCCAGGTGGACCAACCGATCGACTAGCTGCAGCACTGATGTGCATTCGGACAGAAGCATTGCGCTGCTGTCAGATTACACGCAAGTCGGTGTATGCGGCGCTGCAAGACGAGATTTCTCCTCTGCAGTAAAAGATACGTTTGCCGAGGCATATGAGCTGAGGAGGTGGCGGTGTTCATATACTTTGGCAAACACTTTGTATATATAAAAAAAAAAATCCCGGCAATGATTTATTCATCCACATCGATTGATGTGAATGGAGAAATCTGGTTTGCCAGGGCATACGAGCTAAGTGGGTATGGATGTTGGGCGGAGCTCCTATGTCCTGGCAGACGCCTTTCCCCTCCTTTTTCTTTTTTTGGCAGAGATTTTTTCATCCACATTGATCGATGCGAATGAAGAAATCTGTGCCGTTCATTTTTTTCTTTCAGCCCAGAGGCTGAACGGAAAAAAAAAATCTCATTACCTGTATGCTCAATATAAGGAGAATAGCAGAAACTCCTAATGCTGGGCATACATGTAATGATTGCGGAGACCCTCAAATGCCAGGGCAGTACAAACACCCCACAAATAACACCATTTTGGAAAGAAGACACCCCAAGGTATTCGCTGAGTGGCATATTGAGTCCATGAAAGATTGAAATTTTTGTCCCAAGTTAGCGGAAAGGGAGACTTTGTGAGAACAAAATCAAAAAAATCAATTTCCGCTAACTTGTGCCCAAAATTTTTTTTTTCTATGAACGCGCCATGCCCCTCATTGAATACCTTGGGGTGTCTTCTTTCCAAAATGGGGTCACATGTGGGGTATTTATACTGCCCTGGCATTTTAGGGGCCCCAAAGCGTGAGAAGAAGTCTGGTATCCAAATGTCTAAAAATGCCCTCCTAAAAGGAATTTGGGCACCTTTGCCCACCTAGGCTGCAAAAAAGTGTCACACATGTGGTATCTCCGTATTCAGGAGAAGTTGGGGAATATATTTTGGGGTGTCATTTTACATATACCCATGCTGGGTGAGATAAATATCTTGGTCAAATGCCAACTTTGTATAAAAAAATGGGAAAAGTTGTCTTTTGCCAAGATATTTCTCTCACCCAGCATGGGTATATGTAAAATGACACCACAAAACACATTCCCCAACTTCTCCTGAATACGGCGATACCACATGTGTGACACTTTTTTGCAGCCTAGGTGGGCAAAGGGGCCCACATTCCAAAGAGCACCTTTCGGATTTCACAGGTCATTTACCTACTTACCACACATTAGGGCCCCTGGAAAATGCCAGGGCAGTATAACTACCCCACAAGTGACCCCATTTTGGAAATAAGACACCCCAAGGTATTCCGTGAGGGGCATGGCAAGTTCCTAGAATTTTTTATTTTTTGTCACAAGTTAGTGGAAAATGATGATTTTTTTTTTTTCATACAAAGTCTCATATTCCACTAACTTGTGACAAAAAATAAAAACTTCCATGAACTCACTATGCCCATCAGCGAATACCTTGGGGTCTCTTCTTTCCAAAATGGGGTCACTTGTGGGGTAGTTATACTGCCCTGGCATTCTAGGGGCCCAAATGTGTGTTAAGGAGTTTGAAATCAAATTCTGTAAAAAATGGCCTGTGAAATCCGAAAGGTGCTCTTTGGAACATGGGCCCCTTTGCCCACCTAGGCTGCAAAAAAGTGTCACACATCTGGTATCTCTGTATTCAGGAGAAGTTGAGGAATGTGTTTTGGGGTGTCTTTTTACATATACCCATGCTGGGTGAGATAAATATCTTGGTCAAATGCCAACTTTGTATAAAAAAATGGGAAAAGTTGTCTTTTGCCAAGATATTTCTCTCACCCAGCATGGGTATATGTAAATGACACCCCAAAACACATTCCCCAACTTCTCCTGAGTATGGAGATACCAGATGTGTGACACTTTTTTGCAGCCTAGGTGGGCAAAGGGGCCCATATTACAAAGAGCACCTTTCGGATTTCACTGACCAGTGAAATCCGAAAGGTGCTCTTTGGAATATGGGCCCCTTTGCCCACCTAGGCTGCAAAAAAGTGTCACACATGTGGTATCTCTGTATTCAGGAGAAGTTGAGGAATGTGTTTTGGGGTGTCTTTTTTACATATACCCATGCTGGGTGAGATAAATATCTTGGTCAAATGCCAACTTTGTATAAAGAAATGGGAAAAGTTGTCTTTTGCCAAGATATTTCTCTCACCCAGCATGGGTATATGTAAAATAACACCCCAAAACACATTCCCCAACTTCTCCTGAGTACGGAGATACCAGATGTGTGACACTTTTTTGCAGCCTAGGTGGGCAAAGGGGCCCATATTACAAAGAGCACCTTTCGGATTTCACTGGTCAGTTTTTACAGAATTTGATTTCAAACTCCTTACCACACATTTGGGCCCCTAGAATGCCAGGGCAGTATAACTACCCCACAAGTGACCCCATTTTGGAAAGAAGAGACCCCAAGGTATTTCGTGATGGGCATAGTGAGTTCATAGAAGTTTTTATTTTTTGTCACAAGTTAGTGGAATATGAGACTTTGTAAGAAAAAAAAAAAAAAATCATCATTTTCCGCTAACTTGTGACAAAAAATAAAAAGTTCTATGAACTCACTATGACCATCAGCGAATACCTTAGGGTGTGTACTTTCCGAAATGGGGTCATTTGTGGGGTGTTTGTACTGTCTGGGCATTGTAGAACCTCAGGAAACATGACAGGTGCTCAGAAAGTCAGAGCTGCTTCAAAAAGCGGAAATTCACATTTTTGTACCATAGTTTGTAAACGCTATAACTTTTACCCAAACCATTTTTTTTTTTACCCAAACATTTTTTTTTTTATCAAAGACATGTAGAACAATAAATTTAGAGCAAAATTTATATATGGATCTCATTTTTTTTGCAAAATTTTACAAATGAAAGTGAAAAATGACATTTTTTTGCAAAAAAATCGTTAAATTTCAATTAATAACAAAAAAAGTAAAAATGTCAGCAGCAATGAAATACCACCAAATGATAGCTCTATTAGTGAGAAGAAAAGGAGGTAAAATTCATTTGGGTGGTAAGTTGCATGACCGAGCAATAAACAGTGAAAGTAGTGTAGGTCAGAAGTGTAAAAAGTGGCCTGGTCTTTCAGGGTGTTTAAGCACTGGGGGCTGAGGTGGTTAAAAATGCATGATTGTTCAAAATAAAAAAATAGATTTTGTAGGCTCATGTGAGCTTCAAAAATATAAAAATTGAAATGACCCCCCTTTCCGTAGATATAACTATAAAAAAGTTATGGGGGTCAGAATATGGTGATTAGAGATGAGCAAATTTCAAAAAAAATCGATTCGCCGTTTCGCCTAATTTTTCGGGAAAAATTTGGTTTGATCCGAATGAGTTTGCGGCGAATTACGTTATAAAACAGCTAGTTCCTGGCTGCTGAGAGCCTTTATAGTGGTGTAGAACACTGTGCCTTGTAGTAACATGCATAGGGAGTCTGCTTTGGTAGTGAAATAATACTGTGAGTCCGTATGACATGCAGATGACAGAAGTTGCTCTTAGAATCACTGCACACTTCACTTATTAGGGCAGTCACGGGGCCAAAACTGACCAAAAAGCTCAAGTATGAACATAGTGACCCGGTAACAGAGTGGGGCGGTGGGTGGCAATACCTGTACCCAGAGAGGGTAGGGGAGGGTGAGAATTATTACATGTATATACACAGGACACTAATTACGAGATCTCTACCTGTATCTGGTGAATAGTCGTTCCGTGATGTGGTGTGATCCCGTTGTTCCTCTCTGTATGCCAGCGCCGGTATTATATACATATATATATAGCTATTAGCCATCTATTATTGGTGAGAGCAGGTTGGACACTCACCCCAATACTAGGCAGCAGCAAACAAGGTGAAAACATCAGCCTCAGAGATATACCTAACGGCAGCGCAAGTGTCTCTGTTCCTTTATAAACTTAATTGTTACTTTCTAGCTGTCCACCTAGACACCTTGCAGCAGACCGTGCCGACCCAAAAGAAGTTTGTAGTAGCTTTAATATTAGAGGGTCACACAATAGGATACCTCCTATCACTCTGTGTACAGCATTTTCAAAGCGCATCTCTCCTCCAAAGCGCTTCTCTCCTTCAAATTACCGCATTAAGATACACAAGCGAACAATGTAACCAAGTACAATAAATATCAACTATCTAACTTCCAATTGATAGCGCTGTCTGCCACAATACATACTAGCAAACTGTGATAGCGCCAACATTCAAACTAACATTAGAACACCCAGATCAAGCACATATTGAATATCATTAACTACTAGTAGCTGCAGATATTACCAGTCACCACGCTGAAATACAGTAAAGCACTCTGAGACCAGCGCTTCTATTTAAACAACCGCAGCAAAACTCCAGTTTTAAATAGAACCATCTAAATAAAGACCTGTCTAGGAACACTTAATAAACAGATACTACTGGGGATATTCTACAGCCCCCTTAACAGCCCGATAGTAAGTCCTAATAAATCGCAACAATGAGCGAACTATGGGAAGATCGCAGGGAACAGATTAAATTTGTCCAGTCTTTCTTTCAACTAAAATCTACCCCTGCACCACCAGAAAAACCTGAAAATAAAAGCAGGGAAATAATATCAAACATTAAAACTCTTGAAAGACTACTTATCACTGAGATGAGAGATCTATGGGAGGTAGCTACATTGGAGGAATATTTAAAGAAAAATAGGTACCAAAGGGTTAAAAGTCACCAAAGCACTATCAGGCGATCTAGGGGACCGTGAGACCCTAAAAGAGTGGGATGATCTATTTCAAGAATTCTCAAAAAACTCAGTATTATTCATAATAGAAAAAAGAAAGAAAGGCTTAATGATGACAAATTATGAAATAATGAAACTCTTTGAGACAATAAGGCCATATAAATACCACCCAGAGGTAATTAAAATCTCAAATTCCATCAAAATGAGAATTAGACAAAAGGACAATGAAATTTTAATTATGAAGAAAAAGAAACTTGAGAGAGACGCAATCCAGATAAGTAATGTGCAGGAACAAGAACAGGTAAATCACTCAGGGGTAGGGACATCTTGCTATGATACAATAGATAATACAAAATGTGATGATAGAGAAAACCTGTGGGAAGATATAACAGTACATGATGTTAGTCTAGAAAACTCACCGCAGGAAGGCAGCATCACTAGTAACACGAACTCCCATCCAATATCACCAATAGTACATATCCTGAGGAAGGAGACTAATGGCTCAATAATCACAGAAAATAGGTATGAGATACTAAACTCACTGGAAGACAACGGGGAATGTGAAGCACTGATCAGTATAAACACCCAACCAACACAAGGGGGAGCTATGTACCTTGATGATCAGAACAAGGAAATAATTGCTGAAGAAGTAATCACTGAAGAAATTATGAATATCAGTTATAGTGACATAGTCAAAAGAAACATTACAACAAAAAGGCATGTGGGAATGAAACACCTAGCTACTAGTACGAGGACCAAGAAGACGGTTAATAAGGATTTTTTCAAGGTAAAATCCCCCACAAAAAGAAAAAATCGCAAAGAGGAAGACGTGGGAAAGGATTAACCAAGAAAACCAACAACAAAAAGACAGGAGAAGGGATCTTCAACCTGAGCAAATATATACTGAAAAATGACGAACTGAGATTGCTTGAAAAAGGCCTGAAATTCGCCCCTTCATCTAGTTTCTGCCCCTTTGATGCCTTTATTGGTATAAAGAAATTCCTATGAAATCTAGCTCTTAAAATGTACTTTATAAAAAAAGAGCATAGGGAAAAGAGTCAGGATAAAGGGACAGGGACCTCATTGATGGGAAAAAAGGAAAGAAATTGAAAGTACAGAAAAAACAGGAAAAATGGAAAAAATAAACAAAAATAAAAAAATGTATACTTTTACTCATACAGAGCTAAAACCGAAATCCCATTTTAATCCTATAGGTGAGTACTCGGAGGCCCTCCTAACCTTCCAAACCCTGGTAATACGGGATCTGCATAGATTTAAACCCAAAACAAAAAATAGATATCAAAATCTATCAAAAAGAGAAAAGGCAGCGATAAAGGCACTACAGGCCAACAACCAAATTGTCATAAGACCAGCTGATAAAGGGATGGGGGGGGCATTGTAATCCTCGACCAGGACGCCTACCACAAGGAGGCCCTCAGACTACTAATGGACCAAAAACATATAAAAAACTACAACTAGACCCCACAGCAACATATAAAAGGAAATTGAACACATTAGTAAAAAAAGGGAAACTGAGAGGTATCCTTTCTGGTGAGGAGGCACTATTCATAAACAACCAGTGCCCCAGGATACCCATCTTCTACTATTTACCCAAAATTCACAAGTGTCAATCCAACCCCCCGGGAAGACCTATAGTCTCAGGGATTGAGGGTTTGACCTCAAACCTTTCAAAATATGTGGATATCCTACTACAGAAATGTGTACAGGAGCTACCAGCCTATATAAAGGACACCAAGCACATCCTACAATTATTAAATAACATTGAGTGGTGTGATAACTATATCATGGGCACCCTGGACGTTACCTCGCTGTATACCATAATAGAAAATACAAAGGGTAGGGAGGCAACAGAATATTTTTTAAGGAAGAATTGAAAGATGCCCGATGAACAGGTGGACTTCATAGGACAATGTATTAACTTTATTTTAACGTATAATTATTTTAAGTATGAAAATGAATTTTACCTCCAGACGTGGGGGACCGCTATGGGGACTCGATTCACGCCGAGTTTCGCCAATCTATATGTTGGTAAGTGGGAGGAGCTTACCATCTCTCCATCTGGCGGACTCGGTGCGGATCTAGTCCTCTGGAAAAGATTTATTGATGATGTGGTTTTTATTTGGAAGGGAGGGGAATCTCGCCTGCACCAATTTTTAGATAACTTAAATAAAAATTAATTTTATCTGCACTTCACATCAACATGGAGCTGAGAACAGATACATTTTCTGGATCTACCGATTTTTATAGAGAAGGGCAAAATACAAACAAGAACATTCCACAAACCAACAGATTGTAATAGCTTCATACCATTGGAAAGCTGCCACCTGTCAACCTGGTTGACGAATATCCCCAGGAGTCAATTTATCAGGACCCGTAGAAACTGTAGCAATATAACACATTTTGAGGAGAAAACAGCAGAGCCCAACAGAAAATTCATCGAAAAAGGTTACAGATTAACTGATCTAAAACCAATAGTAGAGGAAGTGAAAAAATTAGACCGTATTGAACTAATAAAAAATAAACCAATGAATAGAGAACAAGAATCCCCAGTACCAACAATTGGGAACGGAAATGATATAAACAAAAATAAAAATAAATATACAAATGAAAATGGAGACACCTTACTCAAAATCCCAATTATAACCAAGTACAGTGAAGGAGATAGGGTCCTCAAACGGATCGTTAGGAGACATTGGGATATCCTAAAACAGGATAAACTGATAGGTGAAAGAATCCCAAAAGCACCCACTTTCATCTTTAGAAAAGCGCAAAACTTAGCATACCTAATAGCTCCATCTGTCAAAACTATTCTAAAGAAAAATACACAAAACGTAACGAAAATTAGTTTCTCCCCCTGTAAAATGTGCAAAAATTGTAGGGCGACTAGACAATATAAACCCATTTTGGAAATAGGAGATGATCCAAACACTTACAAAATAAAAAATCATATTACCTGTGACACTCATATTTCAGGCAGAACCAAACGCCAAATGAAAATTAGAATACAGGAGCACATCAGGAATATAAATAAAAAATTTGATGGAAATCCATTATCCAAACACTGTACAGAATACCATGGCAGTTCATTTACAGGTTCAATCTTCGGCGGCATTGAAAGGGTTAGAACAGATATGAGGGGTGGGAATTATATCCAGCAAATGTCACGCTGTGAAAGTAAGTGGATCTTCAGATTAAATAGTCTGGCACCAAAGGGCCTAAATCAGGAAATCAAGTTATTTGCATTCAAATAGAGACATGGACCCTATATAACAATGGGCTGGGATAGCGTAAAGTGAATAGTGGTGTGCCCCTAGGCTTCTGACCAGATACTGCAGGAAAGATTATGGGAATGGAAAACCTATTTAACCCCCAGGACTTGTACCATGAACTATCACTGACGAAGGAACCCGTAGGTTGCGAAACGCGTTGGATGGAAATTTGTCCCTTGGAGGCACCCAGAGCGAAGTTGTGACATCACACGAAGACGCTCCTGAACTCATCCTTGCAGGCTCCTCCACGTGTGCGCTAGCTACCGGCCGGGGCAGCGCACTAGGTGAGAGTTAGAGCATCAGATCTCTACAGCGCTTCCTGGAACAACGGGATCACACCACATCACGGAACGACTATTCACCAGATATAGGTAGAGATCTCGTAATTAGTGTCCTGTGTATATACATGTAATAATTCTCATCCTCCCCTACCCTCTCTGTATGCCAGCGCCGGTATTATATACATAAATATATAGCTATTAGCCATCTATTATCGGTGAGAGCAGGTTGGACACTCACCCCAATACTAGGCAGCGGCAAACAAGGTGAAAACATCAGCCTCAGAGATATACCTAACGGCAGCGCAAGTGTCTCTGTTCCTCATAAACTTAATTAATACCAGTACCCGCTGACGAAGGTGGGTGAAATAAGGAGCACTTGGCATCAGATGTATGGCATCAAGCGGGTTGCAGATAGTGATGTACGAACATCGGCCAGGACGGTTTGCGAATGCGCGTTCTCGATCAAATGTTCGCGAACCGCGCGTTCGCATCGTGCCCATTGACTTTAATAGCAGGCGAACCTGAAAACCTTCAGGTCATATTTGTAGCCACCAAATACAAACTATGAGTGCACAAATAGTCCCACAACATGGACAGTGACATACCAGAGGGGGATCATTGGCAAAAATACCCACAAAAAAACATGTATTTTAATCAGGGGCCATTTTTATGCGTCTTAAAGGGAAACTCTCAAAAATGTGCCCTGCTGGAGCCTAGCAAATTTTCATTTCCTATCTGTTTGATGTATACAAATGTGCAGCACTCCACGTTTTTGTATACTGCAGAGTCCATAAAAAAAATGCATATGTTAATTGTTTTTCTACCATAGAACTGTATGGTGAGACGGATGCTACTGTACGGAATCAGTCTGAGGCATCATTTAACGCATACATTTTTGGTATGCATTAAATGGATGGCAAAAATAGGATGTGAACCCAGACCTAGTGTCAGAATAAGCACCAGTACACAACGGAGCAGCGTGGCGGAGAGGGTGGGCCGCCATGTACTGACAGAGCTCTACCTGGTCCTGGTTGTCAGGGATGAGGACTGTGTTTCCCAAGGATCATTTTCTACTGGGAAATACACAGCACAGTATAATACACTAGAATCTATATAATATAAAGATATTAGCCCATCCACCGAATAATAATACAATTAGGTGGTCATTTATTATATAGAAATACGTCTATGTTAGGCGTATTTCTGACACATGTCCTTAGCACCGCAATCTGCATAATTTTTCCGCTCATGCCAGGTTTAAAAAAGGATTGCGTGGGCAGGGAAATGGATACAGTTATGGCCATCCAGTTATTTGATACCACTGCCATACATTGATCGGATAACACCTCTGTACAGTGACCGGATAACACCGCCATACCATGACCAGATAAAAGGGTATAAGAGGGCACAGTACAGGGAATGACTAGGGGCACTGCACAGGGTGTGGTAAGAGGGCACAATGCAGGGTATAAGGGGGCACAGTACAGGGTGGGGGGCACAATCACATGACCCTGTGACATTAAAAGGTCCTTATGGTGAATGCGGTTCATACGCCACCATAATGAGAGGCAAAGGAGTGAGACAGGGGTGTGATTATGTGGCTAGAGATAGAAAAAAAATTTAATTGTCGGCCAATACAGGCCCCAAAAATTAGGCAATAGGCATTTACTTGACAGCAAAGAACTTTGGATTCTGTGGCTGGAGGTACAGTACAGACCAAAAGTTTGGACACACCTTCTCATTCAAAGAGTTTTCTTTATTTTCATGACTATGAAAATTGTAGATTCACACTAAAAGGCATCAAAACTATGAATTAACACATGTGGAATTATATACATAACAAACAATTGTAAAACAACTGAAAATATGTCATATTCTAGGTTCTTTAAAGTAGCCACCTTTTGCTTTGATTACTGCTTTGCACACTATTGGCATTCTCTTGATGAGCTTCAAGAGGTAGTCCCCTGAAATGGTTTTCACTTCACAGGTGTGCCCTGTCAGGTTTAATAAGTGGGATTTCTTGCCTTATAAATGGGGTTGGGACCATCAGTGGCGTTGAGGAGAAGTCAGTTGGATACACAGCTGATAGTCCTACTGAATAGACTATTAGAATTTGTATTATGGCAAGAAAAAAGCAGCTAAGTAAAGAAAAACGAGTGGCCATCATTACTTTAAGAAATGAAGGTCAGTCAGTCAGCCGAAAAATTGGGAAAACTTTGAAAGTAAGGGCTATTTGACCATGAAGAAGAGTGATGGGGTGCTGCGCCAGATGACCTGGCCTCTACAGTCACTGGACCTGAACCCAATCGAGATGGTTTGGGGTGAGCTGGACCGCAGAGTGAAGGCAAAAGGGCCAACAAGTGCTAAGCATCTCTGGGAACTCCTTCAAGACTGTTGGAAGACCATTTCAGGGGACTACCTCTTGAAGCTCATCAAGAGAATGCCAAGAGTGTGCAAAGCAGTAATCAAAGCAAAAGGTGGCTACTTTGAAGAACCTAGAATATGACATATTTTCAGTTGTTTCACACTTGTTTGTTATGTATATAATTGCACATGTGTTAATTAATAGTTTTGATGCCTTCATAGTCATGAAAATAAAGAAAACTCTTTGAATGAGAAGGTGTGTCCAAACTTTTGGTCTGTACTGTACGGTCACAGGATAAATATGTAACTGTCAGCCAGTACAGGCCCCAAAAATTAGGCATTCACCTGACATAAAAGGCCTTTTATTCCGCTGTATATACATAAGGCAAGGACCATTCTTTGTTCTGGGTGCTGGCGGATATGTGTGGGCTGGCATGAGGAAATTCAATTAAATGTGGTCTTTACAGGTGTTGAATTCCTCTGAGATCCATGCCTCATTCATTTTTAAAAATGTGAGGTAGTCAACACTGTCGTGAGCTAGGCAAGTGCGGCTATCGGTCACGATCCCCCCTGCTGCACTGAAAGTCCTTTCGGATAGGACACTTGATGAGGGACAAGCCAAGAGTTCCATGGCAAATTATGCCAGCTCTGGCCACAGGTCAAGCCTGCACACCCAGTAGTCAAGCTGTTCCTCGCTTCTCAGAGCGTCCACATCGGCTGTTAACCTGATAAAGTTGGACACCTGTTGGTCTAGGCGTTCCCTGAGGCTGTATCTGGAGAGCGGCTGTCGATGGCTGCAAGAATGATCTCATATCCGAAGTGACCAACACATCTTGAAACCACCCTTTTTTTTGCAGGCCCGGTATGATTGGTACCTTCACCTGTTTCGCTGTGGGTGGAAATTCCTCTGCCAGTGCCTGCAACAGCAGAATGCAGCATCTCTCGAAGCAAGGCTTGGAAATGCTGCATTCTGACAGCCCTCTGTGATGCTGGTAACATGTCCGCCATTTTGTGTTTGTACCAGTACTTAGACCCCTGGTACAAACACAAAATGGCGGACATTTTACCAGCATCGCCACCCAGTACAGGTCCTTGACCTTTATGTTTTTTATACAGGGGGTCCCTCTTCAAACACTGGAGCATTGCAATTGGAAGCGCCCTGGTTCCTGTTCATCGCCCAGAAGAATGTCATCCTCGGTCTTCTTCCCCCAGCCACTGACAACACCAGGGATTCTTTCTCCTCCTCCCCCCAGCCACCATCCTCCTCTTCTGACTCCTGCTGACTTGTCTCAGATTGAGTCGCCCCCCTGGGAATTCATTTAGCATTGTGACTTCCTCATCTTCCAGCTCCTGCTCCTCGACGGCTTGATCAATGACACAACGCAATGCACGCTCCAGAAAGAAGGTGTAAGGTACGATGTCACTGATGGCGCCCTGGCTATGACTGACCAGTTTGGTGATCTTATCAAATGGCCGCAGAAGTCTGCATGCATAGCGTAAGAGCAGCCACTGGCGTGGTGAAAAGAAACCAAGCTCCCCAGAACCTGACCTGTCACAGAGTTTGTACAGGTAGTCGTTAATGGCACGTTTCTGCTGGAGCAGCCTATCAAGCATATACAAGGTGGAGTTCCAGCGTGTCGGGCAGTCACAAATCAGACATTTGATGGGCAAGTGGTGTCACCGCTGAACGTCAGCAAGGCGAGCCATGGCCTTGTAACATCTTCTAAAATGGCCAGATATTTTCCTGGCCTGCCGCAAAACGTCCTGGACCCCGGGGTATTTGGCAATGAATCGCTGCATGACTAAGTTCAGGACGTGTGCCATGCACGGCACTTGTGTCATTTTGCCCTGTTTCAGCGCACTCAGAAGATTGGCACTGTTGTCGCACACCACTTTAACAACTGTCAAATTGAGTGGGGTTAGCCACTGTTTGGCCTGTGACCGCAGAGCTAAAAGCAGTGCAGGACCGGTGTGGCTCTTGGCTTCCAGGCACAAAAGCCGCAGCACAGCATGGCATCATCTCACCTGGCACGTTGAATAGGTCCTGGGGAGCTTGGGGGCTGCAGCGGAAGAGGCGGTAGCAGTGGAAAAGGAGGAGTCAGCCGAGGAAGAGACGGAGGATGCAGTAGGAGGAGGAGAAGAAGAGGCAGGCCTGCATGCAATCCATGGCGGTAACACCAAATCCACACGGGTGCGACAGGTTATATGCTTGATGGCCGTCAGAAGGTTGACCCAGTGGGCAGTAAAAGTTATGTACCTTCCCTGCCCGTGTTTGCTAGACCACGTGTCTGTGGTCAGATGTATCTTGGCACCGACACGGCTGAACGGGGCCATATAGTTCAGGGATGCCCTTCTGGGAGAAATATTTCCTTCCGGGGACCTTCCATTGCGGTGTGCCAATGGCCACAAATTTTCTAAAGGCCTCGGAGTCCACCAATTTATATGGCAGTAGTTGGCGGGCTAGCAGTTCCGACAAGCCAGCGGTCAGCTGTTGGGCAAGAGGATTATCCGGCGTTATCAGTTTTTTACGCTCGAATATTTGGGCCATGGAGCCTACCTTGTGCCAGATGAACGTGACAACGGCACAGTGGAAGGTGGTGTGGAGGACAAATGGAAGGAGAAGAGGCAGGACGTGGAGCGCCGGGAGTGTGGCTTTATGGGTTCTGACAGTGTTGCTTCCACTGGGCTTAGTGATGGGAGGCCAGGTGCCTACTTAAGGAGGTCGTCCCTAGGTGAGTGTTGGGCTTACCGCGACTTATGCATGGGCAGCACAGGCTGCAGATGGCAACTATATTGTCAGCAGCTGACACGTTAAAAAAAAGACCACACTGTGGAGCAATGTGCCGGCGTCCTGGGAGCGCAAGATGTGACCGTGCATGGTGGATGGCTTGCTCCAAATAAATTTACAGTTTGCTTTTTGCCTCCTGTGAGTTCTGCCTGCTTCTCCTCCTCCTCCTACTTATCTGCTGCTCCATCTCTCCCTCTGATCTCCCCTCCTCTTCCTCTCTTGTGGGCACCCACGTGACGTCCATCGACACGTCGGTCAACCAATATTAACCGGACAGAATAAATATTGAACAAATCGAAAAAAACGGACCCCCCAAGGAGTCATAATAATCACCAAAAAATGAAACTGACTTTCTTATATATGAAAATCCAAAAGACTTTATTATAAATATATTTGAACAATACATACAGGGAATGCAGAATTATTAGGCAAGTTGTATTTTTGAGGATTCATTTTATTATTGAACAACAACCATGTTCTCAATGAACCCAAAAAACTCATTAATATCAAAGCTGAATATTTTTGGAAGTAGTTTTTAGTTTGTTTTTAGTTTTAGCTATTTTAGGGGGATATCTGTGTGTACAGGTGACTATTACTGTGTATAATTATTAGGCAACTTAACAAAAAACAAATATATACCCATTTCAATTATTTATTTTTACCAGTGAAACCAATATAACATCTCAACATTCACAAATATACATTTCTGACATTCAAAAACAAAACAAAAACAAATCAGTGACCAATAAACCCACCTTTCTTTGCAAGGACACTCAAAAGCCTGCCATCCATGGATTCTGTCAGTGATTTGATCTGTTCACCATCAACATTGCGTGCAGCAGCAACCACAGCCTCCCAGACACTGGTCAGAGAGGTGTACTGTTTTCCCTCCTTGTAAATCTCACATTTGATGATGGACCACAGGTTCTCAATGGGGTTCAGATCAGGTGAACAAGGAGGCCATGTCATTAGATTTTCTTCTTTTATACCCTTTCTTGCCAGCCACGCTGTGGAGTACTTGGACGCGTGTGATGGAGCATTGTCCTGCATGAAAATCATGTTTTTCTTGAAGGATGCAGACTTCTTCCTGTACCACTGCTTGAAGAAGGTGTCTTCCAGAAACTGGCAGTAGGACTGGGAGTTGAGCTTGACTCCATCCTCAACCCGAAAAGGCCCCACAAGCTCATCTTTGATGATACCAGCCCAAACCAGTACTCCACCTCCACCTTGCTGGTGTCTGAGTTGGACTGGAGCTCTCTGCCCTTTACCAATCCAGCCACGGGCCCATCCATCTGGCCCATCAAGACTCACTCTCATTTCATCAGTCCATAAAACCTTAGAAAAATCAGTCTTGAGATATTTCTTGGCCCAGTCTTGACGTTTCAGCTTGTGTGTCTTGTTCAGTGGTGGTCGTCTTTCAGCCTTTCTTACCTTGGCCATGTCTCTGAGTATTGCACACCTTGTGCTTTTGGGCACTCCAGTGATGTTGCAGCTCTGAAATATGGCCAAACTGGTGGCAAGTGGCATCTTGGCAGCTGCACGCTTGACTTTTCTCAGTTCATGGGCAGTTATTTTGCGCCTTGGTTTTTCCACACGCTTCTTGCGACCCTGTTGACTATTTTGAATGAAACGCTTGATTGTTCGATGATCACGCTTCAGAAGCTTTGCAATTTTAAGAGTGCTGCATCCCTCTGCAAGATATCTCACTATTTTTGACTTTTCTGAGCCTGTCAAGTCCTTCTTTTGACCCATTTTGCCAAAGGAAAGGAAGTTGCCTAATAATTATGCACACCTAATATAGGGTGTTGATGTCATTAGACCACACCCCTTCTCATTACAGAAATGCACATCACCTCATATGCTTAATTGGTAGTAGGCTTTCGAGCCTATACAGCTTGGAGTAAGACAACATGCATAAAGAAGATGATGTGGTCAAAATACTCATTTGCCTAATAATTCTGCACGCAGTGTACATGCATGATAAAAGAAGGGAGCACAAGGCAGGACACACAGATGAGGAGCAGGACCCAAGGAGAGGCCGGGAGATCAGTGCACGAAAATAACAACAGGGAAAAAAGAATGCTAGCTAAAAAAGCATACCTCAAAACCTCATGACAGCAACGCCCCAAACAAACTGCAAAGGAGGCAATTGTAGAGATTGAGGTTAAAGTACAAGGACAAGATTAAACATACCCTGAGTGGTGCAAAGATCTCTCGGCCGACTCCTGACCCAACGCCGTTTCGCCAGTAAACCTGGCTTCTTCCGGGGATATGTCCATCGACACGTTATCATTGTCACCTTCACCACCACTGACATTAGAGATCTCGGAGTAGGCAGCAACAGCGGGGACCACCCTCCTGGGGCTGATCTGGGCACTGTCGTCAGACTGCTGGATGGCGGCCGTTGCTACCTCCTCTTCCTCATCCGATGTCAAGAATGGCTGCACATCAGTAAGGTCTGGGAATGGATGGGAAAATAATTCCTCTGACTCGAGTGGAGGGGCTATGGTGGTGGTGGTGTCTTTGGGGGTGCACACAGCAGAGAGTGAGGAGGGTGCAGAAGCGGAAGGCTGAGTGAGCCACTCAATTAACTCTGGTGCATCCTTTGCCATAATCGTAAGCACCTTCTCCAACTTCCCACTTAGGCTCCAGCCTGGTGCACCTGCCCGACCCCTAACTCCCCCACGGAACGGCCTGCCTCTTCCTCTGCCTGTCATTTTCAAAATGACCCTGAGCCAAGTCCCTAGAGAAGATCTGTATTTGTGGAAGCTGATATATGGCAGGCCTCAATCAGTTGTTAATTGAAGCTGGTATATCACCCTCAAGCGGTAATTTTGTGGACGCAGGTATATGGAAAACCTCAATCACTATTTTGTGGAAGCTGATAGATTGCAGCCCTCAATCAGTATTTTCTGGAAGCATACAAATTCACTATAATAATATTTCTATGTTAGAAAGTATATTATAAGTATATCACACCCCTCTGTGTATCACAACACACAACGTTACTAGTCCTTAAAAGGACTTTTGTGGCCCTATTAGCGAGCGTTTGGTGTCCCAAAGTTCCTAACAGCCTGGCCCTGCTCCAAAATGCAACCTCTCCCTACACTGGCAAAACACATAAGGTAAAACGGCTGCCAGATTGGGTTCTGTGATAGGGTTGGGGGTGTGTCCATGTGCTGAATTGTCTCAATTGGCTGTCCTGTCACACCTGATGGATGTGTCATGGGTCAAAGTTCGGCGTAATGCAAAAGAATATGGTGCGCGGACATCGCCATATATTCGCATGTTCGGCGGATCGCAAATGCGCAAAGTTTTCTGTGAACCGACCTCCAGGCGAACCGCAAGGCCATCACTAGTTGTAGCATCAAAGTAGTAGCTGAGGCAGGTAGTCAGAAGAAACCGGTCTCTTATATCAAAGTGTTGGTGTGGTAACATGGATTATCTAGTCTGATGCATCAGGAATTGGTGGTTGGAAATCCTGGCTGGTCCATGCCTGATTCATCTTGACAAAGGTCAGTCTCTCCACATTTTGGGTGGACAGGCGAGTTCTCCTTGGGGTAACTATGGCCCCCGCCGCACTAAACACCCGCTCTGATGCCGCACTACTGGCTGGGCAGGACAGCTTTACCAGGGCAAACTCTACTACTTGCGGCCACAAATCCAGTTTGGCTACCCAGTAGTCCAGCGGATCTTCAGTGTTGGGTGGCAGGGTGCTCTCCAGGTATGCCACCACCTGCTGGTTCAGGTTCTACTCTATGTCTAGCTGCTGTTGAGTCGTTTCTTCACTATGTGGGTGAAGAAAGCTACTCATCAGCAACTGTAGACTCAGGCTGGAACTTGAGAGCAGAGGGCCCTCCGGTCAGACCTGCGAGAGGATGGACGATGGCGCAGATAGGCAGCGGCCAACTGACTACTGTGAACAGGTATTTTCCTCCCAGCATGTGGTGCTGAGCTGATTTACATCCAGGTGAGATCAAATAAAAGACCGGATTTTAAGTGCTAGTCCGGGTTTTGGCAGCACCTGGCTGTCCTTAAATAGGCAGCTGGGCTCAGAAGCCAGGTCTCTGTGTTGGGATCTGGGAGCCTTGTGTCTGGATGAAGGCTTGCTATCTGATTGGCGTGAAAACAGGTTGGTGCTGCTATGGTCAAGGACTCTTTGAGGCAGAATTGCCGCATGGTGTGAATAACCACCAACACCGCAAGGTGACTTTTTGTTTGATTATGACTGCATGTTTTGTCACTTGCCTAAAGTGTGAATAAAACATTGAACTGTTTGATTCAAAGAATTTGTTGTTGCCTCTATGCTGTGTCCGCTGATCCTGTCTACCAGAGCAAAACCCCACACTACATAGGATGTCTTTGTATTAGTACAGTTTGTCCTCCCTCTTGGTGGGTGTAAAAAAGGCCCCTATTCTGGACCAGTAGCGAGGGTCCAACAAGGTGGAGAGCCAGAAGTCATCCCAATGCAAAATGGTGAAAATTTGGCTGTCACTACGCAAGCAAGTGAGCATGCATCGGGCCATATGTGAAAGTGACTCTTAGGTACTCCCTGCCTCCATCTCCACTGCATACTGCCCCAGTGTGTCCGGGTCCTCTGTCTCATCTTCCTAGCCCTGTAGCTCCTCTGGCTGCTCCTGCTCCTCCTGTCCTGTCAGCTGAGTAGAAAAATCACCCATTTGGCTACACATTGCCTGTGCTCCAATGACCTCCTTCCCCTCCTCCTCCTCTTCTAGTTCAGCCCCCACAGGGCTCATGTGGCCGTGAGATCCAGGCGCCACGTATCCTGTCCCCTGACCAGCCATTTTTTCCAGCATCTGTTCCAGGACATGAAGCAGTGGAATGACGTTGTTCATTCTGTAGTCCTGGCGACTGACAAACAACGTGGCCTCCTCAAAGGGCCTGAGCAAACAGCAGGTGTTACGCATGAGCTGCCACTGGCTGCATCGAATTAACACAGTGGAGTACTCCTATCCGCTTGCATTATCAAGAAATCATTGATGGCCTTTCTCTGTTCATATAGTCGGTCCAACGCATGGAAACGTCGCATATCAGCCTATGTTGGGGAATGCCGTTCTGTTGCTGCAGCTCAAGGAGGGTGTGAGTGGCTGAAGTGCATGCAAAGTTTCCTGTCCATTTTTACGATGTCTTGCAGATGGGTGGAAGACTTCAGGAACCGCTTGACAACCCGATTGAACACATGTGCCATGCAGGGCACATGGCTCAGCCTTCCTTGATGCAGTACCGACACCATGTTCTTCCTGTTGTCGGTCAGCATGGTTCCGATTTTCAGTTGTCGCTGAGAAAGCCAGGATTCAATTTCTTAATGCATCACACGGAGCAGTTCCTCCCCTGAGAGACTCTGTTCGCCAAGGCAAACCAGGTGCAGAACAGCGTGACACCGCCGAGGCCTGCACACCTGGTATGCTGGAGGGGCACTGTGACTTGTCCATGCAGTGGATGCTGAGGACATGGTGGAGGATGAGGAGGCAGAGGCGGACATTGTCGCAGGACCAACGGTGTGACAATGTGGAGGCGGAAGCCGCGTGACCTGGCCAAGTTGCTGGTGTGGCTGTGCAGGAACCACATTTACCCAGTGGGCCATAAAGGACATGTATTGTCCCTGACCGTAGTTACAGCTCCACACGTCGGCACTGGCGTGCACTTTGGCAGACACCGACAGGCTCAAGGACTGGCCCACCTTCTGTTCTACATATGTGTGCAGGGCTAGTAGCGCCTTTTTCGCAAAGAAATTATGGCTTGGGACTTGCCACCTCGGTGTCACAGCTGTGTCATGGTCTGGTGTAGTGGACCATGACACTTTTGTCGTGCATGCTTGTTGCTGGTGGCAACATGTTGTTTTGCATGTTTTGACACTTCCCCTTTAAGTTGTGTGTCCCTTTCCATCCTGGTGTGTTTGGGGTTAAGATGTGTGCTTGGTGGAGCTGGGTGTGGCCTCTACAACACCCTGAACATAACGCAAACCAAAACATAAGAAGGGAAGAAGACACCATAAGAACATCAACATCTATGACCACAAGGGTGGCCCTCACTGGACAGATGGAACACCCTGGACTGGAGCAGAGCTCCAGCACTAACGACAGCTGAAGTACCACTGACTCCAGCCAGGAAACCACAGAAGATAAAAGCCAAATGACCACACCCAGTCAGGGAGTTAAACCTTACAGCACCAGACAGAAAGGAGCAGAGCTCCAACACATATACAGGCAAACAACCATCTGACCTTCAGGCTCACAACACAGTATAAGAAGAGCCAGAGGCCACACCCAGCTCCACCAAGCACACATCATAACCCCGAACACACCAGGATGGGAAGGAACACACAACTTAAAGGGGAAGTGTCAAAACATGCAAAACAACATGTTGCCACCAGAAACAAGCATGCACTGCAAAAGTGTCATGGTCCACTCCACCAGACCATGACACAGCCGTGACACTCGGCTTGGCACAAGTCAGAAGTTCTCTGAAAGGTGCAGAGTCCACCACTTGGAAAGGGAGGGACTGCAGCACCAGCAACTTGGACAGGAGCACTTTCAGTTTCTGTGCCGTTGGATGCCTGCACGCATACTGCTGTCTCTTGTCAATCGCTTCGGTGATTGATTGCTGACGGAATTACTGATGAGGAGCATTTGGACCAGCAGAAGATGGGATTGACAGACAGATCCCTTCAGCTGAGGTGGTGGAGCCTTAACTGGCTGAAACTGGGTGAGTGCCACTGGGTGATGTAGCAGTAGCTGCGGCAGGCTGGACCACCACATCAGAGCCACGGTTCTCCCAGGCCACTCTATGGTGATGCTGCATATGTTGATGCAGGGTCGTGGTGCCAGCATTCGCACACTGCCCACGCTTCACCTTCTGCCCACATATTCTGAATATGGCCATGTTGACCTCCTCTGGTGGCCTCACAAAATAATGCCGGTACACCGCCGAGTACCTGATTTTTCCCCCAACACTACTCACTGGCTGACAGCTACTGCCGCTGCCTTCGTGAACCTCTGTATCACTCCCTTCCGGGCAGGAAGGCTGCTGCAAAGCGGGTGCTCTACCCTGTGCCCGTTTGCCTCCGGACCTCACACTGCTGCCACCCTGCTGACTCCCAGCCACGCTAGCGACTTGCTGGCTCACGGGCAAGCTGCCACACTCTTCTCCTGATGATGACGAAGCCCCTTCTTCACCCGGCTTCCAAGTGCGATCGGCTTCATCATCATCGATTTAGTGTCTGCACATCACTGATCTCCTCCTCAACGGTCTCTGACCGCTCGCAACACAAGCTCCCGCGACACTCTAATCATCACTATTTGCCAGCCTAGCGGCGGATGTCTCTTCCAGATCTTGGCTGGGCAGTAGCTGCTGACTGTCCTCTAGTAGCTATTCCTCGATGAAAAGTGGAGCTGAGACCACAGCATGTAGTACTTCTCGCGGTGAGGGAACAGAAAAGGCCAAAGGCAGGTTAAGGACAGGTGAGGGCACAGGGCATGCTCCCGGGCCATGCCAACTAAGGGTTGTGTCTGATGAACCCACCGACTGTTGGCTAGGGGTGTCTGATGTCTCTTGTGATGACGTGGATGACCGAGTTAACCAATCAAGAACCGCTGGGTTGCTGGTCAAGACACGACCGGTAGATGACACCGGGAGCTCAGGCCTCTCGCTGCGACTCCTGCTGCCACGCCCCCTTACTCTGCTGCTACCTTTGTGTCACAACTGAGAGTGGGGGAAACCCTCAGCTGTGCGATGACAGAAGATATTGGTCGCTGCTAGGCCAGGACAGGAATCAGGAAGCAGGTAACCTCCTATCACATCCCTAATTCTGACCCTGTCTCCTAGCCGTATGAGCCAACCCTGATGGTAGGAGGGCTCATACTCTGTAACCTAGGGTCCCTACTAGCCCTCAGGGTAGCCCTGAACTAGGAGCAGGGTAAGACGACCTGTTCCTCCTAGATACGGATGAACAGGAGTCTCACTGGCCAAGCTGCAAGGAAAGGGGGACAAATACAACATATGGATATGGCAGGTGAACTAAAGCAGTTCCAACCTACCTGCCACAGCCTCGCTGACTGGAACCCATGCATACATACTGATGTCCACACAACATTAAGGGACACAGCACACAACACATAACACACAGGAAACCAGGACATCCATAGCTGCAATAAACAGAAAGACCATAAACACATCTTCTAACATCAGACATATAATTTTATGACCACAAGGGTGGCCCTCACTGGCAGATAAGGGACCAGGAGGATGACTCCAGCTTACTACAAGGCTGGAGTACCCCTCAGCTTCAGGTCTCAGCAGAGGCTAAATAGCCCAAGTAGCCACACCCACACACACACACACCCAGTGTTCACACACTAAGAAAGGAGTTAACCCTTCCTACACCAGACAAAGAACGGAAACCACTTAAAGGGAAACACACACATAAACAAGACACTCCCCCTGTTACCGCCGGCAACGGCACGCGTGGCAATCATGTCCTGGGAATCAGCCAGAAGGCCGAGACACTGCCACCACATGCACACAACACCACACGTTGCCACGGGCAACCACAAGTGAAGGGAAAATGTCACAGTGCACACCACACAGACAAAAGGCACACCTACAAAGACAGGTTGCCAGGTGCAACCGCATGCACTTGACAGCAAGTTGCCTAGCAACAGCTCAGACTGCTATACTGCCAAAACTATCATGTTGCCAGCGGCAACCACACGTGAGGCAGCATACTAGCAGCCCTCACCATGTGGTTGACAACTAGACCAGACCACGGGCAACTGCATGCGGGTCCAGGAGTCACGACCATGGTCGTGACACTCTGCTTGCGCCAGAAACATTCATGCCTCTGCCACCCCTCTGTGCATGGCCTGACACTTCTCTGGCTGATATACTTTTAGCTGAGCTAAACAAATTAAACGGAAATTAAAACACCCCTAAAAGCGACAAATATATTTTTCTTTTTGTACTGAAATAGTCCACTAAACGTTTTTACCACAATTAACTGCAGAAATGCACTAGGAATATATTTTTCTTGTTGTACTGAAATACGACCCTATATGCTTTGACCAGAAAAAACTCAGAGTGAAGTGCGTATATAGTTTTCTTGAAGTAGTGAAATACGCCCTATACGCTTTCAACAGAAATAACTGCAGCAGTGAACTGAGAATATATATTTGTTGTTGGACGGAAATAGGCCACTGTACATATTCCCTAGAGGGGAATATATATATTTTATTGCCATCAACTGCTGCTACAGTATTGATATTGCTATCTATTTCATATATAATTCTATTGCCATCAACTGCTGCTACAGTATTGCTATTGCTATCTATTTTATTTTATTTTACTATTATTGTTATTATCATTATTGTTATGAATGCTATATGTACTTTTAAATTGTAATTTTAAATTGAATAAAATATTCCCACTTTCTCGTGAACCCATAATTGGAGTGCCTGACCACTATTATTCGATTTTTCACTGTACGCTTTGACCAGAAAAAAATTAAAGAATCTGATTAAAGTGCGTATATATATTTCTTGAAGTACCTAAATACGCAACTATACACTTTCAACAGAAATAACTGCAACAGTACAGTGCGTATATGTATATATATATATATATATATATATATTTATTTATTTATTTTACTGTAATACGCTCCTATACGCTTTCAACATAACTGCAGAAGTAAACTGAGAATATATTTTTCTTGTTGTACTGAAATACGCCTCTATACACTTTCACCAGAAATAACTGCAGAAATGCACTGAGAATATATTTTTCTTTTTTTACTGTAATATGCCCCTATACGCTTACACCAGAAATAACTGCAACAGTGCAGCGCATATATATTTTTCTTGTTTTACTGAAATACGCCCCTATACGCTTTCACCAGAAATAACAATAGTGCAGTGTGTATATATTTTTCTTTTACTGTAATACGCCCCTATACGCTTTCACTAGAAATAACTGCAACAGTGATGTGCGTATATATATTTCTTTTTTTTGCTAAAATATGCCCCTATATGCTTTCAACAGAAATAACTGCAACAGTGCAGTGAGTATATATTTTTCTTTTTTTACTGTAATACGCCCCTATACGTTTTCACCAGAAATAACTGCAACAGCGCAGTGCGTATATATTTTTCTTTTTTTACTGTAATACGCCTCTATATGCTTTCACCAGAAATAACTGCAACAGTCCAGTGCGTATATATATTTCTTTTTTTACAAAAATACGCCCATATATGCTTTCACCAGATATATACGCACTGCACTGTTGCAGTTATATCTGGTGAAAGTGTATAAGGGCGTATTTTAGTAAAAAAATAAAAAAATATACACACTGCACTTTTGCAGTTATTTCTGGTGAAAGCGTATAGGGGCGTATTACAGTAATAAAAGAAAAATATATACGCACTGCACTGTTGCAGTTATTTCTGTTGAAAGCGTATAGGGGCGTATTACAGTAAATATATATATATACACACTGCATTAGTGCAGTTATTTTTGTTGAAAGCATATAGGGGCGTATTACAGTAAAAAATAGATATACATACGCCCTGCACTGTTGCAGTTATTTCTGTTAAAAGCGTATTGGGGCGTATTACAGTAAAAAAAGAAAAATATATACGCACTGCACTATTGCAGTTATTTCTGTTGAAAGTATAGGGGCATATTTCAGTAACAAAAGAAAAATATATACGCACTGCACATTTGCAGTTATTTCTGTTGAAAGTGTATAGGGGTGTATTACAGTAAAAAAAAAAAAAAATATATATATATATATATATACGCACTGCACTGTTGCAGTTATTTCTGGTGAAAGCGTATAGAGGCGTATTACAGTAAAAAAATAAAAGTATATACGCACTGCACTGTTGCAGTTATATTTTTTACTTTACTTTTTTTACTGTATACGCCCCTATATGCTTTCAACAGAAATAACTGCAACAATGCAGTTATTTCTGGTGAAAGCGTATAGGGGCGTATTACAGTAAAAAAAAAAAAAAATATATATATATATATACGCACTGCACTGTTGCAGTTATTTCTGATGAAAGCTTATAGAGGCGTATTACAGTAAAAAAATAAAAGTATATACGCACTGCACTGTTGCAGTTATATTTTTTACTTTACTTTTTTTACTGTAATACGCCACTATATGCTTTCAACAGACATAACTGCAACAATGCAGTTATTTCTGGTGAAAGCGTATAGGGGCGTATTACAGTAAAATATATATATATATACGCACTGCATTGTTGCAGTTATTTTTCTTTTTTTTACTGTAATACGCCTTTATACTCTTTCACCAGAAATAACTGCAACAGTGCAGTGCGTATATATATATATTTTTTACTGAAATTAGCCCCTATACGCTTTCACCATAAATACAGTTGCAGGAAAAAGTATGTGAACCCTTTGGAATGATATGGATTTCTGCACAAATTGGTCATAAAATGTGATCTGATCTTCATCTATGTCACAACAATAGACAATCACAGTCTGCTTAAACTAATGGCACACAAAGAATTAAATGTTATAATGTTTTATAATTGTATATTTTATTGTAATTTTTCCATTTTCTTTTCTTCCAAACAGAATCAAATCTCAAATACAGAGTATTATTGAATCACATTATATGTCCAATATGATAATCACATGGTATGAAACAAAATAGGTGAACAATAGTTACTGCAAGTGCATAGGTAAAATAACCATAGCAGACAAAATAATTTTCAATCAATGGCTATGCATAGAAACACACAGTAGAACAGAAATGCACTTATGCAACCATAGAAGATAATAGTCCTTAAGGACTCAAAAAGAAAAAAAGGAAAAAATTAAGAAAAAATAAATTTGGGGTAAAGACGCAAGACATGACACGGATGGGGAAAAGTAGCATATCTAGGCATTAGTCGGCTCTTTGCTCACAGAGATCCGTGTAGTCATCCCATATTTGCCAGGCTTTATTAAACTTATCCAACGTATTAGAAACACTAGCTTCCAGATACTCAATTTTTCTGACCTCTAAAACACTCGCGATAAGGTCTATCTGAGTAGGCGAATCAGTCCTCCTCCAGAATCCCGCAATGATACGTCTGGCTGCCGTCAGAACATGCAATGTTATAGACATGAAATGTTTCTTCAATGTAATCGGCAGCATATTTAATAGATAAAAAAAGGGGTCTAATGGAAATCTAGTCCCCAGCACCTGGAAGAGGACTGAACTCACCTCCCTCCAGAACGACCGAATCAACGGGCAGTCCCAAAAAATATGGATATGGGATCCTTCGCCCGTCCCACATCTCGAGCATCTATCAGAGAGAGCAGGATTGAGGCGTTTCAGCAATTGCGGGGTATGATACCAAAACATTAGGATTTTATAAGCATTTTCCCTGTGAGTAATGCAAGATGATGTCTTCCCTATCCTATTCCATATCATGGTCCATTCAGCAGACGATATAGAGCGCCCAAAAATGGTCTCCCATTTAGCCATGTACGAATGCTGGATTGTGGGAGTCGACAGGAGGAGATAAATCTCTGATATAAGACCTAGTGTGGTACCTGATAATTTACATAGTTTCTCAAAGGACGTAGGAGTGGAAGCACTGCTCGAGTTGGATACACTAGAGAATAGGTGCCTTATCTGTATATATTGATATCTAGAATTTCCTGGCAAATGATAGGAGGATTGCAATCTATCAAATGGCAGAAATCCAAGGGTTTTATAATCCATAACATCTGCAAAATGGAACAATTTGTTGAGAAACCATGACCTAAGGAAGGAAGCTAGCATGCCCATTGGAAACAATGGATTGAATAGAAAAGAAACCATAGAGGACTTTTCCGAAGCTAGAGAGAATAAACGATTGCAACGCAACCAGATACGGTGTGTGAAGGACATTGGTCCCACCAAATCAGGAAACAAAGCAGGTGGGAGCGGAGACCAGAGCAGCGAATTAGGATGTGCAGGTGCTATCCATAATTTCTCAATTTCTAACCATCTAGAATACGCAAATAGCTTGGACCAATCATGTAGTCTTCTAAGATGGGCAGCCCAGTAGTACTTCTTGATATCCAGGACCGCTAAGCCTTCCCCGCACCTTAGGTATTCGGTGCCTCTTCCCACTCCATATAAACCGTAGCATGCAAGACTGAAAGGTATGCAACTCCCTCTCCGGGACAGGGATTGGGAGAGTCTCAAATAAATATAACAGCTTGGGCAAAATAGTCATTTTGAGAGATGCTATGCAACCCAATAAGGATATGGGAAGAGGCATCCATTTGCTCATGAGGTTTTTAATTTCACTGAAAATGGCAGGGAAGTTTTTTAAATAAAGTGAGGAATAAGTCGGTGTTAGATTAACGCCCAGGTAGCAAGGCTTAGTATCTGTCCAGCGAAAACGGTAGTTAGCCTTCAGAATATCTAATCCATCAGGGGGGTAATTAAGGGGAAGGGCTTCAGTTTTGGTGGTGTTAACTTTATAGTCAGACAATCTCCCATAAGACTCAAGTAGTTTAAAAAGATTGGGAAGAGTCGTGTGTAGGTCAGTCAATGTGAGCAGAACGTCATCCACAAATGAGGATAGTTTAAATTCCACACAGTTAACTATAATTCCATGAACGTCGGGGTTCGCCCTAATGGCAGCTTCAAGGGGCTCTATACAAAGAACAAATAACAACGGGGATAACAGACACCCCTGACGTGTACCGTTGAAAATAGCGAAGGCCTTAGAGTGGGCATGAGGGAGGCCGTAGGTTGGGCATACAGACCACGTAAGGCTGTAAGGAATGGGCCAGCAATGCCAAAGGACCGCAAGGTGGTGAACATAAATGACCAGTTGAGGTGGTCAAACGCCTTTTCAGCATCAAGACTTAGCAGCAAGGCTGAGTCATTGCGTTTGTTGATAATGTCGATCAGGTCAATGGTCCTTCTGGTATTATCACCCCCCTGTTGGTTCCTGACAAAGCCAACCTGATCCTTAGGAATTAGTTGGGGGAGCCAATTAGAGAGTCTGTCAGCTAAGGTTTTAGTGAATATCTTTAAGTCAGAATTAAGGGGAGCAATGGGCCTATAGTTCGCACAGTCTAGGGGATCCTTTCTGGGTTTAGGAATCAAGGTTATATAAGAGTGTGATACAGACGTAGGGATCGGGGAACCTTGTAGGAAGGAATTAAACATCTGAGTCATATGCGGAAGGAGAATATACGAAAAGGTTTTATAATATAGGTAGGGCAGACCATCTGGTCCTGGGGACTTGTTGTTCGGGAGCCGTTTTAGCACCTCCTGTAACTCCTCCTCAGTTATGGGGGTATTTAGTGACGAAAGAGCCTCACCTGAAATTTTAGGGAGATCACATTTAGAGAGGAAGGAGTCAAAGAAACGCTGACGTCTCACCGGATCAGATGGTAACTGTTGTGGAATGGAGTAAAGCGACATGTAGTACTCCGGGAAGAGTTTGGAAATGGCTTCCGGTCTATATATCAGTGTCCCATCTCTCCGTCTCATAACTGTGGGGGCCTCCGTAATATTTGAGTCGCGCAGTTGTCTCGCTAGGAGAATATGCGGTTTGTTGCCCCAAGTATAAAAACGCTGACGAGAGTACATAAGTCATTTTTCCATTTTATGAGACAGTAAATCGCATAATCTAGCCCGTATGATAACTATACGTCGGAGCAACTGTGTCGATCAACGGGATTCCAACAGCTTCTTGAGGGCAGATAGTTGGGCCGTAAGGGCATTCAGTTGAGCAGTCCTGCCATGTTTAAGCCTAGCACCATAGCTATACAGTTTCCCCTTAAAACCGCCTTATGGGCCTCCCAGACCGTAGATATAGAAGTTCCTGTCTAAGCGACAATTTCTGTAGGAAAGATTCATTCAGACGCCAGTGACAAATTTTTGTGTGATAACCCGTGCTCCTAAGGGTAACCGATATAGGTGCATGATCCGACCAAGTAATATGACCCAGATCTGCGTATGCTAGCATTCGGAGGACCGGGGTTTTCCTGAAAAACGAGTGTGGGTGTTGTGCGGGTGCGAAAAAAAAACGGATAAGATCTGGCAGAGGGGAAGTTGACTCTCCAGAGGTCATAAAGCCCATATTTCCGAACGAGGCGTCGGAAAAGTCGAGAAATACGACATTGGGCATGTGTTGGTGGAACGTCCCTAGGGGGTAGTCTATCCATATGTTCGGAAAAAGGAATGTTAAAGTCCCCCCCATAAGTAGTGCTGCAGGAAGAAGGTGGGATATTTTAGACAAAACCTTATGCAAGAAAGGGATTTGAGAGGAGTTGGGAGAATACAGATTGCACAAGACTAGCGGGTCGGCATTAAGTGTAGCTTTTAGTATGACATACCTGCCTTCAGTATCTACAATTGAAGATTCTACCTGTAATGGGCAATGAGCAGAAAGAAGTATAGCTACACCTGACGTTTTTTTTCCCATATGTTGCCGAGTACACTCGGGGATAAAAACGTTGCACAAATCTAAAAGAGCCCTGGTGGTCAAAGTGTGTCTCCTGAAGGAGACTATGTCAGCCCTTTGGGACCTACACTCAAGAGCCAGTCTCCTCTTGGAGTTAGAATTAAGACCCTTCACATTTAATAAGACACACTTAATCATTACATATACTTGTGAAGAATATACTTGCTATATAGGAGCCAATCTCTAGTTCCTGAGAACCTTTCTGGTCAGGGACAATCTCAGAGGTTAGAGGCACTTGAGAGGTCAGCCTGGAGAGCCTGGATGCAAAAAAAGAAAAAAGAAACACAAGGAGGGGGGAAACACGAAAGACAAAACATATACATAGCCTAACCACAAAATGGTCAATTCTTTAGGTGAATCTACCCAGATATGGACCAGTATCACTATAACATTGTAGGGCTGGCACCCCACTCCCACAACACAGAGGGAGAGTAAGGGTGTAAGCACTGATCCATGTCACAGAGGCATGACTGGGCCTCCATAGGCACAAAGGAGAAAATAAGCAGCAATACACTGAAAGGAATAAAAAAAAGTAAGCAATACATCATCAAACAGTGTAAGAAACCAAACTCGGTTCAAAAGAAAACGGAATGGAGAATACGTCGCAGTATTACGGCATTACAGATAGGAGACGTGCATTACAAGTCGTTCATCTTGGGGGGGGGGGGGGGGGGGGGATGGGTGTACGTCTTCTCTTCTGTCTGATGGGTTGCCAGACTGGTTCAAGAGCAGGTTACGGATCCGGAACCTCCCAGTCCACAATTTGCGGTATCATAATATCCAGGGCTGTACAAAAAGCCAAGAAATCTGCATGTTAACGTAAGACAGAGGACCTTCCATTTTTTGTGGCCACTAGTGCAAAAGGGAACCCACATCTGTACGGTATTTTCTTATCCCGCAGAAGATGTAGCAGGGTTTGTAAGGCTCGCCTTTTCTGGAGTGTCCACCAGAACAGATCTTGATACAGCTGGACTGTAGCGCAACGGAAGTCGATAGAACGCAATTGCCTTGCTTTCGCCATTATATTTTCTTTCAATTGGAAGTCATGCACACAACAGATGACATGTCTAGGCTGTGTGGTGGTAGACTTAGGACGTAACGCTCTGTGGGCTCGGTCCATTTTAATAGGTTGTGGTGACTGAGTGTCCAGTATAGTATTGAAAAGCTCAGATAGCACTTCCTGCAGATTTTCCTCTCCATCAGGCTAAAGGGGACAGAGCAGGAGAAGAGCTGTCCAGGAGGCTTCCGGTTCTCCTCCCTCTTACCCGACTGAGTTCACAGGGCTCCGATACCAGGCTGCCAGCAGGGACTGCGGAGGTAAGTAGGCTGCAGGCGGCAAGCGGCTGGGCGCCCGGCGGAGGTAGGCGTCTAGCGTGGAAGTCCCCTGGGAAGAATTCGGGTGTCTGCTGGGAGGTCTGGGGCGCAATTTCTTCCCCATATGCTGCTCTGTGATAGCTGGTGAGTCACCTTTTTCAGAGGCTTGCGGCCCTCCAGCTGTTGCATAACTACAACTCCCAGTATGCTTGGACAGCCTACAGCTAACAGCAGGGCATGATGGGAGTTGTAGTTTTGCAACAGCTGTAGGGCCACAGATTGAGCATGCCTGCTCTAAAGGCTTTCCAACATAACACTTGCAGCCCAATAACAAATAGCTGGAATGACAGAACTGTCTAATGACTATTTGGATCCCCAAATAATCTTGCCCTGCACTTGTAAATCACTTTCCTATCAATGTCCCTAGCACCTTTTGAGGTCTCTCCCTGCACTAAGATGCTGTGAAATGATTCCTCCATATCCTTTCCCTGCACTTATAAATAGTTTTTTCTGTCTTTTTTTCCCCACAATCGTTTTTCCACAATGCCTTTACACGTCTGTCCCTGCACTCTAAACGCTGGAAAATGGCAGAATCTAAAATTGCTGCCGTATTTATAGGGCCGTGACATCACCTGGCTGGCTGCTGATTGGCTGCATGCAGGTATGTCAATCTGGGTGATCCTGTCTTCCCAGAGTTCCTTTCCCCATGTCCTCACATGTGTAACCGCCATTTTAGGAAAATTGTGATTCGTTGCCACGAAGCTGGAGGAAATTCGCATTCGTTGCTAATCAAATTTTTCCTTAAATTCGAAACAAATTCCACTTCGTCAGCTTTGATTCACTTATCTCTAATGGTAATGTAAATTTTATTTTATTTTTACATTTAAATGTATTTTTACATTATTTAGACATTAGTATATATATATATATATATATATATATTTGTGCTCGGAATTTAATATGTAATGGATAATGTCAGAGATAGAAGTTGGTTGTGGTGTGCCGAAACCAACGTCCTAGTGGGCCTGTAAATAAAAGAGGGCCCACCAAGGAGAATTGTATGTACTAAGGGTGCCGGTGGGTGGGAACACTTGAACTCGACGGCAGAGGAGAGTAGGGGCTGGGTGTTTAAGTAGGGGACTAACTCCTCCCACAAATTCAGGCCTAATGGCCTTTCTACTTGTGCTCGGAATTTAATATGTAATGGATAATGTCAGAGATAGAAGTTGGTTGTGGTGTGCCGAAACCAACGTCCGAGTGGGCCTGTAAATAAAAGAGGGCAAAGAGAAGTTAAAAAACCATACTTTATTGCATTTGTTTACATGACTAAATTCCTGAAGGCTTGGCGAAGTTCTCTTTCTGGTTGTGGAATATACGTATTGTATATGGAGGACTTCCAGCGACCCAGTCTCTTTATGATGTGGACCGGGCTGTTAGTGCTAGAGGCTGATGAAGCGGCTCCTATACGAAAGGAATGCCCGGAGAATGAAGTTGGGTTGTGACCCAATTTTCCCAGTAAGGTTCTAACGTGTGTGGTGAATTTTGCTGTAGTGAGTGGGTGCCCTTGTAGTTGTAAGAGAGGTGAGTCTGATAAGTGCGTGCTATAGGTTGACCGTAAGAGGTCTAGTGTCTTAACTGGGCACCAAGCATTGCCTGTTGGAAAGAGAGGAATGATAGTGGGGTGTAGGGACTGATTGGTTTTGGTAGACGGGATTGTGAGAATGTAATGGTCATCCACTTTAGTGAGTTGTGAGGTTTTAAGGCTGTGAGTGGTACCTCCTTGACAAACAACGGTAAATTCCCTAGGTCTTAAGAACCCAAAAAAAAGCCAAATAGATAGCAGATTTGATTACCAGGTTAGTGTTGGGATCAAAAGGGGATTCGTCAAGGAGGTTGCTAAGTGCTCTAAAGATGGGCCCATCTATAGGTAGTCTAGTGGTGATAGGTGGAACCGATACTTTAGAGATCCCCTTTAAGATTTTCTTGATGGGGTATGATGATAAAAAGGGGGTATTGTTAGGGAAATTTGTGAGGCTGTGATGCTGCACCCCCGTGAGGTATAATTTAATTGTGTTGTGGGAAAGTTTTAAGTGTAAGTGGCAAAAAGAGGCAAAAGCCACCATGGTTTGGGTTGAGAAATCACCTTGTAATCCGAACTCAGCTGTAAATTTGTTGAAAATGGTAAGTGCCCTACTGTAAGTGATAGTAGTGTTTGGTGATAGTGCTTGGTGCGTAAGAGTCCTAGCATGGTGCATAAGTGTCCAAACAAGTGAGGTAGGGGGCGGCACAGTCACACAAGCACTGAATCGATATGGAGCAGTCAGTGCGGATCACAAGGCTGGCGAGGAGACAAGCACTCGGCGGTGCACAGCTGGAGACAGTAGGTAGAATGTAACTAACTCCGGTATGTAGAAAATGAACAGCAGCACTCACCAGTGTGCGATCACAGACGGCAGCTTTATTCAAGAAGAAATAAGGCAGGGGGCGGACAATTCAAGCACGCAACTAACAGCGGCGGCCGTTTCGCGCTATCTGCGCTTCATCAGGCTGTGCGTCAATGCGTGCTTGTGCCAGCACTCCTTTTAACCCCTGGTGCGGGTTATCGTCATGGAAACAGACGAATCAGACCGCACCTGGTGCATAAGTGTGTTCAATCCAAGATTAACTCGTGAAAATTCGGCGTTCTGGATGGTTGATGATGGGCTGATGGGAGTGCCTGGAAAAACACCTGAAATTGAGATCGAGACAGAGCGTCAGCAGCCGTGTTGTGAATGCCCGGGATTTGAAGGCAAATTAAGTGAAACTGGACGGTTGCTGCCAACCAGGTCAGCTTGCGAATCAGCTGCATGATGGTAAGAGAGGAAGAGCGCCCTTTGTTAATGATGTCGCAAGCTGACGAGTTGTCGGAATAACATTTTACTGCCTTGCCAGACCAGAGGTGACCCCAAGTGTATGCGGCCGCCACAATGGGGTAAATCTCAAACAGAGCTGAAGTTTCTCTAAACCCCGGCAAGGCATCCGTCTCCGCTGACCAGTGACCCCTAAACCAGTGATTGCCAAATATAGCTGCAAAACCCGTGTTGGCTGCAGCGTCAGTGTAAATGCAGGGAGATGAATCGGAGAGAGGGGGAATAAACATGGAGATGCCGTTCCATTGGGTCAAAAACTTCCCCCACATGAGTAGGTCAGCTTTGGCGTGATGGTCCAACGCGACTGGGCAGGCGTCTGGAACCCCGTGAAGCAGACAGAGGAGCCTGGACACAAAGGATCTACCCTGCGGAACGATGCGCATCGCAGAATTCAGGGACCCCAATAAGGACTGAAGTTCTTTCCTGGTGCATACATCATTCCGCAGGAACATATCTATTTCCCCTCTCAGGCGGACCAGTTTCTCAGGGGGAAGGCTGGCACGGAAGGTACCAGAGTCCAGTTCTATCCCCAAGAAAGTGAGTTTAGTGGTGGGGCCAATTGTTTTAGCGGGAGACAAAGGTACCCCGAGGGTGGCGAAAAGTGCAGAGGTGCTGAGGATATCTGTGGGTGTGCGTGTGCTTGGTTCTATGATGAGGAAGTAATCCAAGTAGTGAATGACGGCGTGACACCTAATAATGTTCAGGAGCAGCCAGCATAGAGTTTCCGCGAAAATATCAAACAGTTTAGGGCTGCTTCTGGACCCAAAAGTGAGTCGCGTGGAAAAATAGTATCTGTTTCGCCATTTAACACCGTGCAAGTGCCAAAGTGATGGGTGCATGGGCAGTAATTTGAATGCGTTGGTAATGTTTGTTTTACTAAGCCAAGGGTTGCTACCAGTTGAAATGATGGTTTGTATAGCGTCGTCTATTTTTACGTATTGTAGTGAGAATTCGTCTGCGGGAATGAGTGCGTTGATGCTCGGGACAAAAGAAGAGTGCGGTGCCGATATGATTTGGGCAAGGTGAACTACGTTGCCACAGATGTGGTGGCGGGATGTTAGCCTCTCGATGACAGTTAAAAGGTTCAAAACGTGTGGCCGCGAGAGGTGAGGCCCTGACTATGGCCCTATAGAAGAGCGAATGAGGCGTCTAACTATGATTTGGGCATTGGGCCGTGTGGCGAAACCAACCTCGCCACTGGGTTTGGAGGGGCCTGGCTGCTAGCCTCTTGCCCCAGGATTATGGGCCCTCTCATCAGCCAGGCCTTATTTGTTCACAAAGGACTTGGACTAACTTGAACTCTCACCCCCACGAATTAGACCAGGGTTCAAGTTAGTCCATTACGTTTGGTAACGGTATTTTGTGGATTGCGTCTCAGTCAATGTTCATTGTGTTAGTTAATTGCGTCTCAGACAATGCGTGTGTTAGTTAATTGCGTCTCAGACAAATGCTCATTGTATTTTGTTTATTGCGTTACAGATAGAGGGAAGGGGATTTTGTGTACAATTGCTGGGAAGGTTGAATACTGTAGGTACATGTGATTGGCTGTTTTTACAAAACCCTGTGGGTGGTAACATTGTTGGGAGATGTGTATAAAATGCTTGTGTGTTAAAATAAAGGGAGTTCCTGTTTTATACCTTCATGAAGTCTTGGCTCATGTTTGGGGAATGGAATAACTACACTCTTGGGGATTGCTATATCACAATACTCCCCTGAGTATAAGCTCTTGTAGGAGCTTGCTCCTGGTTCCTGTCTCTGGATTTAGGAGAGGTCCACCCACTGCAGCCTGGAGCCTTGTCGTAGGTCCAGGGTGGGTAGGAGACGGCGAGACCTCCACCAAGCTTCGGCGGTTCGTGGGGGCTGCAGCGCTGACTGTGTCAAGTGGAGTGCTTGGAGTCCTCTGGAAGCACTAGGAGCCTTATCGACGGAGGTACCCGGTCGGGGTGCTAGGCGTTCCGTTACATTGGTGGCAAGCAGTGGGATGGCGTCCTAGTGTGAGGAGAAGCAGCTCGGAGACAGCGTTTGTGGAGTATATTGAGGGCAACGCTAGTATCCGTACAGCGCCCCTGGCTACAGCAATATGGATGCCGTTGGTTCCTGCACAGCATTTCATGAGGAAGATCACCCAGATTACAGGGATGCCGAGCGGAAAGGCGTATGGCACCAGGCCATGGAGGACGTGCAGAGTCAGAGGGGTGAGAGTCTTCCCAGTGAGGAGCAGAGATTGCGAATGCGATTGGCGCTGCGACTACCTCTACTGGGAGAGCAACCATTGATGGAGTGGGTGTCAGAGCTTGAGACACTAGTATGGCAGGAAACCTGGCTGGATGACGCTTACCAAGCACTATGGTGGGACACAGTACGACAGGCTCCATGGATGGAGGAGTACGCCAAGCCCGAAGGTGAGGAATATAATTGCCCTGGGTTATTGTGGGAGTCTTTTGAAGACATTGACTTTGGGAGCACAGAAGAGTCTAGATTTTGGGACATTACTGACTACAGGTGGGACTTGCACAATTGGCCTACAACTAGTGGGGTGAGGGCAGATCTGACCTTTCTGGTCCAAAGGGAGTGGGAACTGGAGCAAGATTATCAACAGTTGTTTCGCTCCATTCAAGCCCAGCGCAAGATGCAAGACAGTTGGATACCAGGCCCAGACCTGCAGCCCTTCCCCTGGCAAGTCACAGCTGAGGTATCCCCTACTTCCTCACAAACTGTGGCGGTAGGGGACTTCATAGACTGGTACTGGGAGGAACCCCAGTCGGCAGGTGGAGATGGGACCGTAGTCACTCCACCGTCCCAACAGGGTGGCTGGGCAGGCGGCCCAGATATCCAACTGCCACTGGGAGTACAGGGAGAGGAGATTGTCGGTCCCTCATCTCTGCAACAACCAGAATCACTGGTAGTGGAGACAGCTGGTCTCACTACCCAGCGGTAGTATGCTCTACAGGGAGAGGAGACAGTTGGTCTCTCTCCCCAGCGGCAGATGGGGTATCCAGAGGAGGGGGTAAGTGATAGCCCCCCTCCACAGCTCTCTCCCAGCCCAATACTGAGGGTAGTGGGTAAGGCTTTAAACCCCACTGACCCCTCTCCAGCAGAAGAGCTGGCATCAGAGCAGAGCGCCTCTGGCCTCTGCCCTAACCATTCAGTTACTACCCAGCAGAAGTTGGCACCATGCACCCCAGCTGAAGCGCTGGCATCAGGGCAGAGCACCGCTGGCCTCTGCCCTCCCCTATCCTCTTCTCCAGAGCCGGACTTCCCACAGGCTACCCCAGCGGAAGAGCTGGCATCTGGGCAGAGCGCAGTCGGCCTCTGCCCTCCCCTATCCTCGTGTCCAGAGGCTGACTCCCCACTGGCTACCCCAGCGGAAGAGCTGGCATCTGGGCAGAGCGCAGTCGGCCTCTGCCCACCAAGTACCTACAGCTCCAAGGTAGAGAACCACAAGGAAGCAAGGAGTCGCAGATGCCCACTCAACAGCTGGGGACATACAGAACAGAGCCAGGCCCCAAAATTCAACAGGTCCAGTATTGGGTTGTGGGTGGACTGCCAGACTAACTCAGGTACTGACCGTGAGGTCAAGTATCTGGTTAGTCTTCCCTGGGAGGGGGAGATGTGTGGCGAAACCAACCTCGCCACTGGGTTTTGGAGGGGCCTGGCTGCTAGCCTCTTGCCCCAGGATTATGGGCCCTCTCATCAGCCAGGCCTCATTTGTTCACAAAGGACTTGGACTAACTTGAACTCTCACCCCCACGAATTAGACCAGGGTTCAAGTTAGTCCATTACGTTTGGTAATGGTATTTTGTGGATTGCGTCTCAGACAATGTTCATTGTGTTAGTTAATTGCGTCTCAGACAATGCGTGTGTTAGTTAATTGCGTCTCAAACAAATGCTCATTGTATTTTGTTTATTGCGTTACAGATAGAGGGAAGGGGATTTTGTGTACAATTGCTGGGAAGGTTGAATACTGTAGTTACATGTGATTGGCTGTTTTTACAAAACCCTGTGGGTGGTAACATTGTTGGGAGATGTGTATAAAATGCTTGTGTGTTAAAATAAAGGGAGTTCCTGTTTTATACCTTCATGAAGTCTTGGCTCATGTTTGGGGGATGGAATAACTACACTCTTGGGGATTGCTATATCACAATACTCCCCTGAGTATAAGCTCTTGTAAGAGCTTGCTCCTGGTTCCTGTCTCTGGATTTAGGAGAGGTTCACCCACTGCAGCCTGGAGCCTTGTCGTAGGTCCAGGGTGGGTAGGAGACGGCGAGACCTCCACCAAGCTTCGGCGGTTCGTGGGGTCTGCAGCGCTGACGGTGTCAAGTGGAGTGCTTGGAGTCCTCTGGAAGCACTAGGAGCCTTATCGACGGAGGTACCCGGTCGGGGTGCTAGGCGTTCCGTTACAGGCCGTACCTCCGTGTTGAGGTGGGAGATGGTTAGTAAATGCCTCGGCGAGCTAGGTCTGACACCCAGACCCTGTGAGCCAGTTCACGTACTATCTATGGGATAAATTGGCAAATTTTTATGTGATGGTAGGATAGTAACCTTGATGGTGATTATACCCGGGGATTTGATCTTTGAGTATATGGAAGACAGGCCCAGCAGTAGTTGATATCGCCGAAGAAGCCTAGGGGGTTTTGAAACAGATGTAGATCTGTGAGCGTGGCGTATGAGCGCCTGATGAATTACTGGGGGCATAAATGAGTGATACGCGAGCGTGGTAAATAACAATGAAGGCTGACTGCGGCCTTGACACAGAACTGAAGTAAATAAAATGCTGAAGTGTGAAAACAAAAATACTATACCTGGATATAAGGGACGAGAACCAGGGTCTAGCGATTTATTTTAGGAGAAGCAAAGCTTGTTTGATGTTTTTAATGATAGAAGAGACCTAAGGGTTTTAAGACAGATGTAAATCTGAGCGAGTGTGACGTATGGGCGTACTATGTGAAGAAGTGAAGTGAAGAGTGGGATAAAAATGAACTATACCTGGATTATGAACAAGAATCAGGGTTTTGACACATAAGAATGAGCAAACCAGTTGGTGCTATTGCAGAAAGAGAACCTGGATTATTATATTTTTTTTTATTACACAGTACGATCTGTGGAGAAAAAAGAAAGCTTTTTTTACTGGGCTGAGCTTAATTTAGTACGTAAAGGCATAGTATGGTATTGTGCGAATAGTTATTGCGCGGTAACTTCCAAATAAGTGTGCTACTAGCTGCTGCTATAGTTAGGTGCAGGGGAAATACATAATGTAGAATAAGACAGAAAATACACCTAAGAACCACTAGGTGGCGATGACAGGCCAAACTGGGTATGTGATTAAATACAAAGACCAGAGTGAATGAAAGTTTGTGGAAGGTAGGTCTGCTATACAGAACTTGGCTTTCCCACGTGCAGCATAGTTAGAACGGCATGATAACCCCCCCCCGGCGGGTGCACGGAAGGGCCGCCTAGATGCTGACGTGAGGGGGACCGCGGGTGGTCCCCTGTAAATTTCCGAAATGTGCGCTCCGGTCCCTTGATGAGACCACCGTGCGTTGTGGTGGGGACCGGAAGTAGCGCAGTGACGATTAGGCTGGAGAGCCAAGACCGGACCGCCGAAACACGCCGTGCCGCCCAATTGTCGGGCGCCCGAACCAGAAGTGACGCTGACCTGCAGACACACGCGAACCGGAAGTGCTTGAACACTTGAACTCGACGGCAGAGTAGGGGCTGGGTGTTTAAGTAGGGGACCAACTCCTCCCACAAATTCAGGCCTAATGGCCCTTCTACATATATATATATGTATATGGAAAATGAAGGGCATGGGTCAGTTTCGCTTCCCACTACATTATATGCCATAATTAATGGTGGCATTAGAAAGTACAACTTGTCCCGCAAAAAATAAGCCCTCATACAGCTATGTGAACGAAAATATAAAAAAGTTAGGGCTCAAGGAAGATAGGGAAAATAAATAAAAATGAAAAAACCTCCGGTATCCTAAGGGTTAACTCATTCTAATCTTGCCTATAATTATATAATCTCTGTGTATAGATAAGACAGGATCCACGCCTAGAAAACTCTCCCATAGAAGTCAATGAGGTTTTCTCCTGAGCTTTGTGTCTATGGCCCATGTGGCTGCGGTAAAGCAATTTTCTCGATAGCGAGGGTCTAATATCGTGGAGAGCCAGCAGTCATCCCCCTGCAGAATGGTAATAATGGGGCTGCCACTACGCAAACAACTCAGCACGCTCTAGGGCAAGGATGGCCAACCTGCGGCTCTTCAGCTGTTGTAAAACTACTTTTTTTATTAAAGGTCCCCATATGAAATCGGTATACTGTATTTCTCTCCCTATAAGATGCACTGGCCCATAAGACGCACCTAGGTTTTTGAGGAAGAAAATAAGAAAAAACTTTTTTTGAACCAAAAGGTGTGCTTTTGGTGGGTTTTGAACTAATGGTGGTCTGTGCATGACACTATTATGGGGGATCTGTGGATGACGCACTGTTATGGAAGGGATCTGTGGATGGCACTGTTATGGGGGGATCTGTGGATGGCACTGTTATGGAGGGATCTGTGGATGGCACTGTTATGGAGGGATCTGTGGATGGCACTGTTATGGAGGGATCTGTGGATGGCACTGTTATGGAGGGATCTGTGGATGGCACTGTTATGGAGGGATCTGTGGATGGCACTGTTATGGAGGGATCTGTGGATGGCACTGTTATGGGGGATCTGTGGATGGCACTGTTTTGGGGGGGTGATCTGTGGATGGCACTGTTATGGGGGTGGATCTGTGGATGGCACTGCTATAGATGTGTCACCCACAGATCCCCCACCCCATAAAGGTGCCATCCACATATCCCCCACTCCATAATAGTGGCATCCACAGATGCCCTAATATACCATAGCTAAACCTGTGGGAGGGGGGAGGGAGGAGGGGCCGGTGTCATGCAAATGCGGAGGGGCCGGTGTCATGCAAATGCTGCAGGGCCGGTGCGGTCACTGTACTCGGGCCCCACCGCTCAATCACTTCCTTAATGCCTAAACATTTTATAATAATAGCTTTAATTGACGTTCCGATCCTCAGCCCCATCTGTACTACTGTACTTACTAAATGTCCTGTAGCAGGCAGAGCAGGGCGGCCGGCCGGAACTCACTGATGTCACGTGAAGTGCCTGCGCCGCCTACTTTATGAATGAAGTAGGCGGCGCAGGCATGTGACGTCAGTGAGTTACGTCCGCTGCCCGCACTGCTCTGCCTGCTACAGGACATTTAGTAAGTACGGTAGTACAGATGGGGCTGGGGATCGGAACGTCAATTAAAGCTATTATTATATAATGTTTAAGCAATAAAGCAGTGAGTGAGCGGCGGGGCCGGAGTACAGTGACCGCACCGGCCCCGCCGCATTTGCATGACACCGGGCCCTCCTCCCTCCAGCTGATACATCGCAGTCTGAAATGTAAAATGGCAGCATTCGCCCCATAAGACGCAGGGGCATTTTTCCCCCACTTTTGGGGGGAAAAAGTGAGTCTTATGGGGCGAAAAATACGGTAAGTGTTAATTATCTTACCTGTAACCATCTCACAAGTCTCAGTGAGTGCCTTCAGCTCTACCTCCTGTACTGATATTGCTGGAGGGAGTTGTTCTTGCTTGACAACATCAGTTTGGGTACTGACAGCATATCCTGTCTTGTGTGATTTGTCTTTGTGATATCTGGAACCATCTCTAAAAAGGAAAATCAATATTTAATAGTTATCAATTGGATCTAAATGTACTTCCTCCACAGTTTGCATGAAATCTAATCAAACAGGAGCCTTCAAGTAGTAACCCAACCTCCTATAAAATTGCAAAAAAAAATCTGTAGACTCAAAGTGCTTTATCCCCTCGAGATCACTGTGTCTATGACCTATATGGCTGTTGTAAAGCAATTTTCTTAAAGGGGTTGTCCGAGTTATTTTTTTGTTCTTTCTATGTTCCTAACTAGGCAAATGTAACAGCTTTCCAATTAACTCACTTTATCTCCAGTGGCTGGTTTCTCAGATCTCACTGAGGGTCACATGACCTGTGATGTCAGCTTCTCTCCCTGCTCTGATAAAGTTTGTTTACAAGCCTGTAAATGAGACTCACTGTGCTGGCCACGCGCCCTTCACTGCCTTCTGCTCTCTCTCCTAGAATTCTTAACCCCTTCAGCTGGGTAGCTGCAGCAGTGACAATTCTGGGCACAGGAGCTGACAGACTAGAGAGAGCATTGCAAAAGAAGGTAGGGGGAAGATCCTTTGTGTATTAGCAGTGTCATTATACAGCTGGGACTTGTAGTTCTACACTTACAACATACTGCTGATTCTCCAAGCAGGCAGACATGTCACTCAGGGCAGCTCTTGTATTCACTCCCTTAGCAGTGTAATTGTATACCTGGGACTTGTAGTCCTACACATACAACATGCTGCTAATTCTCCCAGCAGGCAGACATGTCACTCAGGGAAGCTCTTGTATCCACTCCCTTAGCAGAGAAGGGGGAGGGGCATGGATTGTTTACATGCAATAAAAACAAAGGGCCAGAAAAGAACCAGGGAAATGAGGGAAAAAAAAAAAAATATATATATATATTATTATTTTTTTGCATAAAACTTGCTTAGCTTAGTTATCTATTGCTGCCCATCAGATTTTCTGTGCTATATATTTTTTCATAACTCGGACAACCCCTTTAATGCTTTTCAAATGATCTTAAGCAAGTCAGCCGTCCCCATCACATTCAGGAAATAGAATCAAACAACCAGCAATCAGAAAAGAAGAACAGATTAAAAAACTGTATCTATTATTTAGTTTTTACTGGTAGATAAAATCTTTGGTGACACAGTTACTTCAAACATTTCAGTTTGAATTAACCACATACCATTTGATAATTTTGTTCGCAGACCTTCATAAATATACAATCGTCTGATTATCATATTAAAACATTTATGTGAACAAACTCATTAAAATCAATAATATTACCCAATCAAATTGTTCTCACCTGGCAATATTTTACCTCACACTTCCAAATAAACACAATGTGACATCTAGGTACAGTACAGACCAAAAGTTTGGACACACCTTCCCATTCAAAGAGTTTTCTTTATTTTCATGACTATGAAGGCATCAAAACTATGAATTAACACATGTGAAATTATATACATAACAAACAAGTGTGAAACAACAGAAAATATGTCATATTCTAGGTTCTTCAAAGTAGCCACCTTTTGCTTTGATTACTGCTTTGCACACTCTTGGCATTCTTTTGATGAGCTTCAAGAGGTAGTCCCCTGAAATGGTCTTCCAACAGTCTTGAAGGAGTTCCCAAAGATGCTTAGCACTTGTTGGCCCTTTTGCCTTCAGTCTGCGGTCCAGCTCACCCCAAACCATCTCGATTGGGTTCAGGTCCGGTGACTGTGGAGGCCAGGTCATCTAGCGCAGCACCCCATCACTCTCCTTTATGGTCAAATAGCCCTTACTTTCAAAGTTTTCCCAATTTTTCGGCTGACCGACTGACCTTCATTTCTTAAAGTAATGATGACCACTCGTTTTTCTTTACTTAGCTGCTTTTTTCTTGCCATAATACAAATTCTAACAGTCTATTCAGTAGGACTATCAGTTGTGTATCCACCTCCACCTGACTTCTCCTCAACGCAACTGATGGTCCCAACCCCATTTATAAGGCAAGAAATCCCACTTATTAAACCTGACAGGGCACACCTATGAAGTGAAAACCATTTCTGGGGACTACCTCTTGAAGCTCATCAAGAGAATGCCAAGAGTGTGCAAAGCAGTAATCAAAGCAAAAGGTGGCTATTTTGAAGAACCCAGAATATGACATATTTTCAGTTGTTTCATACGTTTATTATGAATATAATTCCACATATGTTAATTCATAGTTTTGATGCCTTCAGTGTGAATCTACAATTTTCATAGTCATGAAAATAAAGAAAACTCTTTGAATGAGAAGGTGTGTCCAAACTTTTGGTCTGTACTGTACATAACAAACCTATATTAAATAAAATAAAAGTGTCGCCTTTTTTTTCTTTTTTTTCAACTCTGGTGGCATATAATGTTATCAGAGTTTAGGGAGGAACAAATGAGGCTGTCTTTGTTGGTAAGGCTGATTAGTCAGCCTGCATTTGTGGGAGGGGCGGAGGCTCTTCATATACGAGCCACAGCCTCACTCACAGGCGTGTGTTCTCAGGTGCACAGCTGCTGCTGGGTGTCATTAGCAAACTAGCTTCTCTGGTGGTAGGAGTCTTTCTTTGCAGCATTGAGCCATAATAGAGCTTGTTATTTTGCTCTCTGCTACCGTAGCATGCACGCACCATACTATGTAAGTAGGTTGGGCCGAGGCCGTCTCTCCTGGCCGGTCGGAACCCACTTTGCTAGCAAACGGGAGGCTTTGCCTCAGAATCTGCTACCTCAGGTTTGCTTGTTGGGGCTAAATACTTCTATTTCTTTTCAACTTTGTTTGTTGGTAATAGGAGTTAGTTCCTATAAATCTTACAAGTTTTACTTCGCTTTGTTCATCTCGTATGAAAAGTTACTTCAGCCGGTTTGCTGTAAAGGAAGAGTTACCCGGGCTGCACGTGATGTCATGTTTGGAGATCAGACGCAGGGTTTATTATTTAGGCTTCTTGGTGTAGCTGTTCCTTGCCACGTGTCTCCCCCCTCCCCCCACTACCACCATCCTTAGACTTCACGTATTTCACTGCTCCATGTACTTAAAAACCCTGCCGCACTTTTATGCTCTGCTGTTATCCTGAGCGGCATTTACACTTTCGGCTTTTATTTCATGTCTTTATGCTGCATCCGCACGTCTTTACTGTCCAGCACTTTCCTACTCTTGGTTCGTATTCACTGATTGGTCTCACATTCAAGCTGCGGTTACCTGTTGGCTGTTACATCTCATTCCGTACCCAGCCGACAGCCGGATCTGTATTACACGCCTGATATTACATGTTGTGTACTCGGCTTACAGCAGCTACTGTTACTCCATTTTTATTCTCGGGACGCACCACCCTGGTGTTCACACCTTGCTCCACTCACAACCAGAGCTGCGTTTCATGCGTCGACTGATATACCATGTCTGCTCCGCTCACTGTTAGAGCTGTGTTTACATGTCCGCTGTCACAACATGTTCATACTAGGCTTGTTTCAGAGCTTTATTCACTTTCGCTGTTACATCATGTTTATGCTCCACTCACATTTAGAGCTTCTGTTCTACCAATTTCATTCTCTGCCACACCCAGAGGTGCATTCACACTACGGTGTCAAATCATTCACCTCCAACCTCGACCAGAGTTGCATTCATCCGTCTATCGATATATCAGGTTTACTCTACTCGCACCCAGAGCTGCGTTCACACGTTCTATGCTACTACAGGTTCTTTCCATGTCTGCTGTCACATCAAGTTAATATTCCGTTCACATCCAAAGCTGCGTCCGCATGTCTGCTTTTACATCTTGTCCTATGAACCATTCCCATACTCAGAGCTGCGCCCATACCATGTTTTTTTAGGTACCACTCACATTCAAAGCCCCATTTGTGGTTACATCATGTGTTGTACTCTGCTTCCACTCAAAGCTGCATTCTCCTGTTCATTGCTACGTCATGGTTTTACTCAATAATCTCACCGGGGCAGTCTGGTACCTCTCTCCCGACAAACATAACTGCGTTCTTTTCAGGCTTACGTTTCTTTCCTCGGTGGTCTGTTACATTCCATAGGCCTACTTTTCTGTTCACCTCAGGGAGAATTTTTTTAAATTTTTTTTTTTTTTTGGTCTTTAATCCTGGTTCATATTCACTAAGACTGGTCTCCTTTTAACCGCCTCCGGACCGCCTAACGCAGGATCGCGTTTCGGAGGCGGCAGAGTCACGCATCGGCGCGTCATCTCGCGAGACTACGCTCAAAGCCGGCCCGCGCATGCGCATCGCGGGCCGGCAAAAGTTAGAGGGGTATTACATCACCAGCCTGCCAGCCAATGATCGTCGCTGGCAGGCTGCTGATTTTCAAAAAAACGAATCACAAGCCATATAACACCTTATATTTATAAATATAAGGTGTTAAATGGCTTCTCTGCTGGTCCTTTTGGTCGGTTGGTTCCAGCAGAGGAGCACAGTTCACAGTGAGTACACCAAACAGCACACTTAGCCCCCAGATCACCCCCCATCACCCCAATTAACCCCTTGATCGCCCCTTTCAATCACCTAGTGAAAGGGAAAAAAGTGATCAATGTAAACTGTCACTTTTTTTTTTTCACTGGTATTGACTGTTAGGTTTTAGGATAGTTTAGGCCCCTTGGTTAGGTAGTTAGCGATCGTTTAGCGCCCAGCCCACCGCAGTCGCTGATTAGCGTATCGCTAATCAGCATTTGTACTTTTATAGTATCTGTAAGTGATCAAAACTGATCACAGTCAGATCTGTAATAGTATTAGTGTCACCTTAGTTCGCCCTCCACCCAAAACGCAGTGTTTGCCCGATCAGGCCTGATCGGTCGCCCACACGTGCGTTCACCCACGCCCGCCCCGCCGCAGTGACAAAATTTTTAATTTTTTTGATCACTGCACAATCACTTTACAAGCGCTACGGCGATAAAAAAAATCTGTTTTGATATTTTTTATCAATCGCAGCGGCCTCCGGTACTTCGCTAGCCTCCCATTTGTAAGACAGGCTTGCTTTTTTTCTTGGGTAGTCTCAGGGAATACCCCCTAAATTTAGTTGACCAAATGGCAAACAAGGGGTATTCTTCTGAAGAGGCCTACAGGCTTCTGACCCAGTCGGATGAGGAATGGGAACCCTCATCTGACGAATCCAGCGGGTCAGAATATGAACATGTAGAAAGCAGTGGCAGTCTGACCCAAAGTTCGGACGAGGAGGTTGAGGTCCCTGATAGCACCAGGCGTACCCGGCCCCGTGTTGCTACACCACAGGTTGCGCAGGATCTGCTTCAAGGGCAGCAGAGTGGGGCTGGCGCTGTCGGATTATGTGGTGAGGCATACACCAGCAGTGCAGCCCATCCTGGACCTAGTACCAGCACTGCCGTACAACATGGTGAAGTGGCGAGCACCAGAAGGGCAGTTGAAGCTGGTACGGTGGCACGTGCAATAGTTACCCCGTCGCAGCCACCGCACAGACAGGCCCGTAGAGCCCCTAGAGTCCCTGAGGTGCTGTCAAACCCTGATTGGCAGTCCCCAACTTCAGCCGCACCATTAGTTCCCCCTTTCACCGCCCAGTCTGGAGTTCGGGTTGAGACAGCTCAGATCGGTTCGGCACTGGAATTTTTTGAGCTGTTCTTGACTGCGGAGCTCTTGGACATAGTCGTGGCAGAAACAAATGCCACTCAATTTATAGCCGCCAACCCGGGAAGCTATTATGCCCAGCCTTTCCGGTGGAAACCCGTCCAAGTTTCCGAATAAATTTTTTTTCTGGGCCTTCTCCTCAACATGGGTCTAACCAAAAAGCATGAATTGTGGTCATATTGGTCCAAGAACCCAATTCATCACATGCCCATGTTCTCTGCTGCCATGTCCAGGGCACGATTTGAGGCCATCCTGCGTTTCCTGCACTTTAGCGACAACAGCACCTCTCGTCCCAGAGGCCACCCAGCTTTTGACCGGCTCCACAAAATTCGGCCCCTCATAGACCACTTCAACAACAAATTTGCAGATTTGTATACCCCTGAGCAAAACATCTGCATAGACGAGTCCCTTATACATTTTACCGGGCGCCTTGGTTTCAAACAATACATCCCAAGCAAGCGCGCCCGGTATGGGGTCAAATTGTACAAGCTGTGTGAAAGGGCCACAGGCTATACCCACAAATTTTGGATCTATGAGGGTAAAGATCAGACCCTGGAGCCGGTCGGTTGCCCTGACTACCTGGGGAGCAGTGGGAAGACAGTCTGGGACTTGGTGTCACCCTTATTTGGCAAGGGGTACCATCTTTATGTGGACAATTTTTACACAAGTGTGCCCCTCTTCAGGCATTTGTTCCTAGAACAGATTGGCTGCTGTGGCACCATGCGACCTAGTTGCCGGGGTCTCCCCCAACATCTCGTTACCACCCGTCTTGCAAGGGGGGAGAGGGCTGCCTTGTGTAACGAAGAACTGCTCGCGGTGAAATGGAGAGACAAGCGTGACGTTTACATGCTCTCCTCCATTCACGCAGACATGACAATACAAATAGAACGGGCAACCAGTGTCATTGAAAGCCCCTCTCAGTCCACGACTATAATTCGCTCATGGGAGGGGTGGACTTCAATGACCAGATGTTGGCTCCTTATTTAGTTTCCAGACGCTGGTATAAGAAGGTGTCTGTATATTGGATTCAATTGGCTATGTACAATAGTTTTGTTCTCTACAGTAAGGCTGGGAGAACAGGATCCTTCCTCAAATTTCAGGAAGAGATCATCGAGAACCTCCTGTATCCAGGAGGTTCTGTGGCCCCAGCCACCAGTGTAGTGAGCCGTCTACACGAGCGACATTTCCCCAATGTTGTTGCTGGTACCTCAACCCAACCGTCACCCAGAAAAAGATGTCGTGTCTGTAGCAGGAGTGGAATAAGGTGTGACACCCGCTATTTCTGTCCTGACTGCCCTGACCACCCTGCACTATGCTTAAGGGAGTGTTTCCGGAAGTACCACACACAGGTACACTTAGCATAGGGATTGCATTTCACAGGACAGGCACACAGGGTTATTAGGGCCCTTTCACTCACAGCTTCTGCAAACCTCTCCTTTCACCTGGGACAAAGTGCATAATGTACATCGCCACATCTTTGGGCGATTTGCGCTTTGCACATTGTCCCTTGGGGAAGGAGAGGTTTGTCCTATAAAGGTAAAAAAAAAATTAAAATAAAAAAATCACCGGTAAGCAAAAAAAGTTAACGTTCTGTTCAAAAAGTTAAATAAAGTTTATATCTTCCGTTCAAATGATATTATAAAGTTAATAAATTAATTGCGTTGCGGCCTGGTTTTTTCTTTTTTGTTTCGTTTTTTTTTACCTTCCAGGTGGACCAACCGATCGACTAGCTGCAGCACTGATGTGCATTCTGACAGAAGCATTGCGCTGCTGTCAGATTACACAAAAGTCGGTGTATGCGGCGCTGCAAGACGAGATTTCTCCTCTGCAGTAAAAGATACGTTTGCCGAGGCATATGAGCTGAGGGGGCGGCGGTGTTCATATGCTTTGGCAAACACTTTGTATAAAAAAAAAAATCCCGGCAATGATATATTCATCCACATCGATTGATGTGAATGGAGAAATTGGGTTTGCCAGGGCATACGAGCTGAGTGGGCTTGGATGTTGGGCGCAGCTCCTATGTACTGGCAGACACCTTTCTCCTCCTTTTTTTTTTTTTTTTGGCAGAGATTTTTTCATCCACATTGATCGATGCGAATGAAGAAATCTGTGCCGTTCATTTTTTCTTTCAGCCCAGAGGCTGAACGGAAAAAAAAATATCTCATTACCCGTATGCTCAATATAAGGAGAATAGCAGAAACTCCTAATGCTGGCCATACATGTAATGATTGCGGAGACCCTCAAATGCCAGGGCATTACAAACACCCCACAAATGACCCCATTTTGGAAAGAAGACACCCCAAGGTATTCGCTGAGGGGCATATTGAGTCCATGAAAGATTGAAATTTTTGTCCCAAGTTAGCGGAAAGGGAGACTTTGTGAGAAAAAAATAAATAAAATCAATTTCCGCTAACTTGTGCCAAAAAAAAATTATTTCTATGAACTCGCCATGCCCCTCATTGAATACCTTGGGGTGTCTTCTTTCCAAAATGGGGTCACATGTTGGGTATTTATACTGCCCTGGCATTTTAGGGGCCCTAATCTGTGAGAAGTAGTTTGAAATCAAAATGTGTAAAAAATGCCCTGTGAAATCCGAAAGGTGCTCTTTGGAATGTGGGCCCCTTTGCGCATCTAGGCTGCAAAAAAGTGTCACACATGTAGTATCGCCATACTCAGGAGAAGTTGGGCAATGTGTTTTGGGGTGTCATTTTAAATATACCCATGCTGGGTGAAAGAAATATCTCGGCAAAAGACAACTTTTCCCATTTTTTTTTTATACAAAGTTGGCATTTGACCGAGATATTTATCTCACCCAGCATGGGTATATGTAAAATGACACCCCAAAACACATTGCCCAACTTCTCCTGAGTATGGCGATACCACATGTGTGACACTTTTTTGCAGCCTAGGTGGGCAAAGGGGCCCACATTCCAAAGAGCACCTTTCGGATTTCACAGGGCATTTTTTACACATTTTGATTTCAAACTACTTCCCACACATTAGGACCCCTAAATTGCCAGGCCAGTATAACTACCCCACAAGTGACCCCATTTTGGAAAGAAGACACCCCAAGGTATTTCGTGATGGGCATAGTGAGTTCATGGATGTTTTTATTTTTTGTCACAAGTTAGTGGAATATGAGACTTTGTAAGAAAAAATAAAAATAAAAAATCATCATTTTCCGCTAAGTTGAGACAAAAAATAAAAACTTCCACTTCTACTTTCCGAACTTGGGTTATTTGTGGGGGTTTTCTACTGTCTGGGCATTGTAGAACCTCAGGAAACATGACAGGTGCTCAGAAAGTCAGAGCTGCTTCAAAAAGCGGAAATTCACATTTTTGTACCATAATTTGTAAACGCTATAACTTTTACCCAAACCATTTTTTTTTACCCAAACATTTCTTTTTATCAAAGACATGTAGAACAATAAGTTTAGAGAAAAAATTATATATAGATGTAGTTTTTTTTGCAAAATTTTACAACTGAAAGTGAAAAATGATAATTTTTTGTAAAGATTTCATTAAATTTCGATTAATAACAAAAAAAGTAAAAATGTCAGCAGCAATGAAATACCACCAAATGAAAGCTCTATTATTGAGAAGAAAAGGAGGTAAAATTCATTTGGGTGGTAAGTTGCATGACCGAGCAATAAACGGTGAAAGTAGTGTAGTGCAGAAGTGTAAAAAGTGGTCTGGTCATTAAGGGTGTTTAAGCTAGGGGAGCTGAGGTGGTTAGAAAAAAAAACCCAAAAAAACACTCGCTTTCACTACTGCAGTCCGAGTCATCCTCCGTTTGTACACCGCCTGTACGCGTCTCCAGGACGGGTAAGCTCCTTCCCTCAGTCCATCCCCTCCACAGGGCTCCTCCGATCAGTGCTCATGTGTTTCCCTGCTTCCGGTCGCGGGGTCGGCGTGCGTTCCAGCATGGAACGCATGTTGAGAACCACTGCTGGACTTGTGTGTTTTGAATTACGGGTGGTGTCCTGGTTAGTACTGTGTCATTGCTGCCCAAACTTACCGGTGCTTGCTCCTCGCCGGTTCCTCTATGCATCCTACAGCGGCAGTGGCGGATTACAATAGGGACGTTCGGGTCGGCAGCCCCGGGCCCAGCACCACTGGGGGTCCAACGCTGACCCGAACGCCCACATACTGCGGCGGGGCACGGGAGCACATAGCTCCCTGTCCCGTCGCCGATCACTGCCATAGGCTTCAGGCCTTTGCGGTAGTGAAATCCCGGCGCAGGCGTGCGTGATGATGTCATCGCGCGCCTGTGCCGGGACGCAGCACTGTGACGCGCCTGACTCATCCCGCCTTCCTCTGGGAGCAAGCTCCTGGCCCTGGACATAGGTGAGTATTTATCTTTTCATTTTTTGTTCATTTTTTATTTTTTTATTTCATGTGCCTACTTTGGGGGGGACACACAGGAGGACATATTAGGGAAGATAAATTGAGTCCATGTGGGGGGGTATGTGGGGGCTGTATGGGGGCAAATTATTATGGGAGGGAATACTATGTAGGGGCAAATTACTAGATGGGGCAGTGGGGGCAAATTGCTATGTGGGGGCAGTGTGGGCAAATTGCTATGTGGGGGCAGTGTGGGAGGGAATACTATGTAGGGGCAAATTATTATGTGGGGGCAAATTATTATGAGAGGGACTACTATGTGGGGACAAATAATTATGAGAGGGACTACTATGTGGGGGCAAATTACTAGATGGGGCAGTGTGGGGGCAAATTATTATGGGAGGGAATACTATGTGGGGACAAAATTATTATGTGGGGTTAAATTATTATGAGAGGGACTACTATGTGGGGGCAAATTACTATCTGGGGACAAATAATTATGAGAGGGACTACTATGTGGGGGAAAATTACTAGATGGGGCAGTGTGGGGGAAAATTGCTATGTGGGGGCAAATTGCTATGAGAGGGACTACTATGTGGGGGAAAATTACTAGATGGGGCAGTGTGGGGGCAAATTGCTATGTGGGGGCAGTGTGGGGGCAAATTATTATGGGAGGGACTACTATGTGGGGGCAAATTTCTATATGGGGGCAGTGTGGGGGAAACTATTGTGTGGGGGCAGTGTGGGGGAAATTGCCATGTGGGGACAGTGTGGGGTAATTTCTATGTGGGGACAGTGTGGGGTCATTTCTATGTGGGGACAGTGTGGAGTAATTTCTATGTGGGGACAGTGTGGGGTAATTGCTATGTGGGGGCAAATTACTATGTGGGCACAGTGTGGGGGCAAATTACTATGTGGGGGCAGTGTGGTGAAAATTACTATGTGGGGGAAGGGTGGGGCAAATTAATGTGTGGGGGCAAACTACTATATGGGGCAGTTTGGGGGAAATTACTGTGTGGGGGAAAATTACTATGGGGGGATTACTATGTGGGGGCAGTGTGGTGGAAATTACTATATGGGGGTGTTGCTATTGGGGAGACACTGTAGGGGCAATTCTATTATTTCTGGGGACACTATACAGTGATTATTGCCTGGAGCACAGTATTAGGTGTTATTATTACTGGGGGTCTCTAGGGGATATTATAGCTGCTGTGGACACTATAGGAACATTTGGGGTAATTTATCAAACTGGTGTAACGCAGAACTGGCTTAGTTGCCCATAGCAGCCAATCAGATTCCACCTTTCATATTTGACAGCTCTTTTGGAAATCCAGTTCTACTTTACACCAGTTTGATAAATTACCCCAATTATGTCTATTAGGGTCACTATTTTTTCAGCAGTATAGTTCCTGGGGCATTGGGGAGCACAACCGGCACAGTATTGGGGGTAGCAGGATGACACTGTGGGGACACCAGGATGAGGAGGTTGATGGAAAAATTTAGAAATCTAACGTGTCTGTGTTACAAACTGTAGAGACGAGATGCAGCTAAAAGAATTTGCCATGGTGGTCTGGGTCAAATGGAGGAGAAGAGGAAAGAGAAGGTCTACATGACAGGAGATGTCACTGGATGTAAGAGGTATGTGGTGCTGTATTCTCCTCCATGTCTTTTTTATTACAATTATATGTATTTAAAATTTGGCGACTAAATTTTTCAGTTTAGGACCCAATTTGGGGTATTTTTTTTTAGTCTGAAGATGTCATATGGCCTAAGAAGAGACTGTGGCGCCCATGAAGCACCGCAGCCTCTTCATACAAAAAAATAACTAAACTAAAATGGAGGGGGGCCCAAGTTGGGTAGACAGCCCCGGGCCTATCATGCACTTAATCCGCCCCTGTACAGCGGCATTTGCAGATCAGGTTCACACACACTGACATCGCTCTTGATAGTGGCTTGCAGCTAAACCAGCTCCTCTATTACTTGTTGTGGTTGCTAGGAGCTGGTCATACAGTGCAAAATCCTCATGTTGGAGCGCATGCTGGGCTGTGTTTTACATGAATACGACTCACCTGGGTTGGAAATACACAGCTTCAACCTAGACACTATGCACAGTCACTGCACGCTGACCATTTGCCTGCCGTCATCTGTACTGATATGTAGTGGTAGCAGGGCTGTTCTGTATGTGTATGTTCATTTATTCATATGCTATGTTTTTTCCTGTTTCCCACTGGATCGCCCAGGCTCATACCTGCCTCTGTCTCCTGGATCGCCCAGGCTCATACCTACTTCTGTCTCCTGGATCGCCCAGGCTCATACCTACCTCTGTCTCCTGGATCGCCCAGGCTCATACCTACCTCTGTCTCCTGGATCTCCCAGGCTCATACCTACCTCTGTCTACTGGATCGCCCAGGCTCATACCTACCTCTGTCTCCTGGATCGCCCAGGCTCATACCTACCTCTGTCTCCTGGATCGCCCAGGCTCATACATACCTCTGTCTCCTGGATCGCCCAGGCTCATACCTACCTCTGTCTCCTGGATCGCCCAGGCTCATACCTACCTCTGTCTCCTGGTTCGCCCAGGCTCATACCTACCTCTGTCTCCTGGTTCGCCCAGGCTCATACCTACCTCTGTCTCCTGGTTCGCCCAGGCTCATACCTACCTCTGTCTGCTGGATCGCCCAGGCTGTCATCTCCTCAGTTATTCCTCCTTCTGACTTGACTAGATTTTGTTCTCCTGGGAACAGGTACGTTCGGTTTATTTTTTATGTATCATTACCTACCTCTGTCTCCTGGATCGCCGAGGCTCATACCTACCTCTGTCTCCTGGTTTGCCCAGGCTCATACCTACCTCTGTCTCCTGGATCGCCCAGGCTCATACCTACCTCTGTCTCCTGGATCGCCCAGGCTCATACCTACCTCTGTCTCCTGGATCGCCCAGGCTGTCATCTCCTCAGTTATTCCTCCTTCTGACTTGACTAGATTTTGTTCTCCTGAGAATGGGTACGTTCGGTTTATTTTTTATGTATCATTACCCCGCGTCCGTCCAGGCCCTGTTCTTCCTTCTCTGCCTGGTACGTTCAGGTCTGGTCTCCCTGCATGTCTACTATTCCAGGTTTTTTCCAGCGTCTCCCGCTGTCGGCGGATCAGTCCAGGCTTAGCCTCCTATCCATTACGATACTTCCCCATGATCCACACAGGCCCACCTACTCTTTCACACTCGTCTCACCCATGCCTGTCCCTTCCTGGTTTACTTTTTCCTGGCACTGCCAGGTCGGTCCTTCACCAGGCTACGTGGTGCGGGATTTCTGGGTCACCCCCTTTTTTTCCAGGTGATGCCAGAAGCAGATCCCACGGGGTCCCCTCTCCCAGCTTTCAATTCCCGGGTGATGGATTAGAGTCCCTCCTTTCTCACGCCAGGAACCTGGTACAACATTCCCTCTCCTCCAACGCGGCCAGGAATTATCAAGCCGGCTATAAAATATATAACAAATTCTCGGCCCCATGGCTTCGGGGGCCTGATGACTGTTTTCAGTCCTGCTGGGCTGATTGCCTGGTTGGTTGTCCATCTGTGCATCTGGGCTGATTTGGCCCGTATGTATCACATACATACCTGCTTCCCTAATTTCCTAATAATCCATGTTGATCGCTCACTTTATGTTTTGACCGCAAACTGGTCCGGTTCGCCCTACAGCATCATTGTCATGTCTTACGCAGATATTTTGTCTTGCTTTAATTGTTCATGCTTTCGTTCAGGTCCTGCCAGAGGAGGAACAAGTAGGGTAATTCCCTCTAGCATTTCAGTCTCTGATCATAGTCGATCATATCTTGTCAACCAGGTCCCCGCGCAAAGTCTTTGCCTTTTTACCACGACCAGGAATTCATTTTCGCCGGTAGCTTCATTGCAGTTGCATTCCCTCACTCATGGGAGGGCATAGACAGAATCTTGTATATTATGGCTTCGTAGCTTCTTTACGCACTAACCTCAGACTCCCTACAACCACGTTGAATCGTGGACAAAGTTCAGCATTTCCTCATGGTAGAAGATTCAGATAGTAGGTCGGTCTTCTCGTCACAAGCGTTAAAACAATTCTCAGGGGCACACAGTACAGCAACGCGCAGACCAGGGCTAGCAGATAGCTGAGGTCTGGGGAACTATTCAAGGATCCTCTTCCTATCTACATAGTTCTTTTTGGCCCTCATTCCTGCATAGTCTAGGCAGTTAGGTTTCGGTCCCACGATCTCCTGAGGCTAGGGCATTGCCAGTACTCCCTAGAACCAAAACTTTACAAGGTTCATTTGGTTTTCATGATCCATTTCACAACATATTCCCGGTCCTCTATTCCGCTTTGGGGCAGTATCCGCAATATTCAGCATCATGTCTCTGGCCTTGTCATTCACAAGATGGGTTGTAGGTCTCCTTCTGGCCTTGCCTCATACACCCTGAATTTTTCGCTCTAGATCCCTGACGCCTTGCAGTTGGCTTGGGGATCAGTTTGCACATGCCATTCGAGTTCCGTTTCTACCCTACTTGGCTTGGTTTCTGCCCACTTATAGTCCTACCCACGATCATGGCTTAGGGCACACACCAAGCCATTTAGTCAGGTCAGCTAAGACACGCCTAGCTGGGTTGGATTGTTCCTGTTGTTTCTCTCCCTAGGGTTCTTCGGATATCTCTTGGCCGTAGCCATGACCACAAGTTGGTAAGGCTGATTAGTCAGCCTGCATTTGTGGGAGGGGCGGAGGCTCTTCATATACGAGCCACAGCCTCACCCATAGGCGTGGGTTCTCAGGTGCCCCACCCTCCCTCCCTTATCTTCTCATTTCCACAGGGTATGCCCACTTATAGGCCTACCCACGATCATGGCTTAGGGCACACAACAAGCCATTTAGTCAGGTTAGCTAAGACACGCCTAGCTGGGTTGGGTTGTTCCTGTTGTTTCTCTCCCTAGGGTTCTTCGGATATCTCTCGGCCGTAGCCATGACCACAAGTATAATATATGCTTCTCTTCTAAGGGTGCATTTACAATTATCTGACAGATTTTCTGACCAATCAGAAATTGGTCAGATAGTCTCAAGCTCTACATCACTTGTTACCACATCCTCTTTCTGGCAAAAAGTAACTTCTACTTTCTGACCAGTTCTAACTAGATGTCTTGACATACAACATATAACAATACAATCATAAAACAGACAAGACAGGGGCCCAAGGCACTTTTTTCACACACAAACAACTCCAATAAAATAATAATAATAATATGCGCATCATTATAATTTTCCCCTAAAAACATTCCCAAAATTTAATGGGAAAGTTTCCAGCACAGAAAATTAACAAGACCTTCCAGGCTTTCTTGATGTCTATTAAGTAGGGCTGTAAAATAGAACTTATAAAACCATTAGTTTGTAAAAGTTAAAAATAATGTGCACACAATACCAAATATAACAATGAGCTCATGTAGACTTTCTTCAGTGGCGTCTCTAGTTTTCAAATTTTGGGTGGGCACACTGGGGGCCAGGACAAAAGTAGGGGGGGGGGGCAGCTATAACAATGATACATTTACACAAGTATGCTTAGAAATGCTGCGATACTTTACCTAATACCTAAAACCGCAACAGGGAAGAAAAATCCTGCTGTCTGTGGTTTAAAAAATACATTTAAAATCACTCAGATTTCAACATGTCCTAGTTGCCTGTGGATGACACTTTTATAGGGAGGGGGATCTGTGGATGACACTGCTATGGGGTGGATCTGTGGATGACACTGTTATGGACGGGGATCTGTGGATGACACTGTTATGGAGGGGGATCTGTGACACATACCATATATAGCATCTTAAGCTATATGTGTCATCCACAGATCCACCCCATGACAGTGTCATCCCCATTTCCCCCTACATAACAGTGTCATCCACAGATCCCCCTCCTTATAACAGTGTCATCCACAGATCTCCCTCTCCGCCTCTCACAGGAGTGTACATTTGAAGTTTCTAAACTGCAATCCACATCCTGCAGTAACTTTAACTTTAAATCAGGATTAAGCGGCTGCTCATCTCTACTAGTACCTTAACCTTACACCACTCGGCTAGCTTCGGTAACAGGGCCAGGCTACAGCCTACATGCACTGCCTGTTAGTTGTTACCGAGCGAGTGCTGATTTCTGCAGGTCAGAGGATACGGATTACAGTTTAGAAGAAATGTACACTCCTGTGAGCGGTCCAGTGTCGGATCCAGAGCCTGGTCTCGGGAGGGGCACATCCAGATTATTTTCTGTCCGCCGCCACAAAACAATGGTGCTTATAGAACAGACTACACAGTGTAGAGGTATACTGTATATTGTGTGGCACAGAATATGCTATATATGTATAACATAAACATATTTCACATGAAAACTTACAATTACTTGGCTTGGCCCTTGGGGATCTCGGACACCACTTCAACACTTGGCTGGGGGGCTCGGCGGAGCTGATGTTGTGTTTTATCCTAATGAGAAAGATTTCATAATAAGGATTTGGAGAAGGGGCAGAGGGATAGCAGAGCAGGGAGAGGCTGGTGCTGCTACTAGGGGGTCATACCATGGGGGAGTAATAAAGCCCACCATTATGCCCCCCCAGTAGAAATAATTCTCCTTATAATGTGACAATGCAAAAAATACCCCCTTGTATTGCCTCCAGTTGAGCTAATGTCCCCATAATGTCCCAGTATAAAATACCCCTATATAGTGCCCCCAGTAAATGCCCCCATAGTGCTCCTCTCTCCCCTTCCTCCTAGTGTCCCCCATAATGTACCAGTATAAAATGCCCCATATATCGTGCCCCAGTAGATGCCCTCAGTGTCCCCCATAATTTGCAAGTATAAAATACCCCTTCTTAGTGCCTCCCGTAGATTACTCCATAGTACTCCTCTTCCCCATAGTACCCACCATAATGTGTCCCAGTATAAAATGCTACTGTACAGAGCCCTCCATATAAAATACCCCTTCTTTGTGGCCTCAGTAGATGCCCCTATAGTGCCCACCAATAATGTGCCAGTAAGAAGTGCCCCCAATCACGTGCCAGTAACAAGAGCCCCCATCAGTTGCCAGTAACAAGAGCCCTCATCACGTGCCAGTAACAAGAGCCCCCATCTCGTGCCAGTAACAAGAGCCCCCCCATTACGTGCCAGTAACAAGAGCCCCCCCATTACGTGCCAGTAATAAGAGCCCCCCATTACGTGCCAGTAATAAGAGCCCCCATCACGTGCCAGTAATAAGAGCCCCCCCCATCACGTGCCAGTAATAAGAACCCCCCATCATGTGCCAGTAACAAGAGTCCCCCCATCACGTGCCAGTAACAAGAGTCCCCCCATCATGTGCCAGTAACAAGAGTCCCCCCATCACGTGCCAGTAACAAGAGTCCCCCCATCACGTGCCAGTAACAAGAGTCCCCCCATCACGTGCCAGTAACAAGAGTCCCCCCATCACGTGCCAGTAACAAGAGCCCCCCCATCACGTGCCAGTAACAAGAGTCCCCCCATCACGTGCCAGTAACAAGAGTCCCCCCATCACGTGCCAGTAACAAGAGTCCCCCCATCACGTGCCAGTAACAAGAGTCCCCCCATCACGTGCCAGTAACAAGAGTCCCCCCATCACGTGCCAGTAACAAGAGTCCCCCCATCACGTGCCAGTAACAAGAGCCCCCCCATCATGTGCCAGTAACAAAAGCACCCCAATCACGTGCCAGTAACAAGAGCCCCCATGTGCCAGTAAGAGCCCCCCATCATGTGCCAGCCCAGTAACAAGAGCTTAGAGCCCCCCAATGTGCCAGTAACAAGAGCCCCCCTAATGTGCCTGTAAAACTATTGTACATATAAAAAAAACACTTATACTTACCTCCATGTCAGCGATGCGATACAGGCCTCTTCCGGCCTGTGTCCCGCGCTGTATGGCTCAGGCGGCGCGATGATGTCATCGCGCCGCTTGCGCCGGCCTCTGATAGGCTGCAGGCACTAGGCCGGCAGCCTATCAGAGGAAGGGGAAGGGACACGCCTCTCCCTCCCCTGCCCCGCCGCACTAGCACAGGCAGATCACTATGGAGATGAGCGCAATGGAATTGCTCACCTCCCTGTGCCCGGCTGCGGCCGCTTAGTTGAGGGGGCACATGGGGGGCACAGCGTGATTTAGGGGGGGGCTGTGGCCCCCTCTGGCCCCCCCTTGGCGACGCCACTGACTTTCTTTAACCTAGTTCTAAAGGATATAATTACCAACATGTTGCATGTATCAGAATACTTTAAAGGGTTTCTGTCACCCCACAAAACTCTTTTTTTTTTTTTGGATACTTATATTCCTTATAGCGCGATATAGGAGAATATAATAGTCTTACTTACTTTCATGCGGCCGATTCTTTAGAAAACGAAGTTTTATAATATGCAAATCAGGGCTCTACCAACAAGTAGGGCGTCTACTTGCTGGTAGCCGCAGCAGAAATCCGCCCCCTCCTCTTGTTGATTGACAGGGCCAGCCGTGATCTCCTCCTCCGGCCGGCCCTGTCAGTATTTCAAAAATCGCGCGCCTCTGGTCATTCGGCGCAGGCGCTCTGAGATGAGGAGGTTCGTCTCCTCAGCACTCCCTCAGTGCGCCTGCGCCGATGATGTCTTCTCTTTCGGTGATGTCATCGGCGCAGGCGCACTGAGGGAGTTCTGAGGAGACGAGCCTCCTCATCTCAGAGCGCCTGCGCCGAATGACCAGAGGCGCGCGATTTTTGAAATACTGACAGGGCCGGCCGGAGGAGGAGATCACGGCTGGCCCTGTCAATCAACAAGAGGAGGAGGCAGATTTCTGCTGCGGCTACCAGCAAGTAGACGCCCTACTTGCTGGTAGAGCCCTGATTTGCATATTCTAAAACTTCGTTTTCTAAAGAATCGGCCGCATGAAAGTAAGTAAGACTATTATATTCTCCTATATCGCGCTATAAGGAATATAACTATCCAAAAAAAAAAAAATGAGTTTTGTGGGGTGACAGAAACCCTTTAACTTTTAACTTTAAAGGGAACCTGTCACCGGGATTTTGTGTATAGAGCTGAGGACATGGGTTGCTAGATGGCCGCTAACACATCCCCAATACCCAGTCCCCATAGCTCTGTGTGCTTTTATTGTGTATAAAAAATCGATTTGAATACATATGCAAATTAACCTGAGATGAGTCCTGTACATGAGATGAGTCAGGGACAGGACTCATCTCAGGTTCATTTGCATATGTATCAAATTGTTTTTTTTTTACACAATAAAAGCACACAGAGTTATGGGGATTGGGGATTGCGGATGTGCTAGCGGCCATCTAGCAACCCATGTTTTCAGCTCTATACACAAAATCTCGTGACAGGTTCCTTTTAAGTGCATACATTTTTCTTCACAAAAGAAGCGTACATAGCACATATTCCATACATTCCTCAGTTACTATACACATCTATAACCACAGAATATCAACATCAGAGCTCCTGGACAAAAAACAAACATGCTAATTTATATCATCAAAAGTCTATAAACACATTTTATCTCTGTCTATAACTATAAAGATTTTTCGGTAAAAACAAATCACTGGAGGCACTGATAAGTCACCAAATGGCAGCAGTATAGACTGACACATCTACTTTTGAACACTGGGTATTTTTATAAGGTCTACAACTACTGGGATGGATGTCAGACAGGGATCTATCTAAATACTGCATTGTAGATTGCAGTAGCTGCAGTATGTTCTTGGCATAGCATTAAATACAGTGGAGAGACGCCTGTTGGAAATCAGCTGCAGGAACAGCGTAGAAATAAATATAAAAGTCAGGCAGATTATGGCATGAAGATGAAAGTGTGAAGCAGCATGAGTAAAATGCACTACTTGCTTAAGCCCCCAGACACAGTTTCTTATATAATTAAGTGTTCTTGCATGGCAAGACCACTTACTGTTATCTCACATATATTTTCTTATTATTATAGCCAAATTTACCACCCTAACGCCTCCCACAGTTTTACACTACATAGAGAGTAATATACCAAAACGTGCGGATTGCTCCCGATTGGTGTGCTATTACTTTGTGGAACATTTCACCGAATGGTTCATGTGTTTTTGTGGCGAAATTGGTCCCATAGGAATGAATGGCGGAATGTTCAAAACTAGAGTGGGAGCTGACAAAAGCTAGAGTGTGATCTGAAAAATCAGGACATGATTTCAAAACTGCCCCCACTCCCTCATATAAATGTCCACGGCTAAGCCATAGTCCTAATAGTTTTCACAATATGACCATTTGTTTGCAACTCACGCCGCCCATTGACATTTATTGAAACTCCACTTTAGCCGAATTTGAAGGGCAATTTCTAAACTGCTATCTGATATTTCAGAGACATACTATGCATCAAAATGTAGGTCTGGGTCTTGTGAATCTCACAATATAAAGCTCTTTGATGTAGGATTTATAATTTTTAAACTACAACCGTTTGAAGATGGCAACCGCCAGTGAAGTGAGCAAGTTGTAGCAGTTTGTTTTTAACCGCTCTTCTCTGCCCTTGCTGTAGAGTGAGTTGTCATAGGAACCCAGGTGTGTAAGCAGCCAGCAGAGTGACAAAAGCTAGAGTGTGAGCTGAAAAATCATGACATGATTTCTAAACTGCCACCACTCCCTCATTTTCAAGCCCACCTGCACAAATCGGCTGCTAATGTTTTTATAAATGTATGTTTTAATGTAACTGTGAAGCACTTTGGGCAACAACATTGCAATTAAATGTGCTATATAAATAAATAAAAGTTTAAATGCATTTCTCAGTCTATCAAGCTCGCCATGTGCACTTTTTAAATTTGATCAATCAATTGGTTAGTGTAATGTTACTCTGCCCACTCCATAAAGTTACTCTGCCCAGTCCAAACTTTCCACGGTTTCTCCAGCCACTGCAACCACACAACAGTTACTCTAGCCACTCCACTCAGTTACTCCGCCCACTCCAGTTGTAGACTACTGGTGGAGGCAAGAACACTTCACACAATTTCTCCAGAAATTGTAGCTTTTCTAGTTAGTATTATATTTCAGGTTTTATGCAGTATGCTGCAGTCTATAAGTATCAATGTTACTCACACAGATTACACCATTATTATACATAGCCACTTAATAAATTACACCTACAACAACTTCTAATTGGACAAAAGTTTCTTATTATGACCACTTCATGTGGAAATAATTTATCCCTTGGAACTTCCATTAATCTACTGTATACTGCATGCAAACAGCCATCACCCAGCACATGTTATAAAGGCTATACCTGTGGGTGAATTTATGCGTGCACGCAGAAACTGCAATTCAGAGGTGGTGTTCCAAAAAGAATGTGAAAATATTATTGTAACGGACCGTTTCAGCAGACAAGGGGTTAAAATCCGTTCAGGCGATATGCCCCTTTCTGAGAGACAGGCACAGCTACTGCAGAACACCAAACCCCCGAACTGGATACAAAGTAGCACTCCAAACTGGAACCTCACGAATAGCTGCTAGCAGACGAACAGGAATCAGCTTACACTCCTGGCAATCAGTCTGTAACAGCATACAGCGGATCCCCCCAATAACGAGGCAAGGCTCCGTGTTGAGGGTCAAGCAGTGGTCTGAGGTGCTGGCACACCCAGCCTGGTTTTTATTACAGTTGTTTGCAAATACAGGTCCGCCCACAGGGAGGTATAAAACAACCAAGCCCATCTGGTGTACACGCCCCTAGGGGACCAGAATGAAGACTTGTGACATAGGACAGATATGCAGCACTGTAGGATACACAGAGACAATACATCCCCACAATGCATCATGGTTTCCTCCTCTCTGCCCTGGAGACACCCGAGGCGTAATCCAATTATCTCTCAAGACAAAGAGAAATCACCAATCCACATGCGCAGACAACAGGACAGACATCACCATTTAAACACACAATGGGACAATGGCACAATAGCAACACACCCAGCATATTCCTCCCAAGCTGACAAGTTACACTTATTATAAATTGTTACAACTTTGTGAGTTTACATTGGCCATACATATAACTTACATCAATTTAAACAGTATAACTTGGGGACAAACTTATCCAAAATTCACTTGAATAGGTTCAGGGGTTTAAAAGTTAGTATATGGCCCATAATCCTGAGGCAAGAGGCGGATAAACAGGCCTCTCCAAAACCCAGTGGCGAGGTTGGTTTCGCCACAATTATGACGAGATTAACAACTAGGGGATACCCGAGGTGGATGTTAGATAGGGGATTCAACATAGTTTAAAAAAAATCCAGATTTGATCTATTATTTGGTACCAAAAATACTCGCAAATTTTTTTTTGCAGATAAAAAGTCTGTTGCAAAAAGTATAAATAATGTAGGTAGCGGTAAAATTATAAATTATGATCATACAGAAACCAAAACAACAGAAACTAGAGATACAACAGATAAGGATCCGCCGGCAATTTAATGAGATACGAAGCATAGTACAGAAATGTCTACACATCTTATTCGATGATAATATTCTGTACAATGCTTTGAAGAATGGCTGTAAAATAGTATCCAGAAAAGCACTAACTATGGCAGGCTCCCTTTCTCCTTCCCTATTTGTGGCCAACACTAATAAAAACAAAAAATTGCAGAGCGCGTGGTTTAATTATAAAGGCTTCACCAGGTGTGGCAGTCACCCTTGTAAAACATGTAAATATGTATTAGTCCAAAAAAGCTTTCACAATGCTGACCACTCAACCACTTTCCCCATAAAAACTTACATCAATTGCAATACCACGGGGGTGATCTATGTTATACAATGTATTGAGTGTGATTTGATGTATGTTGGCAGCACCGTACGTAAATTCAAAACTAGAATACTTGAACATCTGAATTATATCACAAATCCATCTATTATTAACATCTCGGGTGCTGCCAAACATTTCATCCACACACATGGACGTAACATGGGATTCCTCCGTGCGTTTGCAATTGAGAAAGTGATGGCACCAATTAGGGGAGGAGACTATCAAAAGAAAATACTCCTAACAGAGGCTTTTTGGATTTTTTTGTTAAATACAAGGGTGCCAACAGGTCTTAATCAAAAGAAGGAACTGATGTACATTTACCAATAAGTTTTTTTTTTTTTTTTTTGCATTGGAGCCCTTGATACAATTTCATGATGGTCCCAGGACGTCAGTCACCATGCAGTACTTCATCTATTTTATTTGTTGGGTTTTTTCATATGCATTTTTCTTCTGCATTGTCTTTTCTATTCTATTTTTTCATTTTCATCTGATTGTATATTTACTGTGACATATTCCAACACGTTTATTCATTATATTGTATTTTATTTTATTACAATGATATGAAAATTGCAGCTGTGGTCATCCATGTTATCCATTTCCGCATGTAGATTTTTCTACAGGCTTACATTTTATTTGAATCTTCAATATTTTGTATAGCCCTGTTCACATGATGCGGTTTCTCACACCCTGCACTTGTGCTTTGCAGACAGACTTTTGCCTGTGCTGCTCTAGCCCAAGCGCGGGGATGTGGGAAGCGTATCATGTGGGGCCATTTTAATCTATGTTCTTTGAAAATGATGCTTCAGGTGTGAGTCTGCGAGCTGATTGATTTGTGACATCATGTTACCACCACCCACTAGATGGGGGAGGGTGCATGGGTCTTTAAATTTCTCCAAGCTCCCAGACCACATTGTTACGACTAAGGAGAAGGTCTCCGAAACGCGTAAACAGCTTGTCTGTGATACTGTCCCGCATATGATGTGATTTAATAAAGAGGAAGATTTTATGGGAAGAAAAATAAGTGCCGGAATCGTCTTTTTCTATTTCTCAAAGGAAGCAGTACCCTTATTGGACAGTACTTCCTGAAGGTGAGAACCCCTAGATCTCTCCCTCAGGCGTCTATAAAGACGTACAGCAAAGGACATAGCTGCTTCTAATGACTCAGGATTTTCATGAAAAGCCAATGCATCCTGCAGTCTCTCAGAGAGACCCTGACAGAATTGGCTACGGAGAGCAGGATCGTTCCACTCTGTATCGGTAGCCCATCTCCTAAATTCAGAGCAATAGGTCTCCGCGGAACATTCTCCCTGCCACAAACCCCGTAACTTGGTCTCGGCCTGAGAGATCCGACCCGGGTCATCATAGATAAGACCCAAGTCTCTAAAGAATTCATCTACTGACCGGAGGGATGGTGATCCGGTCGGCAGAGAAAAGGAAATAATGAAATAGTCATACCCACACTTTGACACTCATCCCCAGAAGAGTATGGACACAGCCTAAAGTATAATTTACATGACTCCCTGAACCGGATGAAATTGTCACTATCCCCGGAAAACCTGTCCGGGAGAGCCACCTTCGGTTCAGGGCAGGCCTGGGACCCACCACCGGAACCAGCAGCCTGTGGACTCTGAATCTGCAAGACCGTCGCGCGGAGGTCTGCTACCTCCAAAGTCAGATTCTGCAGCTGTTCGACCAGTGCAGACAGAGTATCCATAGCTGCACAGATCAGAACAAAAATGGCGGTATTGGCTCTTGATAATGTCATGGATGTAAGAGGGGAGAACACCAAAAAAACAACAAGAAGGAAGGGGAAAGACACTAGGCCTCACCGCTAGGGAAGGAAAAGGGTCACCCCCTATAAAACCCTGCTCCTGGCCCTAACTCTTATGCGTATGGGCACCTCTCAATGGTAGAGATGCCCATACACAGGAACCTAGAAAACCCTGGTGACCCTCGGATGCCCTAAAGGTAATGATAGGGCAGAGACAACCCATTCCTTCCCTGGTGAAGTAACCAGCGTCTTGCTGAGGCCTAGTAAACAACCAGGGGGGGGATACAAAACACAACAAGCGGAACACTTAACTTCTGAGGATGATGGATGAACAGGACTTCAACACAAACCACACTCCATCTCTTCCAAAACCAAATGAAGCTATCCAGAGCAAGGATTGATGGGTAAAGTCAGACTAAATAGGGATGGGTAAAGGTCACATGATCCACACCTATACAGGAGGTGTGAACATACCAGCAACACACAAAGTGAAACCAAAAGAGGCTGTCACTAATGTGCAGATAATCTTTCAGACCTTCTAAGTCCTGTCACAGGAGTGACACTGTGATGGTTCCCCAAATATGACAGACTCTTCCCACCAGCCCAGGAGCAAATTCGCATAGGACGGCGCACAGGAGCTGCCCATAGCGGTGCCCCTGAGATGGTGGTACAACCGGCCATAAAACAAAAATAAGTTACTGGAGAGGACAAAATCCAACAGTTCTAGGGTAAAGGTTTTATGCATCAATAACTGTTGGCCCCTAGTCTTCATAAAATGAGCAGTAGCCTCTAAGCCCTTCTCGTGTTCATAGTCTGTGTGTTTCTGTGACATACTGTCCTGCTTTTCGAAAACTGAGTTTTGTATTGCAAATTCCAATAATCTGGACCTAATCTAGTGTCTTTCTTTGACATATACAGTACACCATCCAAAAACAGTTTCTTTAGTGTTAATTCCAATAATCTGAGCTTAATCTAGTGTCCATAGTGTGTTGATTTCTGTGACATATACAGTACGTGTGGGGGGCGGGGTCCAGGTTTTTAAATCCTCGTATTACCTGTGCTGGAACATTGATCCAATCGGAAGGTAGTGTGGGTGGGCTTACGGACGTGGCTACCAATAGGAGAGGGGCCGTGTATGTATGCCCATTAAATTCTAATCTTCTGGTAAATTTTGGTGTAGCAACCCCCTGAGGGATTCTTTGTTTGTTATATTTATAGGTTTAGAGGGGCTTATCCGCCCAATCTCACGGAGGAAAATATGTCTATGCTGCCCTGTGGGGAGACCCTTGATCAATGTCTGTGACCCCAATAGACAATCAACATATAATTGAGTGACAATTCTACGGATATGGCGGGATTTCTTTCAAGCCAATTGAACAGCCAAACCTTTCTCTCTGTGGCGAACATTGTGTTTTCCAGCGATAATCTTCCACTTAATTGTCAAGATATATCCCAAGCATTTAAAGAAATTAATAAAACCTACAAGAAATACATTAGATCCCTTTGGGAGATTGCAAGCTTGGAGACATACCTCCAACAAAAAATTGTGTATAGGGGTATGCGAATACGAATTACCCCTAACGCGCATCAAGACGACGTGGAGTTCGTTAAAGGGTGGGAGGACCTACTGACGTATAATTCTCTCCGTATGCAATCTTATATATGTGAACACGAAAAGAAATTATTGACAAGGGTGGCTGCACAATTGGAAAAAGAGATAGGGGACATACAGATATTCCGGACACAATCTGAATTTCCTTTATTTGAAACTAGACTCCAGAAAAATATAGAAAGTTTACAAAGTGAAATTAAAGAACGCAAACATAAAAAATATCTGAGGGATAAAAGGGATTTTGAAACGGGACAGATATATAACAACAAAAATAGTAATAATCCGTATTTTTCTAGGAGGACTGAGCAAAGGGATTATACTGATATATCAGATTCTGAGGTTTCGGAATCAGAGGGGAGCACTAGATACCCCAAAACAAGTGCCAAAAAGAAGAACAGGTACTATAGGGGAGGATATCAATCTAAAAAATACCCACAATACCAGGGTGAACCTGGGGCACCACACGCTAGTACGAAATGGCAAAATCCCCCGCAAGGAAATCGGACGCTAGATGGGCAGGAGGCATTTTCCTCTGGGCCATCTACATCCTCACTCCCATTGTTACCTGGAGTACAGGAGAGTACAATACAATGATTAGTAAAGAGTACCCCCACAATACTACCGTCTTTTTTAGCTCCAGGGATTCAATTAAGGGACAGAGACAAATGGGGCTACAATCAGCCGAAAATATAGAGAATAGTCCCCAGTTACAAAATATTAACCTGTCTGGAATTGATTTGGATCCCCAATCTGAATCACTACTTGGAAAGGCTCTCTCTTTTACTCCAACACCAGGGTTTAACTGCTTCACCTGGGTAAAGGATGTGACTCTTTTTGCTAGAAAGCTAGCATTATATAAAGAATTTAAAGAAAAAGAGAAACAAGACCCGGGTAGGAAAGAACGTGAGGCTTTGATAGTGCTGGTGGAATTGTCAAGAGAAGGTAGAGGTGAGGCTGCAACTCTTGTGGCCCCCTTGACAGATTTGGGTTCCAGATCTAAATATACTCCTCCATTTTCAGGATATGCCAGTGTGGAGACATTTGTAAATCTGGTTACAAGGGATCTAGAGAAGATTAAGACAAAAAAAAGTGATGTTGACAATAATTTAACGATAGAAGAAAGAGAAGCCCTAGCTGATCTGACCAAGAAAGATGACATAGTAATTAAAGCCTCGGACAAAGGGTGAAATATAGTGGTACTTAAACAACAGGACTATATAGATATGGTCAAAAGATTGCTAGATGATAGGAAGACCTATAAGAAATGGGAGTCGAATCCTACAGCCAAATTCAAATCCGAACTAGAGTCCCTGTTAAAACAGGCTAAAGAAGAAAATCTAATCTCCAAAAATGAATTTAAAATATTATTTAATGCCTGCCCTACGATTGCGACATTTTATGCTCTGCCTAAGGTGCATAAAAAACGGGATCCAATCCCAGGGAGACCTATCGTATCCGGTAATAATAGCCTATGTGAAGGAATTAGTACATATGTTGATTTATTTCTCAGACCCTTTGTCGAAAGTCTACCATCATACATTAAAGATATGCTTGACATGGTCAGGAGATTGAATGGCATCCAGGTAGACCCCAACACTCTTATAGCAAGTCTCGATGTAGAGGCTTTTTATACGAGTATTGGACACAAAAAGGGGATACAAGCAGTGAAGCACTATCTCTACACTAAGGGCACACACTTTTATAATCACAATGATTTAGTTATACACCTGTTACAGTTTCTACTTACTCACAATTATTTTATGTTTGATGGCACTTATTATTTACAGACGCACGGTACAGCAATGGGGATGGTTTGCGCACCAAGCTTCGCAAACCTCTTCCTTGGATGGTGGGAGGAACAACATGTATTCACGGAAGATAACACTTCATTCACAAATTGTATTTTGTTTTGGAGTCGTTACCTGGATAACATTTAAATTTTCTGGGATGGTACTGTAACCATGTTTAAAGAATTCACGGATAGGCTTAACAGTAATTAACTAGGGTTGATTTTTACTGTAGAAATACAATCCGAAAGTATTAATTTCCTTGATTTAAAAATCATACTGGATAAAAAACGAGATATCAGAACAGAGGTGTACAGAAAACCTAATGGATTCCTGCACTGGCAGAGCTACCATCCACCGCAATTAAAAAATGGCATCCCCGTGGGCCAATATTTAAGGGCCAGACGTAATTGTACTGATGAAGAGACATTCCAAAGGGAAAGTAATATTTTATATTCAAGATTCAGAATGAGGGGATACCCGAAGAAGGTCCTACATCGAGCTTATAATAGAGCTGCCAATACGAACCGGGAGGAACTCCTAAATAATAGGAAAAAGGATGGTGATAAGACCATTAGATGTATAGGGACCTTTGATGTACAAAATGATAGGATACGTAGAATTCTCCAAAAGCACTGGCATGTCCTGAAGACAGATAGGGACCTGAGAGAGATCCTTCCCAAGAATCCAAGTATTACATACAGACGGGGTACGAATTTGAAAGAGTTGTTAGTTAGGAGTCACTTTCAAAGAACCCCCAGGAGCAAGACAACATGGTTAAAGACCACAGGATCATACCCATGTGGAGCTTGCAGTTTCTGTAAATTTATGATCCCAAAGAAAGAGTTTAAGAATCCCCAAGATGGAAAAATATACAGAATACGAGAATTCATCAATTGTAAGAGCACTGGGGTGGTTTATTGCATACAATGCGAATGTGATAAACTATATGTTGGGAAAACGATCCAAGAATTAAGGAGGAGGATGTCCAAGCACCTTAGCGTTTTAAACACTAATGAAGAGACACCACTGTCTAGGCATTTACAGACATGCCATGGTGGCAATACAAGTGGTTTAAAGATCTGGGGGGTACAGAGGATCTGGGCTTCTCCCAGACAGGGCAGCATAGATCGAAAATTACAACAAGAGGAGACGAAATGGATTTATCGTCTCCATTCTCTTGCGCCGAATGGCCTTAATGAAGGATTCACCTTTGCTTCATTTCTATAAGGAAAATTGGCCCGGCTAAAATACGACTTACAATGTAATGATCGTTAATTGCAAATATGAGTATGGAGCTTAAAATAGTAAAATCCTCCCATAGATATATTCTCACATTGTGGAGGAATGGGAGGACTAAAATGTGGGGTAGGGAAGTCCAGGAATGGAAAATATTATATAAAAAAATATAAAATATATAAAAAATATATATATTTTTAAAAAAATGGTAAATATCCAATCATGAGAAGGCCCTAGAGGAAATTAGTGAGTAAATGCCCATGCTGAGTAATACTTACGGTCTGGGGGGAATCCATCTGGAGTAATCCTGGATACCTATGGAAAGGAATAAATATGAGTAAGGGATAAGGAATTATAACCGTTGGGTGGGCTAATAAAATAATATGACCAATAACAAACTTAACCCCGTTTTTTTTTTTTTTTTGTCCTCACGGAACCAGGTCCATATAGGAATTACAGGTACACCCCCTCTAGGATTAAGATCTGATATGCGTGGGATATGGGGCAATGGATCCATCTGGCTCTATATTAGGGAGATAACTAAGGTCTGGTTAAATCCGAAAAATTATGGACTGGGTAATGGTAGTCCATGGATATAAAATAAAATAAAAATTTATAGTAAAAAATGAGAACAGTCAGGTTGGCTATAGCTAGCCACATTCTGCCATAATAATAAATAAAAAAATAAAAAGCCAATTTTAAAGAATTGTAATTGGGATGGCCCTATGTTGAAGAGATATATATATAGACATCAAATGTTGGTGCTATAGATATAAAATGGATAAATATATCCGAAATTTAACATTGGTAAGGGCAATATGTCCATCAATAATGAACTAGTCCAGAATGAGAGATAATAGACTATCCATGGAAAAACATAATCCCCAGTCTATGATGGAACATCCCTATATAGAACATATATAAGATGGATAAATTAATAGTAATCTGTCCCTGGTAGAATGCTGACTTGGGGTGGGGTATTGCTCTCTAATGATATGTGGAGTGTGATAGTCGAGTGGCCCTAATTTTCTATTAATAATAAATAATAAAAATAAAATCAGTATATTAATAAAAATAATAAAATAAAAACAAATATAAAATAAGAATAATAACAATAATAATAATAAAAATAAAGAAGTTAATAGGGGAGGTAAATCCAAATTTAACATCACGAAAATATAAAGGCTAGGGAAGGATATGATGGATACACTTATGCACAGGGTATGATTAGTACTATAGGAGATATAAAATAAATACACATATATATAATGGCACTTCTAGTAAAAATATCAGACAATAGATGATGGGGGCCACTCCAAGAATAGGATCGATAGGCGCTATGGACATATAATGCCCCCCTCCAGGTTTCCATCACCTCGATATGGAGATAAGGGATATTAATAACCTGATGGAGATACCCGCACGCATGCGCAACTTTCTAGTAGGGTCGGAAGAAAATATTAAGTCCGGACGCATGCGCAAAAGAATGCCACTATGGATACAATGCGCAGACAGATGACGAACACACGTTGCCGTCTCCAGACAGAAACGTAGCGCAATGGATATGACATCATGGGCGAGGCTTGATGTGGTAAGGAAACGCAGTAGGGTGACGTTTACACACACGTGATGCGGCATACATACACGGCCCCTCTCCTATTGGTAGCCACGTCCGTAAGCCCACCCACACTACCTTCCGATTGGATCAATGTTCCAGCACAGGTAATACGAGGATTTAAAAACCTGGACCCCGCCCCCCACATTATCTGTTTAGTTTCCCCTGAAGACGCCGACAGGGTCGGCAAAACATGTAGGGACACAGGTTTCAGTTTTTAGGCAGGAGTTTTTCAGGGTGCCAAGAAGTTACATCTGAATTGAAGATGATACATAAATAGTTCCTTTAATAAAATGAAGGTGTAAAGCACAGGAAGTGTATAAGGAAAAGTGGCAATTGACCCTGATACTGTATACTCCTGAAAGTTTTAAACAATGCTCCCAAGTAATGTACTGATTTTAATGTATTGAAATAAAATTTAGTTTTAATATTAGTCAGAGGAGTTGTGGAAATACGCCTGGTCCTAGTGACCATTAAATTCTAATCTTCTGGTAAATTTTGGCGTAGCAACCCCCTGAGGGATTCTTTGTTTGTTATATTTATATATATATATATATATATATATATATATATATATAGTACGCCACCCGAAAACTGATTCTTTAGGGCAAATTCCAATAATCTGGGCCTAATCTAGTGTCCATAGTGTGTGGCTTTCTGTGACATATACAGTACGCCATCTAAAAAAGGTTTCTTTAGCACAAATTTAAATATTCAGGGGCCAGTCCTTATCTACTGTCTCTGTAGTGTGTGCGTGTAATACACATTTGTGACATATACAGTACTCCATCCGAAAACTGTTTGTTTAGGGCAAATTCCACAAATCTGGGCCTAATCTAGTGTCCATAGTGTGTGGCTTTCTGTGGCATATACAGTACTCCATCCGAAAACTGTTTCTTTAGCCTAAATTTAAATAATCAGGGGCCAGTCCTCATCTACTGTCTCTGTAGTGTGTGCGTTGTAGGGATTTGCTCTGGTAGGCAGGATAAGCGGACGCAATACAGAAGCAAGACCATGGTTTAAAAGCAAAAGTTCAGTGTTTATTCACACAAACAGGCAGAAAAGAAAAACAATACTTTGCAGGGTCCTGGTGTTAATTCACACAGCAAGAGTCCACAGAACAAAACATGTCACCTGGCAGTCTACAGCAGGCTTTAGGGCACATGACTCCCAGCAGGCAGCTCTCATGCCACTCTCAGCCTTGCAGCATGGCGGAACTCCTCAGCTCCCAAACACAGAGCTTCCACAGCTCCATCATCACCTGGAGGATCATTCCACACCCAGCTGAGCTGCTGGCTGGGTTTTTAAATCCCAGCCCACAACCTGGCCTGGAACGTGGGGAACAGCCACCCACCCTGCTCTTTGGCTGCTCCCAATAAGAACCGGCCCGGATCGGCTTTACAGCCACACACAGCACTAGCTGCCACTGACACACAAAATTTCCGGTTCCTATCTCACCGAGGCCAGGAATTTCGGTGACCCGTACCTTGCGTCTATGACACACCCTTGCGCCATCCTACAGCGTATAATACACATCCATGACATATACAGTACTCCATCCGAAAACTGTTTCTTTAGCGTAAATTCCAATAATTTGGGCCTAATATAGTGTCCATAGTGTGCTGTTTTCTGTGACATATACAGTACGCCATCCGAAAACTGTTTCTTTAGGGCAAATTCCAATAATCTGGGCCTAATCTAGTGTCCATAGTGTGTGGCTTTCTGTGATTTATACAGTACACCATCCGAAAACGGTTTCTTTAGCGTAAATTTAAATAATCAGGGGCCAGTCCTCATCTACTGTCTCTGTAGTGTGTGCGTGTAATACACGCACACATATACAGTACTCCATCCGAAAACTGTTTCTTTAGGGAAAATTCCAATAATCTGGGCCAAATCTAGTGTTCATATTCTGTGGGTTTCTGTGACATATACTGTCCTGCATCCAAAAACTTTGTATTGCAAATTCCAATAATCTGGGCCTAATCTACGGTCCATAGTGTGTAGCCTTCTGTGACATACAGTAAGCCATCCGAAAACTGTTTCTTTAGGGCAAATTTAAATAATCTCGGCCTTATCTAGTGTCCATAATCTGTGTGTTTCTGTGACATATACTGTCCTGCATCCAAAAACTGCGTTTGTATTGCAAATTCACTATATCTGGGCCTAATTTATGGTCCATAGTGTGTGGCTTTCTGTGACATATACAGTACACCATCCAAAAATGTATTTTTAGGTCAAATTTAACTAATCTGGGCCTAATCTAGTGTCCATATTCTGTGGGTTTCTGTGACCTATACTGTCCTGCATCTGAAAACTGTGTCTTTAGCGGACTGTAAAACAATCTGGGCCACATCTAGTGACGAAACCATTAATATGAAGAAGGCGAGCACTAAGGGACGGGAAGTGGGCGTGATGCTGATGGTGCATGCAGAGGCCGTGGCCCTGGGTGCAATGAAACTGTGCCTGCTCCCAGTGCACCAGAAAAAAAAAACATCCACGGTACCCAGCTTCATCTCCAACTTAGCTGGGCGGCGCAGGACAACACTGTCTAAGTCGGACCAGTGTGAACAGTTGGTCGGTTGGATTGCTGAAGATAATGCTTCCAGTCGATTAAGCAACACCCTCTCTTCCACCAAGTCCAGTCTCTGTAGCCAAGAGTCTGGTCAACCGAATCCTCACTCTGATCATCCTTCCTTCCACCATGAAGAGGCTTTACAAATGACTGATCCCACACTCGGATATTCCGAGGAGCTCTTTCCAGCGCCACTATTACATTTTGCCCTTGCGTCCAGCACGCTTAATGAGGGACCTGAGATATTGGGCCCTGATTCCCAACCTCTTGAGCCTTCACAGTCTCAAGAAGATGACGGTGGTGAACGGCAATCATTTATTCACGAGGTGGATGATGATGAGACACAGTTGTCAATCACTGAGGTTGTGGATAGGTCAAGTCAGAAGGATGAGCAGAGTGAGGAAGTGGAAGAGGACGTGGTTGACGATGAGGTCACTAACCCAACATGGGAACGTGAAAAGCCGAGCGAGGACAGCAGTACAGAGGGGGAGGGATCCGCAGCAACGCAACAGGCTGGAAGAGGCAGTGGGGTTGCAAAAGCTAGAAGTTAGCCCACAACAAACAGGCCTGCAACCGTTACACCGAGCACCCCCATGCGTAAATCTTCCTTGCCAAGGGGTAGGTGTTCTGCAGTATGGCGCTTTTTTAAAGAAAGTGCAGACGACAAAAGAGTGGTAGTTTGAAACCTGTGCCGTACCAAAATGAGCCAGGTCGTAAACACTAGCAACCTCACCACCAACAGCATGATCCGCCACGTGGCATCCAAGCACCCTAACAAGTGGGCCGAATGCCTGGGTCCACAATCTGGTTCTTTGGGTCACACCACTGTGTTATGCACTGCTGGCCAATCCCCTGTCGAATAACACAGTAATTTTAACGCAAGTGCAAATACCCACCCATCAACCCACAGGCCATAGCACTAAATGCGCAGCTTTTAAAATTACTGGCCCTTGAAATGTTGCCATTTAGGCTTGTGGACACTGAGGCCTTCTGCAGCCTGATGTCGGCGACGGCTCTCGGTACGCAGTCCCCAGCCACCACTTTTTTTCACGGTGTGCCGTGCCCGCCTTACACCAGCATGTGTCCCAGAACATCACCCGTGCCCTAACAAACGCAGTTACTGGGAAGGTTCACTTAGCCACGGACACATGGACAAGTGCTGGTGGCCAGGGACGCTACTTTTCCCTGACCGCACACTGGGTGAATGTTGTGGAGGCCGGGAGTGAATCCTACCCTGGGATGGCACAGGTGCTACCCATGCCCAGGATTGCGGGCCCTACGTCCATCAGGGTCTCTGCCAGCAGCTATGCTACTGGCTCCAACCCCCACTTCTCCTCCTCCGCTGCCTTGTCCAGCATCAGTCAGCCATCAGTCGCTAGCTGGAAGCAGTGTAGCACTACTGTGGGTAGGCGTCAACAGGCCGTGCTGAAGTTGATCTGCTTAGGGGACAAACTGCACACCGCCGCAGAGCTGTGGCAGGGTATACGGGACCAGACCAAGCTGTGGCTCTCGCCACTCAACCTAACCAGGCAATGTCTGACAATGGCCTTAACTTGGTGGCAGCTTTGGAGCTCGGCAACCTGACACACATCCCATGCCTAGCCCACGTCTTAAACTTAGTGGTTCAGCGGTTTATCAAAACCTACCCCAATTGGTCACAGCTAATAGTGAAGGCGCGCCGCGTGTGTGCCTATTTACGTAAGTCGGCCACAGCTTCAGCCGGTCTGTCAATGCCGCAGAAGCTCTTGTGGCTTCCAGCTCACCGACTGTTGTGCGACGTGAGCACGCGCTGCAACTCTACGTTCCACGTGTTGGCCAGGCTTTGTGAGCAGCAGAGGGCAGTCGTGGAATACCAGATTCAACATGGTCGTCGCCTTTCGAGTAAACTGCCACTATTCACAAGCGAGGAATGGGCATTGATGTCAGACCTCTGAGGTTTTAAAAAACTTTAAATACACACAGATGGTTAGTGGCGATAATGCTATTATCAGCGTAACCATCCCACTGCTGTGTCTACTCAAACGATCGCTGCTCACAATTAAGGACAACGCTCTGAATGTGGCAGACGAGGAACTGGGGGAGGACATTACACAGGGTGATAGCCAGCCCACCCTCAGTTCGTCTTTTTAGAGTGAATTGGACCATGAAGAGGAGGAGGAGCTAAAGAGAGTTGCCTCTGCTACAGAGGGTAGTACCCATGGAACTTTAATTCTATCTGTTCAGCGGACAGAAGAGGAGGAGGAGACGGAGAGTCATCCTGATGTCAACATCAACGTCTTGCTTGTTGGTACTCTGGCACACATGGCTGACTTCATGTTAGGCTGCCTTTCCAGTGACCCTCGCGTTATACGCATTTTAGATAACACGTATTACTGGGTGTTCACCCTTCTTGACCCCCGCTACACAGAGAACTTCTCATCTCTCATTCCTCTGGTGGAGAGGACGAGCAAAATGGTGCAATACTCATTCCAATAACAGGGCATCTTAAGAGTCCTGTATTGTTATTCATCATCACTACCTCCACGAGTCGGGGGTGTGATTTGAGTGACTCCCACTTGCCTTCCTTTGATGTGTTAGCCGTTACTTAGGCTCCCTCTCCGGCATCGAACACTGATTCCCTGTTACCCGTGATCACCATGGTAGGCGCAGAAAAGAACATCGAAAGTTGATAGGGCAGACATCAAAATGGATCATCGCCATCACAGGGACGTGCAATCGCCCAGAGGTTATCTAGAGTCACCAATGTGGCAGCAGGCCCTTGCCCCTAATGTTTTAGATGGTCAGATCAGCAGGCCTTTGCTCCAAATGTTTGGAGGGTCACCAGCAGGCCATTAATCATAATTTTTCAAGGGTATGTATGATGCCCTCTTTTATGTGTAACAAAGGGTGTTTTGGAGTGCCGGTTCCTTGTAATTTTTGGCAGCCCTTTCACTTGGGCTTTATTAGTGTAGGAGTCCCACTACCTGAACAATTGTACCACAATGTGAATGAGGCCCTCTTTCATGTTATATACAGGCTGTTTCGGAGTGCCTCTTGCTTGTAATTTTTTGCAGCACTTGCACTTTATATACAATTAAATATACAGGAAAGAATGTTTCCTAACAATTTTTCCTGTAAAATTGATTATTTCGGCGGGTTTTGTGCTTATTTTTGTCAGTCTGTAAAAGTGTCGTACAACGCGGACAACATGGTTTCCAGCAGCGACCTGGGAGTCCAAGATGTATCCAGACATCATCCCCATGCTGTTCCCGATCCATTTCGGTGGTGTTTCTGTCACTTTCTGACTTTTTCCAATGGACCAGGCACCCTCCCCTCTTCAGAGCAGGGGGTGCCTGGTTGTCTCCCATTGACTACCATTCTACTCGGGTGCTCGGCCGAGCACACGAATATAGCAATGTGTTTGGGCCAAACACCCTGCCGCCAGGGTTTTGTCTGAGTGTGTATTTAGTGCTGCTGGTGGCATTATAACAGATAAGTGTATCTACCTGTCAACTGAAAATGCTGACAGGTTGACTCATATAAAAATGAACAAGGCCTGCATTGACCATGACTTCTCTACTCCACCAGAGGAATGCTGATAAACATAAAGGGACTTTACATGTGTTGTCTTTAATGTAGTTAATAGACTGTATTCCCATGCACCCCTTCCACCACAAACAAGGGTTAAATCTTCCTTTTCTCATAATCCTACTCTTCTTCCGTCATATCAACATGCATTTCTTATTCATCACATATAATGCCCTCGCATATATAGCCTTCGAATAAAATTTTTTAGAGGGTCCGCTCACCAGCAGGCCCTCACATCTAATTTTTTATAGGGTCCGCTCACCAGCAGGCCCTCACATCTAAATTTTTACAGGGTCTGCTCACCTGCAGGGCCAAACCTAAAATTTTTTACAGGGTCAGCTCACCTGCAGGCCCTCAACTCATTGTGAATGAGGCCCTCCTTTATGTGATATACATGTTGTATCGCAGTGCCTTTTCCTTGTAATTTTTGGTAGCACTTGCACTTTATATACAAGTAAATATACAGGAAAGAATGTTTTCAATAAATGTTTCCCTATAAAATCGATTTTTTTACTTTGGTTTTGTGCGTAAAACCTTAACTAGATTGTGGGCATGGTGATCACTTTAAGCCCTTTTAAGCTGCATCAGCAGCAGCATGGTGATAAAAATGAGTGGCAAGGTGACATGGTGTGGAGATGGCAGCATGAGGAGGCCACATAGTGGCACAATGACAGAGTCTGGATAAAAGACTAAGGCCACAGATTGTTTAGAAAGATGCAGATGGAAACTATCTGTGGAGCTGTATCACGGTCACCTGCAGATTAATGCAGACCAGGGCCGTAGCTATAGGGGAAGCAGGGGAAGCTGCAGCTTTGGGGCCCTGACCCAGAAGGAACCCATCCAGGAGGAGGAGGACTAAAGGATTTGGTCAGGGCCCCCTCAACAGTATTACACAATGAAATTATATACAGTGACAGTATAGACGGTGTATTAAACGGATGGAACAGCTGCTGGCCCTGGTCTGAGAGAGCAATCTTTACTAGCCACAGAAATGGGGGCAGCATGAAAGGAAGGGGTCGCTAAAAAATTACTGTGGGATAGAGCCCCATTCAAAAATTTGCTGTGGGGCCCAGTCATTTCTAGCTACGCCACTGATGCAGCCCACAAAAGCAAGTTGGGTTTATCAATTACAAAACCATAATTAAATTCTCTGCCTGATGATCACTTTAAGCCCTTTTAAGCTGCATCAGTAGCAGCATGGTGATAAAAATGAGTGGCAAGGTGACATGGTGTGGAGATGGCAGCATGAGGAGGCCACATAGTGGCACAATGATAGAGTCTGGATAAAATACTAAGGCCACAGATTGTTGAGAAAGATGTAGGTGGAAACAAATCTGTTGAGCTGTATGACGGTCACCTGCAGATTAATGCAGCCATTAAAATCAAGTTGGGTTTGTCAGTTCCACCTCAGCTCACCAGCAGGCCTGCACCTAAAATCTTTTACTGGGTCAGCTCACCTGCAGGCCCGCAACTCAAATATTTTACTGGGTCAGCTCACATGCAGGCCCGCAACTCAAATTTTTTACAGGGTCAGCTCACCTGCAGGCCCGCAAGTCATGCTGCCTTGCTTTGAAGTAGTAGCCGTTTATCAGGCTCCCTCTCCGAAATGAAACAATGAATCCCCGTTACCGGTGGTCACCATGTTAGGCGCATAAAAGAACATCGAAAGTTGATAGGAAAGATATCCAAATGGATCGTGGATGTCACGGGGACGTGCGATCAGGCAGAAGTTATCTAGAATCAACAAAGCGGCAGCAGGGCCTCTCCTGTATAACGTTTCTTCATCCAAAATTCCGCAGTGATATTCCCTGTAATTTTTTATTACACATTCCAATAACAGGGCATCTTAACGACCTCCGGACCACCGAACGCAGCTACGCGTCCTGGACGCAAGATTTCGGTCACAGCCGGCCCGCGCATGCGCATCGCGGGCCGGCAAAAGTTCGAGGAGAATTGCATCAGCAACCTGCCAGACAATGATCGTCGCTGGCAGGTTGCTGATTTTTAAAAAATCAAATCACAAGCCATATAACAGATCATATTAGTAAATATGATCTGTTATATGGCTTCTCTGCTCCTCTGCTGGTCCTTTTCGTCGGTTGGATCCAGCAGAGGAGCAGACATCACTGTGAGTACACACCAAACACTGTCCTTAGCCCCAGATCACCTTCCATCACCCCCATCATCCAAATTAACCCCTTGATCGCCCCCTGTCAATCACTTAGTGAAAGACAAAAAGTGATCAGTGTAAACTGTTATTTTTTTTTTCCACTAGTATTGGCTGTTAGGTTTTAGGATTAGTTTAGGCCCCTTGGTTAGGTAGTTTAGGGATCAGTTAGCGCCCAGCCCACCGCACCGCAGTCCCTTATTCGCTGATTAGCGTATCGCTAATCAGCATTTGTACTTTTATAGTATCTGTAAGTGATCAAAACTGATCACGGTCAGATCTATAATTGTATTAGTGTCACCTTAGCTCGCCCTCCACCCAAAACGCAGTGTTTGCCCGATCAGGCCTGATCGGTCGCCCACACGTGCGTTCACCCACGCCCGCCACACCGCAGTGACGAAAAAATTATTTTTTTTGATCACTGCACATTCACTTTACACGCACTGCGGCGATAAAAAAATCTGTTTTGATATTTTTTATCAACCGCAGCGGCCTCCGGTACTTCGCTAGCCTCCCATTTGTAAGACAGGCTTGCTTTTTTTCTTGGGTAGTCTCAGGGAATACCCCTAAATTTAGTAGTCCAAAATGTCAAACAGGGGGTATTCTTCTGAAGAGGCCTACAGGATTCTGACCCAGTCGGATGAGGAATGGGAACCCTCATCTGACGAATCTAGCGGGTCAGAATATGAACCTGTAGAAAGCAGTGGCTCTCTGACCCAAAGTTCGGACGAGGAGGTGGAGGTCCCTGATAGAACCAGGCGTACCCGGCCCCGTGTCGCTAGACCACAGGTTGCGCAGGATCCGCTTCAAGAGCAGCAGAGTGGGGCTGTCGCTGCCGGATCACGTGGTGAGGCATACACCAGCAGCGCAGCCCTTCCTCGACCTAGTACCAGCACTGTCGTACAACATGGTGAAGTAGCGAGCACCAGAAGGGCAGTTGAAGCTAGTACTGTGGCACGTACAGTAGTTACCCCGTCGCAGCCACTGCACAGACAGGCCCGTAGAGCCCCTAGAGTCCCTGAGGTGCTGGCAAACCCTGATTGGCAGTCACCAACTTCAGCCGCACCAGTAGTTCCCCCTTTCACTGCCCAGTCTGGAGTTCGGGTTGAGACGGCTCAGATCGGTTCGGCCCTGGGATTTTTTGAGCCGTTCTTGACTGCGGAGCTCTTGGACTTAGTCGTGGCAGAAACAAATCGGTATGCCACACAATTTATAACCGCAAACCCGGGAAGCTATTATGCCCAGCCTTTCCGGTGGAAACCAGTCCAAGTTTCCGAACTTAAAATTTTTCTGGGCCTTCTCCTCAACATGGGTCTAACTAAAAAGCATGAATTGCGGTCATATTGGTCCACGAACCCAATTCATCATATGCCCATGTTCTCTGCTGCTATGTCCAGGACACGATTTGAGACCATCCTGCGTTTCCTGCATTTTAGCCTCCTCCTCCTCCCGTCCCAGAGGCCACCCAGCTTTTGACCGGCTCCACAAAATTCGGCCCCTCATAGACCATTTCAACCAGAAATTTACAGATTTGTATACCCCTGAGCAAAACATCTGCGTAGACGAGTCCCTAATACATTTTACCGGGCGCCTTGGCTTCAAACAATTCATCCCAAGCATGCGTGCCCGGTATGGGGTCAAATTGTATAAGCTCTGTGAAAGGGCCACAGGCTATACCCACAAATTTCGGATCTATGAGGGAAAAGATCAGACCCTGGAGCCGGTCGGTTGCCCTGACTACCTGGGGAGCAGTGGGAAGACAGTCTGGGACTTGGTGTCACCCTTATTCGGCAAGGGGTACCATCTTTATGTGGACAATTTTTACACAAGTGTGGCCCTCTTTAGGCATTTGTTTCTAGAACAGATTTGCGCCTGTGGCACCGCGCGAACTAGTCGCGTGGGCTTCCCCCAACTGCTCGTTACCACCCGTCTTGCAAGGGGGGAGAGGGCTGCCTTGTGTAACGAAGAACTGCTCGCGGTGAAATGGAGAGACAAGCGTGACGTTTACATGCTCTCCTCCATTCACGCAGACACGACAATCCAAATTGAAAGGGCAACCCGTGTCATTGAAAAGCCCCTCTCAGTCCACGACTATAATGCGCTCATGGGAGGGGTGGACTTCAATGACCAGATGTTGGCTCCCTATTTAGTTTCCCGACGCACCAGACGCTGGTATAAGAAGGTGTCTGTATATTTAATTCAATTGGCTCTGTATAATAGTTTTGTTCTCTACAGTAAGGCTGGGAGAACACGATCCTTCCTCAAATTCCAGGAAGAGATCATCGAGAACCTCCTGTATCCAGGAGGTTCCGTGGCCCCAACCACCAGTGTAATTAGCCGTCTACACGAGCGACATTTCCCCAGTGTCGTTCCTGGTACCTCAACCCAACCGCCACCCCGAAAAAAATGTTGTGTCTGTAGCAGGAGTGGAATAAGGCGTGACACCCGCTATTTCTGTCCTGACTGTCCTGACCACCCTGCCCTATGCTTAGGAGAGTGTTTCCGGAAGTACCACACACAGGTACACCTAGCATAGGGATTGCATCTCACAGGACAGGCACACAGGGCTATTAGGGCCCTTTTACTCACAGCTGCTGCCAATCTCTCCTTTCACCTGGGATAAAGTGCATAACGTACTTCGCCACATCTTTGGGCGATTTGCGCTTTGCACATTGACCCATGGGGAAGGAGAGGTTTGTTCTATAAAGGTAAAAAAAACTAAACAAAAAAAAATTTACCGGTAAGTAAAAAAGTTAACGTTCAGTTAAAAAAAGTTTATATGTTCTGTTCAAAAGTTAATAAATTTATTGCGTTGCGGCCTGGTTTTTTCTTTTTTGTTTTGTTTTTTTTACCTTCTAGGTGGACCAACCGATCGACTAGCTGCAGCACTGATGTGCATTCTGACAGAAGCATTGCGCTGCTGTCAGATTACACGCGAGTCGGTGTATGCGGCGCTGCAAGACGAGATTTCTCCTCTGCAGTAAAAGATACGTTTGCCGAGACATATGAGCTGAGGAGGTGGCGGTGTTCATATACTTTGGCAAACACTTTGTGTATATAAAAAAATAAATCCCGGCAATGATTTATTCATCCACATCGATTGATGCGAATGGAGAAATCTGGTTTGCCAGGGCATACGAGCTAAGTGGGTATGGATGTTGGGCGGAGCTCCTATGTCCTGGCAGACGCCTTTCCCCTCCTTTTTCTTTTTTTGGCAGAGATTTTTTCATCCACATTGATCGATGCGAATGAAGAAATCTGTGCCGTTCAATTTTTTCTTTCAGCCCAGAGGCTGAACGAAAAAAAAAAATCTCATTACCCGTATGCTCAATATAAGGAGAATAGCAGAAACTCCTAATGCTGGGCATACATGTAATGATTGCGGAGACCCTCAAATGCCAGGGCAGTACAAACACCCCACAAATAACACCATTTTGGAAAGAAGACACCCCAAGGTATTTGCTGAGGGGCATATTGAGTCCATGAAAGATTGAAATTTTAGCGGAAAGTGAGACTTTGTGAGAAAAAAATAAAAAAAATCAATTTCTGCTAACTTGTGCCCCAAATTTTTTTTTCTATGAACTCGCCATGCCCCTCATTGAATACCTTGGGGTGTCTTCTTTCCAAAATGGGGTCACATGTGGGGTATTTATACTGCCCTGGCATTTTAGGGGCCCCAAAGCGTGAGAAGAAGTCTGGTATCCAAATGTCTAAAAATGCCCTCCTAAAAGGAATGTGGGCCTCTTTGCCCACCTAGGCTGCAAAAAAGTGTCACACATGTGGTATCTCCGTATTCAGGAGAAGTTGGGGAATGTGTTTTGGGGTGTCATTTTACATATACCCATGCTGGGTGAGAGAAATATCTTGGTCAAATGCCAACTTTGTATAAAAAAAATGGGAAAAGTTGTCTTTTGCCAAGATATTTCTCTCACCCAGCATGGGTATATGTAAAATGACACCCCAAAACACATTCCCCAACTTCTCCTGAATACGGAGATACCACATGTGTGACACTTTTTTGCAGCCTAGGTGGGCAAAGGGGCCCACATTCCAAAGAGCACCTTTAAGATTTCACAGGTCATTTACCTACTTACCACACATTTGGGCCCCTAGAATGCCAGGGCAGTATAAATACCCCACAAGTGACCCCATTTTGGAAAGACAGCACCCCAAGGTATTCGCTGATGGGCATAGCGAGTTCATAGAATTTTTTATTTTTTGTCACAAGTTAGTGGAAAATTATGTTTTTTTTTTTTTCTTACAAAGTCTCATATTCCACTAACTTGTGACAAAAAAAAAAACTTCCATGAACTCACTATGCCCATCAGCGAATACTTTGGGGTGTCTTCTTTCCAAAATGGGGTCACTTGTGGGGTAGTTATACTGCCCTGGCATTCTAGGGGCCCAAATGTGTGGTAAGGAGTTTGAAATCAAATTCTGTAAAAAATGACTGGTGAAATCCGAAAGGTGCTCTTTGGAATGTGGGCCCCTTTGCCCACCTAGGCTGCAAAAAAGTGTCACACATGTGGTATCTCCGTATTCAGGAGAAGTTGGGGAATGTGTTTTGTGGTGTCATTTTACATACACCCATGCTGGGTGAGAGAAATATTTTGGCAAAAGACAACTTTTCCCATTTTTTTATACAAAGTTGGCATTTGACCAAGATATTTCTCTCACCCAGCATGGGTATATGTAAAATGACACCCCAAAACACATTCCCCAACTTCTCCTGAATACGGAGATACCACATGTGTGACACTTTTTTGCAGCCTAGGTGGGCAAAGGGGCCCACATTCCAAAGAGCACCTTTCGGATTTCACCAGTCATTTTTTACACATTTTGATTTCAAACTCCTTACCACACATTTGGGCCCCTAGAATGCCAGGGCAGTATAACTACCCCACAAGTGACCCCATTTTGGAAAGAAGACACCCAAAGGTATTCGCTGATGGGCATAGTGAGTTCATAGAACTTTTTATTTTTTGTCACAAGTTAGTGGAATATGAGACTTTGTAAGAAAAAAAAAAAATAATTATCATTTTCCGCTAACTTGTGACAAAAAATAAAAAGTTCTATGAACTCACTATGCCCATCAGCGAATACCTTAGGGTGTCTACTTTCCGAAATGGGGTCATTTGTGGGGTGTTTGTACTGTCTGGGCATTGTAGAACCTCAGGAAACATGACAGGTGCTCAGAAAGTCAGAGCTGCTTCAAAAAGCGGAAATTCACATTTTTGTACCATAGTTTGTAAACGCTATAACTTTTACCCAAACCATTTTTTTTTTTTACCCAAACATTTTTTTTTATCAAAGACATGTATAACAATAAATTTAGAGCAAGATTTATATATTGATGTCGTTTTTTTTGCAAAATTTTACAACTGAAAGTGAAAAATGTCATTTTTTTGCAAAAAAATCGTTAAATTTCGATTAATAACAAAAAAAGTAAAAATGTCAGCAGCAATGAAATACCACCAAATGAAAGCTCTATTAGTGAGAAGAAAAGGAGGTAAAATTCATTTGGGTGGTAAGTTGCATGACCGAGCAATAAACGGTGAAAGTAGTGTAGGTCAGAAGTGTAAAAAGTGGCCTGGTCTTTCAGGGTGTTTAAGCTATAGGGGCTGAGGTGGTTAAGAGTACTGTATTGTTATTCATCATCACTACCTCCACCAGTCGGGGGTGTGATTTGAGTGACTCCCGCTTGCCTTCCTTGGATGTGTTAGCCGTTTCTTAGGCTCCCTCTCCGGCATCGAACACTGATTCCCTGTTACCCGTGATCACCATGGTAGGCGCAGAAAAGAACATCGAAAGTTGATAGGGCAGACATCAAAATGGATCATCGCCATCACAGGGACGTGCAATCGCCCAGAGGTTATCTAGAGTCACCAATGTGGCAGCAGGCCCTTGCCCCTAATGTTTTAGATGGTCAGATCAGCAGGCCTTTGCTCCAAATGTTTGGAGGGTCACCAGCAGGCCATTAATCATAATTTTTCAAGGGTATGTATGATGCCCTCTTTTATGTGTAACAAAGGGTCTTTTGGAGTGCCGATTCCTTGTAATTTTTGGCAGCCCTTTCACTTGGGCTTTATTAGTGTAGGATTCCCACTACCTGAACAATTGTACCACAATGTGAATGTGGCCCTCTTTCATGTTATATACAGGCTGTTTTGGAGTGCCTCTTGCTTGTAATTTTTTGCAGCACTTGCACTTTATATACAATTAAATATACAGGAAAGAATGTTTCCTAACAATTTTTCCTGTAAAATTGATTATTTCGGCGGGTTTTGTGCTTATTTTTGTCAGTCTGTAAAAGTGTCGTACAACGTGGACAACATGGTTTCCAGCATCGACCTGGGAGTCCAAGATGCATCCAGACATCATCCCCATGCTGTTCCTGATCCATTTCGGTGGTGTTTCTGTCACTTTCTGACTTTTTCCAATGGACCAGGCACCCTCCCCTCTTCAGAGCAGGGGGTGCCTGGTTGTCTCCCATTGACTACCATTATACTCGGGTGCTCGGCCGAGCACACGAATATAGCAATGTGTTTGGGCCGAACACATGAATACTTTGGTGCTCAATCATCACTAATCCCTAGGCCTTTCCTTAACTCCTGCCAGTATGAGCAGATCCTGATGGTGGAAATACTCAGACCTTGGATACCTAAAGCCCTGCTAAAACTGATGAGCCCTACGATAGGTAACAGGGGATGAGACTGCTGGTTCCTTCCAGAATGAAGGAACCTGCGTCTTCCTGAGGCCTAGAAACAACACACACCAGATAATAAGAAACAGCGACGGTAACAAGTACTTAGCTAAGAGATGTATGGAGAAGCAGGAGATCCAAGACAAACCTGCACTAGCAACTCCAAGCAGACACTATCAACCGGATGGTCAGCAGTGTGAGGCGGATCTAAATAGAGCCTCATCACTGATAACGAGCGGCACCTGAGGATAGGTGAGATCCTACCAAACAACAATATACATAGAGTAAAACAGAGAGACCTGTCAGATAGCCTCATCTGCAGCAAGCGTGGTCCGAGAGCCCGGCCAGGAAGGGAGCCCGCGTCGGCAGGTCACAGGGAGATGAACGCTTCCATTGTGGTCCTTAGGACAGCAATACAGATGGCTGTGCTGTGGGGCAGGGGAGGGAGAGGCGTCTCCCTTCCCTGTTCCTCTGATAGGCTGGTGGCACAAGGCCCGCAGCTTATCAGAGGCCGGATCATGCGGCGCGATGACATGATCGCGCCGCCTGAGCCGTACAGCGCAGGACACAGGCTGTTAGATGCCTGCATCGCAGCGGAGGTAAGTAAAAGTTTTTTTTTTTTTTCGGACTATCTGTTACTGGCACATGGGGGTGGGGGGAAGAAGGAGAGAGACACTTGATACTGGCACATGGGGGGTGGGGAAGGAGAGAGGCACTTGATACTGGCACATGGGGGGGCACTTGATACTGACACATGGGGGCACTTGATACTGGCACATGGGGGGCACTTGATACTGGCACATGAGGGGAGAGGCACTTGTTACTGGCACATGGGGGGAGGCACATGATACTGGCACATAGGGGGTGGGAGAGAGGCACTAATTACTGGCAAATGGGGGGGAGAGGCACTTGTTACTGCAGCAAGTCTATCCGATCTTCTCACCTCTCTCACAGGAGGGACCATGACAGTACCCCCCCCCCCTTCTACGGGTGGCCCCCGGACACCTAGGACCGACTTTATCAGGATGCGACCTGTGAAAGGCCCTCACAAGGTGACTGGCATTCACATCGGTCGTAGGAACCCACATTCTTTCCTCTGGACCGTAACCCTTCCAGTGCACGAGGTACTGAAGAGATCCACGAAGAATACGTGAGTTCACTATCCTGGCAATCTAAAACTCGAGATTACCATCCACCATGACAGGAGGTGGTGGCAGGAAGGACGGTTCAGCAGGTACAACATATCTTTTCAGCAATGACTTGTGAAACATTATGAATCTTCAAAGCCTGCGGAAGCTCAAGACGAAAAGCAACTGGATTAATAATGGCAGAGATCTTGTATGGCGCAATAAACCTTGGCCCCAACTTCCAAGAGGATGCCTTCAACTTAATGTTTCTTGTGGACAGAAACACAGAATCACCCACTCTCAGGTCCAGACCACTCACACGTCTCTTGTCAGCCATAAGTTTATACTTTTTGCCCATTTTACATACATAGTAACAGTATATAAGGCTGAAAAAAGACATTTGTCCATTCAGTTCAGCCTGTTATCCTGCAAGTTGATCCAGAGGAAGGCAAAAAAAAAAAAAAAAAAAGTGAGGTAGAAGCCAATTTTCCCCACTTTAGGGGAATAAAAATTCCTACCCGACTCAAATCAGGCAATCAGAATAACTCCCTGGATCAACGACCCCTCTCTAGTAGCTATAGCCTGTAATATTATTACACTCCAGAAATTCATCCAAGCCCCTCTTGAATTCTTTTATTGTAATCACCATCACCACCTCCTCAGGCAGAGAGTTCCATAGTCTCACTGCTCTTACCGTAAAGAATCCTTTTCCATGTTTGTGTACAAACCTTCTTTCCTCCAGATGCAGAGGGTGTCCCCTCGTCACAGTCACAGTCCCGGGGATAAATAGATGATGGGAGAGATCTCTGTACTGTCCCCTGATATATTTATACATAGTAATTAGATCTAGGGTCCCGGGCTACTTGAGAAACCTTGTCGTGGTGTCCGGGCTTAGACATGTTCTACACCGTAGGACATGTTGACTAATCTCTCAATTTTAAAATCAGTTTGAGAATTAGTGAGACTGCAGAGTGCACCTATGTTTGTTATTGTTTTGTCATATTGTTATATTAATTATCACATCCACACTTGTTACCTTGTGTAGGATGTCTATTGTGGTACTTGTGGTTCGCCGCGGGCATCCTCCATTGTATGCATTTTGCTGGGGATTGCCATTAGCAATGGGCCACAAGTGCAGGATTTGCTCCCCTATATATATGCACAACTGCATGTGGGTTTGAGCAGCTCCTGCTAATGCCAACCTGTCTTCTTAGTTTGTATATATAGATTCCTGGAGGTGTATAAACTCCTATTTAAATGTGCCTGTTTTCCATCTACAGGTCACATTTAGGTGCACCTGTGAAGCCTGGGCTATATCAGCAAGTCTTGAGTGGGACTCACAGACTCCTCCCTCCTCCCATTGCAAGCATGGCCACATGCTGGAGGTAACTGGTGAGTTGTTTGCGAGTCGGCCTTATGCTCCTGTAATTTGCCCACTGGCTCCTGGTATTGCCCATACGGCTCAGGTAGGAGAGTGTAGGGTCCCGGGCTACTTGAGAAACCTTGTCGTGGTGTCCGGGCTTAGACATGTTCTACACCGTAGGACATGTTGACTAATCTCTCAATTTTAAAATCAGTTTGAGAATTAGTGAGACTGCAGAGTGCACCTATGTTTGTTATTGTTTTGTCATATTGTTATATTAATTATCACATCCACACTTGTTACCTTGTGTAGGATGTCTATTGTGGTACTTGTGGTTCGCCGCGGGCATCCTCCATTGTATGCATTTTGCTGGGGATTGCCATTAGCAACGGGCCACAAGTGCAGGATTTGCTCCCCTATATATATGCACAACTGCATGTGGGTTTGAGCAGCTCCTGCTAATGCCAACCTGTCTTCTTAGTTTGTATATATAGATTCCTGGAGGTGTATAAACTCCTATTTAAATGTGCCTGTTTTCCATCTACAGGTCACATTTAGGTGCACCTGTGAAGCCTGGGCTATATCAGCAAGTCTTGAGTGGGACTCACAGACTCCTCCCTCCTCCCATTGCAAGCATGGCCACATGCTGGAGGTAACTGGTGAGTTGTTTGCGAGTCGGCCTTATGCTCCTGTAATTTGCCCACTGGCTCCTGGTATTGCCCATACGGCTCAGGTAGGAGAGTGTAGGGTCCCGGGCTACTTGAGAAACCTTGTCGTGGTGTCCGGGCTTAGACATGTTCTACACCGTAGGACATGTTGACTAATCTCTCAATTTTAAAATCAGTTTGAGAATTAGTGAGACTGCAGAGTGCACCTATGTTTGTTATTGTTTTGTCATATAGTAATTAGATCTCCCCTCAGTCTTCTTTTTTCTAAAGTGAATAACCCTAATGTTGATAATCTTTCAGGGTACTGTAGTTGCCCCATTCCAGTTATTACTTTAGTTGCCCTCCTCTGAACCCTCTCCAGCTCTACTATGTCTGCCTTGTTCACAGGAGCCCAGAACTGTACACAGTACTCCATTTATGGTCTGACTAGTGATTTGTAAAGTGGCAGGACTATGTTCTCATCACGGGCATCTATGCCCCTTTTGATGCAACCCATTATCTTATTGGCCTTAGCAGTAGCTGCCTGACACTGGGTTTTACTGCTTAGTTTGCTGTTTATTAAAATTTCTAGGTCCTTTTCCATGTCAGTGTTACCGAGTGTTTTACCATTTAGTATGTACGGGTGATTGGCATTATTCCTTCCTATGTGCTTAACCTTACATTTGTCAGTGTTAAACCGCATGTGTCACTTCTCTGCCCAAGCCTCTAATCTATCCAGATCCATCTGTAGCAGTATATTGTCCTCCTCAGTGTTAATTACTTTACACAGTTTAGTGTCATCTGCAAAAACTGATATTTTACTGTGCAAGCATTCTATAAGATCATTAATAATTATATTGAAGAGAATAGGGCCCAATTCTGACCCCTGAGGTACTCCACTAGTGACAGTGACCCAATGTGAGTGTGTACCATTAATAACCACCCTCTGTTTTCTATCACTGAGCCAGTTACCTACCCACATACAGACATTTTCTCCCAGTCCGAGCATTCTCATTTTATACACGAACCTTGTATGTGGTACAGTGTCAAATGCTTTGGAGAAGTCCAGATATACGACATACATTGATTCACCACTGTCAAGTCTAGAACTTACCTCCTCATAGAAACTGATTAAATTAGTTTGACATTACCGATCCCTCGTGAAGCCTTGCTGATATGATGTTATTTAAATTGTTTTGAATCTTCTGCCAAATAGATGACAACGAAGAGGAGAATCTTTCCTCCTCAGGTTTAACAGACGTCTCAGTACCAGAAAATGTGCCAAACTGCGGATGGAACCCATATGCACCAAAAAACGGCGACTTATCAGTGGACTCCTGTCTGCGGTTATTTATGGCAAACTCAGCCAACGACTTGATTCTCAGAGACAAAACCTCTCAAAAAAGTCGCCAGATTCTGGTTAGTGTGCTCAGTCTGCCCCTTTGACTGAGGATGAAAGGCCGAAGAGAAGGGCAATTGGACGAGTACAGAACGCCTTCCAGAATCTGCAAACAAATTGAGTCCCTCTATCAGACACCACATCAGAGGAAATGCCGTGTAGTTTCACGATGTTATCGACAAACACTTGAGCGAGAGTATTGACATTAGGTAAACCTGATAATGGTATAAAGTCAGAATCAGTAGAAAAAGTCCAGCTCACATGCTGTATCGTTATTAACAATGAAATCCTGGTGCACGGAAAAGGTAAGACCTTGTGAAACTTGATTAATGAATACGTCCAGCAACGGAAGATGTAAAGCTTTACGTTCCATTATTGCAGTGATAAAATTCAGGCAGCAATTCAACATAATCCAGTAACATCCATCTGACCGTCAACGCGTTTCAAACAAAACTGTTCTTACTCATGACTCATGGGAAATCTCCCCACTGCTGGCCTTATGAAGACACTTTCCATCCAAGTTACTCCCCTGAATGGGGGATCAGGAGAATCATGTGAAATCACTTGTCCAGCTAATGTGGAGAGATGTGTGGATTCAGTTAATGGCATAAGAAAAAAAAAATATGAAAAAATAAGAGACCTTGCAAAATCCATTAAAAACATAGTGATTAAGTGGTTAAAATAAAGAAAAAATACATATTCAAGACCATAGTAGTTAAATCTTCCAATGGAGACCATTAATTGAAAAGCCCGATATGGTGATGCTGGGGTCCGCTGGCAAATCGCTTGGTCTGAATGTAGGCATATGCTAAAAACATTATGCTATACACAACTAGGCTATATCACCTGGTTTAACCGTTTTAGCTATATATAATACAACGGGAACCTCATGTTTGTTTAATACACATACATGAGTTCTTTCCTTAATTTCAAGCCAACCGGACTTCTGGTTTTCAAACGGATAATCCAGAAAGCTTCCCTTAGCAGAATGAGTCTTTTGAGGTTGCCTCCACGGGAAGCAATGAAATGTTTGGCTGCACTGGAAATATTAGTATATGAGCCACTGGTGAGATAATTCAGGTGTTCCATAATTCTAGTTTTGAGTTTTCTTGTTGTGTTACCTACATATAGTAGATCACACTGTGTGCATTTAATTACATATATGACCCCCATAGTGTTGCAGTTCATGTAGGATTTAATGGAGAAAATAGTAGTATGGTCCGAATCATTAAAAGTCTTTGTGGGTACTACATAATTGCAGGTTCTACATAGGTTACTGCTGCATCGGCTGAACCCAACATATTTTAACCATGGACTGTGTTTATTAATATTTGTTCTGGTCATGGACATGAATAAGGAGGGAGAAAGAGAAGACGCCAATGTAGGGGAGTGTCTGGGAGCCACCCAATACCCATCTTTAATAGGGGGTCATCTTCAAACAAAATTGAGATGCTGTCAGAGACTGCCTTTTTTGATGAGATTAAATTGTTTGCTGTAGGTAAGTACTAGCGTTGGGATTCTTTGATTATCAATGCTATTATTACTACTGTTCTTTTATTTTTATTGTACTGTATATTGTTGTTATTTAGATTTTTTAGATTTTTTAGTTTTTAAATAGGAGGTCCTTATGATTTTTGCCACCAGCTATAATTTCTGCTCTAGTTATCATCCAAGATGGATATCCTCTGCTGATAAGCGTGCAGCAATATTGCTGCATTCAGTGACATATGAAAATTCATTGCTGCAGTTTCTTCTTGCTCTTATGTATTCACCTACAGGTATAGCCTTGATAGTGTGGATCGGGTGGTGACTGTCAGCTCTAAGAATTGTATTCCCCGCAGTGTCTTTGCAGTAGGTGGCAGTCTGTAAGATCTGATTAGGGACACCTTTCACATTTAAATCCCAAAAAATTGATGGAAGATTTATGATGTAAACTGACAAAATTAAGATTATAAGTATTGTCATTTAAATAATCAATAATGGAGCAAATTGCTCCAAATGAGCAAATAGTCGATGTACCTGCCATACCATTCCAATGCCTCCATAAAAGGGTTATCTATGGTGTAACTGTATCGGCCCTCCCAGTATGACATCACCAAATTAGCTAGCGAGGGGGAAAATTTTGCCCCCATGGATATGCCCCGTAAGTAAAATGAGTTGTCAAATAAAAAATAATTGTGGGTTAACAGGAACTGTGTAACCTGCTGGATGTACATGATGAAATCCACATGGTGTGAACTGTATTTATGCAGGTGGAACTCTAAGACTAGAAAAGCTATTTCATGGGGGATGGATGGATATAAGGCTACCACATCTGTAGTTAGCCAGGTGAAGTTAGATAACCATTTTTTGTCAAAAAAGCTTTTGAGAACATCCCCTGTGTCTATCATATAGCCAGGAGTTCGCTTAACCATGGGCTGTAAGATCGTGTCTAGCTACTCTCCCAACCGTTCAGTAAAAGAGCCGATGCTAGACACTATGGGGCGGAGTGGTGGAGGATTTAACCCCTTATGTATTTTGGGTAGCGCATGTATGATGGGAGTAACAGGCCGTTCCACATTCAGATACGTATATTGTTTGTGGCAAAAAAAACTAAACTGATCTCTGCCTTCACATAAGAGATCTAAATATTATGTTTGATACATCTCAAGAGGATTTCAATCCAATTTTCTATAAGTGGAAGTGTCTGTTACTATATCCATCATTTGTTTTTGGTATATTGATTTGTCCAAAACCACCACTGCGCCCCCCTTTTCTGCCATTTTAATAATGATGTCATCCCTGTTTTTTAACTCATTCCAGGCAACTTTAAATTCTTTTGTTAAATTGTGTGTTTTTTGTTGTACTGTTTTTTGTGTTTGAATACAGACCAGACGTTTTTCAAGAACTTCCTGGAAAATGGCCATTCCCGGCATCCGTGCTTTTAAAGGGTAGAAATGCGGGTTCCGGGTTTTAAATTGTAATGTTGTGGAAGCCGCAGTTATATCCTCAGATTCCAGTTGAAGTTCATTTAGATTAACTAATTACATTTGTTCTGCATAGGATAAATTGCTGAATTCATTGGCAGGAGCAGTAACGCAAACCGCTGAGTCTGAACTGCTCTCTACCCCCTGAAAATATCTGAAGACCGTGAGGTCCCGAACAAACTTATTGAGATTGGGTTTAAATTTTGCACCCACCAATGAATTTGATCTGTTCTCTACACTGATAGACATCAATAAGTTAATTTAATCGCAAGATAATACAGTATTGGACAAGTTAACTACATCAAAGGTTGTACATGATGAATTCTCCACATTTATTTTTTCTGATGTTGAGTAGTCATGGAATATGGGGATGTTCTCAAAAGCTTTTTTGACAAAAAAAATGGTCATCTAACTTCACCTGGCTAACTACAGATGTGGTAACCTTATATCCATCCATCCCCCATGAAATAGCTCTTCTAGCCTTAGAGTTCCACCTGCATAAATACAGTTCACACCATGCGGATTTCATCATGTACATTCTGCAGGTTACACAATTCCTGTTAACCCACAATTATTTTTCATTTGACAACTCATTTTACTTACAAATACAGGGCGTGTCCTTGGGGGCAAAATTTTCCCCCTCGCTCTAATTTGGTGATGTCATGCTGGGAGGAACGATATAGTTACACCGTAGATAACCCTTTTATGGAGGCATTGGAATGGTATGGCAGGTACATCGACGATTTGCTCATTATTTGGAGCGGTGATGTACCTGCCATACCCTCCTTTATTGATTATTTGAATTACAATCCGTATAATCTTAGTTTTGGCAGTTTACATCATAAATCTTCCATCAATATTTTGGATTTAACTGTGAAAGGTGTTCCTATTCAGATCATACAGACTGCCACCTACCACAAAGACACTGCGGGGAATACAATTCTAAGAGCTGACAGTCACCACCCGATCCACACTATCAAGGCTATACCTGTAGGGGAATACATTAGAGCAAGAAAAAATTGCAGCGATTAATTTTCATATCGTCATGGTAGGTAAGATAAGGGAAGGAAACAGAACACAGCAAAGCAAACAAAACAACTGACTAAGCCCCAAAAGCTAGGGAACAAACGGGTCACCTCCTAGCAATCCCTAAAACACTTTCCCTAAGCTGCTATGCCCATGTGCATATCTCGGTGGTAGACATGCACATGCCCACGTACCTAAGACTAAAACACACTGAACCAAACCCCCAGCTGTAGGAAAGATTTAAAGAGACACCCAACTCCTTTAAACAACCAAAGGAGCTAGCGTCTCCCTAGAGGTCTAGTCAAAACAGACACAGAAGGAAAAGGGGAAAAGGACTTATCTAGAGATGAGCTGGAGCAGACGATCCACCAAACTTCAGAACTCACACAAGGCAGAACTATAACCCGCAAAGGCTATAGGGAGAGAGAGGAATAAATAGCCTCACCAATAACCTAAAGAATAACACCTGGGAGGAGGTGGGATTCTGCTCAAACCCATAACAAAACAAACTGTCAGATCGAGTCACGTGCAGCAATTCTGACAGATCTCCTCAGAACACCCACAGGGCATGGCTTGACAGTACCCCCACCTCTACGGGTGACCTCCGGACACCCAGGACCAACTTTATCCGGGTGTGCCCTGTGAAAGGCATTTACAAGGTGGCTAGCATTAACATCTGTAGCCAGAACCCACATTCTTTCCTCAGGACAGTATTCCCTCCAATGCACCAGGTACTGAAGGGAACCCCGAAGAACACGTGAGTTGAGAATTCTAGAGATCTGAAACTCCAGATTACCATCAAACAAAACCAGAGGAGGAGGCAATGGAGATGGTTCCACATATTTCTTCAACAAGGACCTGTGAAACACAGGCCTGCGGAAGTTCCAGACAAAACACCAACGGATTGACAATGGCCGAGATTTTGCAAGGGCCAATAGATCCTGGACCTAATTTCCAAGAGGGTACCTTCAGTTTAATGTTCTTAGTGGACAACCACACCAAATCACCACACACAGGTCCGGACCAGTCATATGTCTCTTGTCAGCCATCCGTTTATATCTTTCACCCATTTTTTTTAAATTAACTTGAATCCCGCCAGATAGATGACAAAGAGGATTTCTCCTCTTCCGGTATCCCAGAAGATTCGGTCCCAGAAAAAGTACCAAACCGAGGGTGAAAACCATATGCACCAAAAAAATGGCGACTTATCAGTTGACTCCTGCCTACGGTTATTCAAGGCAAACTCAGCTAAAGACAAGAACGAGGACCACTCATCCTGATTCTCAGCGACAAAACACCTCAAATAGGTCTCCAGGTTTTGGTTAGTGCGCTCAGTTTGACCATTCGACTGAGGATTAAAAGCCGAAGAGAAAGACAACTGAATACCCAGACGAGAACAAAACGCCCTCCAAAACCTGGAAACTAATTGCGTCCCCCTATCAGACACAACATCAAAGGGAATGCCATGTAATTTCACAATGTTATCAATAAAAACCTGAGCGAGAGTTTTAGCATTGGGCAAACCTGATAATAGTACAAAGTGAGCCATCTTACTGAAGCGGTCCACTACCACCAAAATTACAGTTTTCCCAGAGGAACTCGGCAAATCAGTAATGAAGTCCTTGGACAAATGCGTCCAAGGACAAGATGGGATGGACAAAGGAAGAACACTTTTACGCAACCCTGGCCACCAGAATCTCCGGGAAATAAGATCTACAGTGGATCTACTTCGAGGATGTCCTGCAGTTCAGCAGTAACAAACAACTTGCCTGGAGGACAAGAATCAGGTGCCTCCTCTTGAGCCCCCAACACTTCCGTCTCCAGCTCGGGGTAAATTGCGGAAGCCACCACCCTATCAGCCAAAATTGGAGCGGAAGCCTCCGAATCTCCCCCCCCCCCAAAAAAAGCTACGTGACAACGCATCCGCTTTGACTTTTTTTATCCCAGGGCAATAGATGACCACAAAATTGAACCTGGTAATAAACAATGACCATCTAGTCTGCCTAGGATTCAAATGCTTTGCAGATTGCAGGTAAGCCAGATTCTTATGGTCAGTAAATACTGTAATCGGATGAGTAGCCCCTTCTAGCCAATGACGCCAGTCTTCAAAGGCCAATTTGATGGCCAACAACTCTCTATTCCCAAAATCGTAATTTCTTTCGGCGGCCGAGAGTTTCTTGGAGAAAAAAATCACACGGGCGCCATTTGCTAGTAGAGGGACTCTACGATTAAACTGCTCCGACTCCCACTTCTGACGCGTCAACCTCCACAATGAAGGGTTGAGACACATCAGGTTGCATCAGAATGGGAGCAGAAGCAAAACATTTCTTAATAGCAGAAAAAGCCTGTAATGCCACATACGACCAGACAGTGAAGTCAGCGCCCTTCCTAGTCATATCTGTCAAAGGTTTGACAATGGTGGAATAATTCAGGATGAATTTTCTGTAGTAATTTGCAAATCCTAAAAACCGCATCAGAGCTTTCTGATTCTCCGGCCGATCCCATTCCAGTACTGCACGGACCTTTTTCGGGATCCATACGAAAACCGGAGGCAGAAAGCAAGTACCCCAAAAAGACAGCTCCTGAACAGCAAACACACATTTTTCCAACATAGCATACAATTTATTCTCCCTAAGGATCGATAACACTTGTCTCTAACGATCCTGATGAGTCTTCATATCGGGTGAGTAAATTAGTATGTCATCAAGGTAAATAACAACGAACCTCCCCACCAAATGATGAAAAATTTCATTGATAAAGCGCTGAAAGACTGCTGGAGCATTAGTTAAACCAAAGGGCATGACTAGGTTATCAAAGTAACCCTCGGGGGTATTGAAGGCCGTTTTCCATTCATCTCCTTCCCTGATTCTGATCAGATTATAAGCTCCTCTTAAATCCAACTTAGAAAACACCTTGGCACTGACAATCTGATCAAATAGATCCGGAATCAAGGGAAGGGGATAAATATCACGGACAATATTGAGATTCAGTTCCCGGAAATATAGGCACGTTCTAAGGGATCCGTCCTTCTTCTTCACGAAAAAGAAACCAGCGGCCATAGGAGACTTAGAGGGTCTAATATGTCCCTTTGCCAAACTCTCGCCAATATACTCCCGCATAGCTACTCTTTCGGGTTAAGAAAGATTATACAACCGAGATTTTGGCAATTTTGCTCCAGGGATAAGATTGACCGGACAATCATACTTTCTGTGAGAGGGCAACTCCTGAGCTTCAGCCCGAGATAGAGGCACTAAGACAGTTGTTCATACAAAATTCATTCCAATTACTGATTTGTCTTGTTTGCCGGTCAATGGTAGGGTTATATTTTATAAACCATGGTAACCAGAACCATCGGAGCAGGCAAACCTTTCATAACAAAACAAGAAATTAACTCAACATGAGAATCACCCACCCTCAAATGAATATCCTGGACAATATGAGTTAGACATCTTTGCGAGAGGGGGCAGAGTCTATTGCAAACACTGGTATCTCTTTTCTTAATGCACGTTTTAAAACCATGACTCTGAAGAAATTGAAAATCAATAAGATTAACCCCTGCGCCACTGTCAACAAATACCTTTAGCTCAAAATTTCCAGAGTCTAGCGCCACCATGGCAGGCAGGAGGAATTGGGTACTTCAGGTAGTATACGAATATGCCTGCTCTGATTCCCCATCCACACTACCAAGAGTAAGGGAGTTTTTTTTTCCTTTGAAGGAATCCCCCATTTGTTTTTCATTACCACTTCGAGGTTTAATAAAAGGGCACACATTAACAAAATGACCTTCTTTACCACAGAAGTAACACAGTCTATTCAGCTTCCTAATATTCCTATTACCAGAGCAATAACCTTTAAAAAACTTTGTTGCAGACCCCTTTGGCGCTGCCTAGACCTTGATTGAATAAACCAGAGCAAGAAATAACCTGACCCAATTGCATATGCTCCTCTCCAGTCCCTGATTCAAGTGCCATAGTACCCCGAGGGACAGGAGGGACTGATTCCCCACCAGACAGCACCCCCTGCCCGAAGGGAACCTTGCACCTCTCCCTATGACGTCTATCAATCCGTACGGCCAAAGACATGTCCGCCTCCAAAGAATCAGGATTTTCATGAAATGCAAGGGCATCTTTTAATCTCTCAGATAGCCCCTGATAAAACTGACTATGGAGTGCAGGATCATTCCACTCTGAGTCAGTCACCCATCTTCTAAATTCAGCACAATACGACTCTGCAGAACGTTCTCCCTGGCACAAATTGTGCAACTTAGATTCAGCCATAGAGACCCGGTCTGAGTCATCATAAATCAGGCCCAAGGCTCTGAAAAATTCATCCGCTGACCGGAGGGACTGTGAACCGGTCGGCAGAGAAAAAGCCCAAGACTGAGCGTCACCTTTTAGTAGAGAAATAATAATCCCTACTCTTTGGTTTTAGTCTCCAGATGAAATCGGACGCAGAGGAAAATACAATTTACAGGACTCTCTGAACTGAACAAAGTTATAACTTTCCCCGGAAAACCTATCAGGGAGAGTGACCTTAGGTTCCAGGCAGACCTGGTTTCCCCCGACGGCGCCAGACTCCAAAGTACTCTGACACTGCGCAACCGAATTGCAGAGGTCAGCTACCTCCAAAGACAATCCCTGCATGCGATCAACCAAAGCATCAACAGCTTGCAAACAGCAAGGGAAAAAAAGATCGTGACACATATGCCACTGAATGCAGCAATATTGCTGCACGCTTATCAAGCAGAGGATATCCATCTTGGATGATAACTAGAGCAGAATATATAGCTGGTGGCAAAAATCGTAAGGACCTCCTATTTCTATTTAAAAACCAAAACAACAATATGCAGTACAATAAAAATAAAAATAACAGTAGTAATAATAACATTGATAATCAAAGAATCCCAACGCTAGTACTTACCTACAGCAAACAATTTAATCTCATCAAAAAGGCAGTCTCTGACAGCATCTCAATTTTGTTTGAAGATGACGCCCTGTATGAACTATTAAAGGATGGGTATAGGGTGGCTCCCAGACACTCCCCTACATTGGTGTCATCTCTTTCTCCCTCCTTATTCACGTCCATGACGAGAACAAATATTAATAAACACAGTACGAAGTTAAAATATGTTGGGTTCAGCCGATGCGGCAGTAACCCATTTAGAACCTGCAATTATGTATGTTGAGGAAGGGTTGAGACGTATGCATATATGTCCATATATGCATGCAAACACGTGCATGCATGTATAACATATATGCATGCATTGACTGCCACATCATAGGATGATGTGCGCAGATGTGCCCTGCATCTGCGCACATCTGCCCTTGGTGGCCCCTGTGGGAAATATGTGGCCCCTGTGGGGAATATGTGCCCTCTTATATGTGTCCCCTTCAAGTGGGGACAAATGTATGTCCCCTGTATTTGATGCCCCAGGTATATGCGAGTGTGGGTGTATATATGGATATGTGTGTATGTATTTGCACATGTGTCTATGTATATACACTTATGTCAGCATGACAGTATGTATGTGGGCTTATTGCTGCCCATTCATACCCCCGGTTTTGTATGTGTATGTGTTTATAGATGTGCCCCAAGCATCTGTGGATATATGTATTATGTACTCCCAACTCTTATCAACAGTTCATCCCCCATGTTTAGAGAAAAACTTGTGCTGATAGCCTGTAGTATGTAGTCCTCTTTTGTTCAGGCCCCAAACAATCAGACTCTCTGGCACCGTTTGTCAGGGGCTTTCTAACCAGAGACATCATAAACCTGTTTTGCACACCTCTGCCCCATGGCTAAACTCCATGCCCCTACTCCCAGCATTTTTGGGACTAGGGGGAGAACTCTAGGAAGGCACACTATGATGTCACATGCCTGAGGAGGGGGGAGGTGGGCTGTTTCTGAGGCTGATATAGGAGCCTCAAGCGAGGAAGAGGGGCTTTTGGAACTGGACTACAGAGAGAGCCACACATGGGAACAGGTCCCTGAAGGAAGAGAGGCCCATATGCCCCTGGAGATGGCTGAGTATACGCTGGCATGACATTGTATCTCTGCCCTTGCAGTGCCAACCATATTTACCCCTTCCCTGCCCAGCAGCATCAACCCCTGTTGGTGAAACCCCCTGCAAATACCCTGGCACTGCATTGTATCTCTGCCCTTGCAGTACCAACCATATTCCCCCTTTCCCTACACCCCTGATATACACCCCATACCCCAATCTACCCCCACCATCATCCCTACTATCCCTCTCCCTGTTATTCACCCCTAACATTCCCCTGTACCCCAGCATTCACTTGCAGGGTATTAACCCTTGCATTGCTGGATCCCTACCCTTCAGTTCCCCTTCACCCTAATCCTACCAGAGTCACTTGTAAGGTATTAACCCTTGCATTGCTGGATCCCTACCCAATGTCTGTGGCCTGCATTCACCCCTGCAGTGCCACCATTAACCCTTCGTCGTTCTCGATAGAATTAGTCAGGTGGGGTGGGCTGCTAATTCATGTGTGTGTGTATTTTATAGTTGGTTAGTGGGTGGAATTTGGGAACCGTGTAGTGTAGTTTAGTGCTGTATTTATAGTACTGTATTGTTAGTGTATTGCGTGCGTAGTGTATTGTTGGTAATAATAAATACTGTGTTTTATATATAACTATCTGTGTAATGTGTGGGTATTAGCGATAGTTTAGTAAGGTGCATGCAGCTAGCTTAGTGATTAGCGTAAGGTAAAGGAAAAGTATTGTATTATTGTTATATAAAGGTATAAATAGGCGGAGTCATCAATAGACGGCTCCTCCTATTTATGAATATTAATTATCAATATTTGCATAAATATTGGTGATTAATATTTCCCCCTTTACATTGGCGAGCCAGGCCCACTGCTTAGATTTTGGAATCTGTGTTTGGTTTAGAGGCTAGAGGTCGGTTATACTGTGAATTATCAGGCAAGAGAGACGCGGTCAGCGGTCTGAGCGTCTAGGACCTGATAATTCGGACAGGTAACGCGACTCTTCCTTATGGTGTTTGAGGCTAGAGGTCGGTTATACTGTGAATTATCAGGCAAGAGAGACGCGGTCTGAGCGTCTAGGACTTGATAATTCGGACAGGTAACGCGACTCTTCCTTATAGCACCAAACGCAGATCAAAATCTTTAGCAGAGAATCTATAATCTGTTCTGTGAACTAATATTTTGCTATTTGCTTTACACGGTCACTGCATCGCTCAAGTGATTGCAAGGGAGAAGAGGACACGTCACTGATGGAGATCCATCTTCGTTGGAGCTGCGTACAAGTCCGGCTGGTCGGGAAGAAGCGATCCGGGAGAAAAAGGACTTCTTCCAAGCAGCTGTTAGGACGAAGAGGTACGGCCCCAATGAGAAGATGGACGCTCATCAAACAGTGAGTATGGACTTCCCCACACTGCAACACTTGAGTAGACACAGCACATTTAATCCCATCCTCCCCACTACATACAAGTCAGCAGAAATGCTGTGGTCCGATTTGTTAGCACAGGCTTGTAGTTACGACAAGCTATGTGTTAATAAACGGACGGTGTTGAACAAGGCCACCAAACGGCTTTGGATGCTAGCCAAACTTGTGCAAACATTTGAGGTTAGCATCTGCAAGCCAAAGGAAGTTGCGCTGGTGTCTCAGTCAACGGAGACAATTCCTCCGGCCATTCACTGCCAGTGCTGTGCCAGTAATTCGGACCAGGTTTCGACATTGCAGGCACAGCTGGCGGAGAATGTGCAGTCTACTGTTGACCGAGATGATAGAGTCACAGTTAGTAGAGCTGCAGAGGCAGAAGGAGGAAATTGAGGCTAAGTTGACTGAGGTCAAGGCCTTCAAGGAGCAGACTGCCTCTACTGATGTGACGGTAGCCAAATTGAAGGCTCAGGTTGCTGTAAGCTCCCAGATAATGACTGGCATGGTGCCGGCCCTTTCTTTTTCCGTAAAGTCAGGGTCGGAATCTCCCAAAACTTTGCCCTATGCAGGGCAAAAAGGGGGGGGGGGAGTAGTCTGTGACAGGACAAATCACCACACCAAGCCTGTCCAGACTAACAGAGATTTTTCCCTGACTTTGGGAAGAAGAAAGATTGTGAAAAGTGTCTCCCTGAGGATGGAACAATTCAGGGACCACGGTTGCAGTGTGGACGGACCTAAGCCATGCCGTGCAAACATCAAATGTTTTGCGAGTGGTGGCTTGGGTCATATAGCGAAGCACTGCAAAACAAATAAGAACAAAGCACACAGGACAGAAAGCCCAATCAGGTGCTTCAGGTGTGGGAACAAGGGACACATTGCAAGGAATTGCCCTTGTGCAAGTAATTGCAATGTGTCCAGTGATGGGATCCAGGTAACAAATCGTGCAGCGGGGTCTAGTCAGTTTGGCCATAAAGGGGCTACCTCTCAGCGACACATACCTCATCAGGCGCTGAGGGGTCAGAATGGCCAAGCTAGGCTAGGCAACATTTGAAACCCCTGTACTAGTTGTTACACCGTTTGTTCCCCATGTATGTCCATGTTGTGTGTTTGTTACCTGTTAGTATGTTTTTTATGTGTAACGGCAGAGGTCCTTGTCTATGAATGTGTCTCACCATGCTGATTTTTGCAGTTTACATTCCTTGCTGTAAGTCCGGTCGCTGCTGTTTTGATTCATTCTTGTGTCCCCTTTGAGTAGAACTTTGTTATACTGTGGATCGAGAAAATTGTTGGTTTGCGGAACGGGTGACATTGGAACACAGTTAAGTGGAATGTCACGATGAGCAACCAAGGTCTCTGATCGATACAGGTAACACTGTTTTGCTCAAGGATTTCGGTAGGGCTGTGTTACACTGGGGACTGGGGCAGACAGACAACATTGGTGTAATGTTGTGCTGCGCACTTAATTCTAGTCCGAACAGGTAACACAGCTCTGATAGGGATTGGACACAGAATGTTTGGCAGAAGAGTGTGGACTGTGTTCTTGTGTTGTGGGGTCCTGGAGAGCCAGGGCATGACCATGCCATTGGTTCTGCGGGCCTCCACAGGACAGGATCACAGGGGGAAATCAGCCTGGGTACACATGAGTGGACGGGGATACGGTGCCATCAATAACAAGATGGTGCTTTGTCCACAGCACTTCAGTTATCCTAACCTAGTAGGGTGGCCATCCTTATCTGTTGGTGCAGAGGGATGTGTAGCAGAGGATGCGATCCTCTGAAGGTAGGGTGTTCAGACACCAGTGTTAGGATAACGAGGGGTCCTGTGAGATAAAGGGCAGCCCTATGCCTTTCTCTACTCATGGGTCAAACGTATTGGTGCTGGGATTTTTGACATTTAATTGCACCGTGAGGGGAGAAATCCCCCAGGAGCGCCTGGTATTTTCTTCTGCCATAGGTGTGTTTATATGGAGCAGAGGAAAAACCCAGATGACGCCACAGAAGAGTAGCTATCCCCCCTGACACTTTTATGAGGCTCCAGAGGATCCCACTGGATTTTGGCAACCAAGCGACCTTTTGTTCAGAGGTGTTCTAGAGATGGAGGACTGTGCCACAATCCAGCGGGAGCATTATCTCAGGCTCTGGAGAAAGACTTGGAGACGTTCGGGTGGAAGAGCTTATTCTACGATCGCTTGTTTCACCCAGTGAAACTTCTTCTGGTTCTGGTCATCGTTATCTACATTAGACTGTGTATCGGAGGGTCAAAGGACTTAATGACCAAATACACCAGAACCAGACAGAACTTTACAGAACTAACCAGAGGAGGCTCAGGACATAACTCCAACTTTGTCCTGTAGCCAAATATTTTATGGACACTTTGTTTCCTATGAGGGTTAGGGACGTATAACTTGTACTACCCTGAAACCCCATAGCAAATTGTATTGTATATATTGATTTTGTTTGTTGGTCAATTGTGTACCCATAGACACTCTAGGTACAAATGTGTGACAGCCTATACCCAGAATTTGACTGTACACATTTGCATCCTATAGTCGTTTCCCATTGACACGGGGGTCTATGACCTACCTGTGTCTTTGGAGGTAGAGAGATATGCCAGGTTGCATGAGTCTCTATGGGTACACACATATAATGGAAGTTGGTGGTGTTGGGAGGGATGTGACATGTATATTGTGTTAAAGGGGATAAGATTAGGACACGATAGGGACAGGCCTTTGCCATTTGCCACCTTGAAACCCGGAACGGTGAAGTTCTTACGGGAAGGGCTGGAGGTGTTCTCCGCAGTTAGAATTTAGGTACCATGACATCACCTCGCGCAATGAAAAATCTGACCTGCCTTGTAAAGACCTATTAATCTGTCCACGGGAGAACCACACCCATCAAGATGAAACAAGAGAAAGTCATGTTTGAAGAAAGTTGGGACTGAGGTTGTGAGGGTGAACCCGCTCCAGATTTCTTGGGGGCGGGCCATACCTGAAGATCGGCAACTACCGAGAGACTGTGGGGGTGTGGTCACTCCAAAGTGGGGGTGGCCGACACTGGAAGACTGTTACTTGAAGGAAAGGCCAGTTGAAGGTTGTGAGGGTGAACCCGCTCCAGATTCCGTGGAGGCGGGCCATACCTGAAGATCGGCAATATTACCGAAAGACTGTGGGGGTGTGGTCACTCCAATTGGGGGTGACCGACACCGGAAGATTTCTTGAAAGAAAGGTAAAGGTTGTGAGGGTGAACTCGCTCCAGCTCCTTGGAGGCGGGCCATACCTGAAGATCGGCAATGGTACCTAGAGACTGTGGGGGTGTGGTCACTCCAGTTGGGGGTGGCCGACACCGGAAGTGAAAGAAAGGCCAGTTAAAGATTGCGAGGGTGAACCCGCTCCAGTAATAATAAGGTTTAAAGGTAATATAAGTGGTGTGCATTTACTGTAATGTATTGGATAGGTCAAGTATCTCCATGTAGGGGATGTTTTAGTGGCAGGGGAACGAATACCCTACTACATTTTATCGGTGCAATTGTATTAAGCACGTTTACTTCCTCTTGGTTGATGCCTGATGTCTTTTTGTTTTTTTTATTATGTAACTGTTAAATGTACTATTATTGTTCCTTTTGTACCTTATTGGATTAAATAAAATTAAAAATAAAAAAAAGATCAGTGAGCACTACAGTTCTTCCTGAACTTCCACCAAGGATGGGGTTGAGGGGGGGGGGGGGGGCAAATATATCTCAACTAGGGATGAGCGAACCCGAACTGTATAGTTCGGGTTCGTACCGAATTTTGGGGTGTCCGTGACATTTTCGTAAAAGTTCGGGTTCGGTGTTCGGCGCTTTCTTGGCGCTTTTTGAAAGGCTGCAAAGCAGCCAATCAACAAGCGTCATACTACTTGCCCCAAGAGGCCATCACAGCCTTGCCTACTATTGGCATGGCTGTGATTGGCCAGTGCAGCATGTGACCCAGCCTCTATATAAGCTTGGGTCACGTAGCGCTGCTGGTCACTCTGCTGATTCAAGCATAGGGAGAGGTTGCTGCTGCGACGTTAGGGCGAGATTAGGCAGATTAACTCCTCCAAAAGACTTAATTCAGTGATCGATCTCCAGCTGTGAATCATTGAAGTGCTGATATTGAATTGCTCACTTTTTTTAGGCTGCCCAGAGCGTTTTTATATCACTTTTTTCTGGGGTGATCGGCGGCCATTTTGTGGCTTGTGGTGCGCCAGCACAAGCTACCACCAAGTGCATTTAACCATCAATAGTGTGGTTATTTTTTGCTATATCCTACATCAGCTGCAGGCTGAGCCTGTGTCACCCAAGTGCATTTAACCATCAACAGTGTGGTTATTTTTTGGCCATATACTACATCAGGTGCAGGCTGAGCCTGTGTCACCCAAGTGCATTTAACCATCAACAGTGTGGTTATTTTTTGGCCATATACTACATCAGGTGCAGGCTGAGCCTGTGTCACCCAAGTGCATTTAACCATCAATAGTGTGGTTATTTTTTGCTATATCCTACATCAGGGTCAAGCTTTCATCAAGTGCATTTAACCATCAATAGTGTGGTTATTTTTTGGCCATATACTACATTAGGTGCAGGCTGAGCCTGTGTCACCCAAGTGCATTTAACCATCAATAGTGTGGTTATTTTTTGGCCATATACTACATCAGGGGCAAGTTGAGCCTGTCACCCAGCGCCTAAAAAATAGGCCTGACATTTCTATTCCTCCAAATCAGTACAGTTTTAGCTGGTCAAGTTATATTTAGTAACCGTAAAAGCACAGTTTTTGTTCTGGGTTTGAAAAACTATTTCCAAATTTGCCATTCTCAAAATTAGTAGTTTCTGCTATATCAGGCCTACTTTAAATCTATCCCAAAAAGGATATCTTAGATTGAAGGTGCTGATAGTGTCATTGTGAAAAACTTAACACACACGCTACCGTGCAGATACAAGTCTAATTCTGTGATTAAAGGTATATCTGTCACACAGCGCGTAAAAAATAGGCCTGACATTTCTATTCCTCCAAATCAGTACAGTTTTAGCTGGTCAAGTTATATTTAGTGACCGTAAAAGCACAGTTTTTGTTCTGGGTTGAAAAACTATTCCCAAATTTTCCATTTTCAAAATTAGTAGTTTCTGCTATATCAGGCCTACTTTAAATCTATCCCAAAAAGGATATCTTAGATTGAAGGTGCTGATAGTGTCATTCTGAAAAACTTAACACACACGCTACAGTGCAGATACAAGTCTAATTCTGTGATTAAAGGTATATCTGTCACACAGCGCGTAAAAAATAGGCCTCACATTTATATTCAACCAAATCTGTACTGTTTTAGCTGGTCAAATTATTTGTAGTGACCGTAAAAGCACAGTTTTTGTTCTGGGTTGAAAAACTATTCCCAAATTTGCCATTATCAAAATTAGTAGTTTCTGCTATATCAGGCCTACTTTAAATCTATCCCAAAAAGGATATCTTAGATTCAAGGTGCTGATAGTGTCATTCTGAAAAACTTAACACACACGCTACAGTGCAGATACAAGTCTAATTCTGTGATTAAAGGTATATCTGTCACACAGCGCGTAAAAAATAGGCCTCACATTCCTATTCAACCAAACTGTCATCACTTGTGTGCCTGTATTAGTGTAATACGGTACCTAAATAGATAGCCAGACAGTGTTAGGTGTCTGTAAAAAAAGGCCTGAATTTTAATTTAATACATTGGCCCAAATAATATTTTTCTTATTGTGGTGAACGGTAATAATGAGGAAAACAACTAGTAAGGGACGCGGACGTGGACATGGTGGTGGTGGTGGTGTTAGTGGACCCTCTGGTGCTGTGAGAGGACGTGGCCGTTCTGCCACAGCCACACGTCCTAGTGTACCAACTACCTCAGGTCCCAGTAGCCGCCAGAATTTACAGGGATATTTGGTGGGGCCCAATGCTGTTCTAAGGATGGTAAGGCCTGAGCAGGTACAGGCATTAGTCAATTGGGTGGCCGACAGTGCATCCAGCACGTTCACATTATCTCCCACCCAGTCTTCTGCAGAAAGCGCACAGATGGCGCATGAAAACCAAGCCCATCAGTCTGTCACATCACCCCCATGCATATCAGGGAAACTGTCTGAGCCTCAAGTTATGCAGCAGTCTCTTATGCTGTTTGAAGACTCTGCTGCCAGGGTTTCCCAAGGGCATCCACCTAGCCCTTCCCCAGGGGTGGAAGAGATAGAATGCACTAACGCACAACCACTTATGTTTCCTGATGATGAGAACATGGGAATACCACCTCAGCACGTCTCTGATGATGACGAAACACAGGTGCCAACTGCTGCGTCTTTCTGCAGTGTGCAGACTGAACAGGAGGTCAGGGATCAAGACTGGGTGGAAGACGATGCAGAGGACGATGAGGTCCTAGACCCCACATGGAATGAAGGTCGTGCCACTGACTTTCACAGTTCGGAGGAAGAGGCAGTGGTGAGACCGAGCCAACAGCGTAGCAAAAGACAAAGAGGGAGCAGTGGGCAAAATCAGAACACCCGCCGCCAAGAGACTCCGCCTGCTACTGACCGCCGCCATCTGGGACCGAGCACCCCAAAGGCAGCTTCAAGGAGTTCCCTGGCATGGCACTTCTTTAAACAATGTGCTGACGACAAGACCCGAGTGGTTTGCACGCTGTGCCATCAGAGCCTGGATCGATGCATTAACGTTCTAAACCTTAGCACAACCTGCATGACCAGGCACCTGCATGCAAAGCATGAACTGCAGTGGAGTAAACACCTTAAAAACAAAGAAGTCACTCAGGCTCCCCCTGCTACCTCTTCTGCTGCTGCCGCCTCGGCCTCTTCTGCTGCTGCTGCCACCGCCTCGGCCTCTTCCTCCGCCTCTGGAGGAACGTTGGCACCTGCCGCCCAGCAAACATGGGATGTACCACCAACACCACCACTTGCGTCACCAAGCATCCCAACCATGTCACACGGCAGCGTTCAGCTCTCCATCTCACAAACATTTGAGAGAAAGCGTAAATTCCCACCTAGCCACCCTCGATCCCTGGCCCTGAATGCCAGCATTTCTAAACTACTGGCCTATGAAATGCTGTCATTTAGGCTGGTGGACACAGACAGCTTCAAACAGCTCATGTCGCTTGCTGTCCCACAGTATGTTGTTCCCAGCCGGCACTACTTCTCCAAGAGAGCCGTGCCTTCCCTGCACAACCAAGTGTCCGATAAAATCAAGTGTGCACTGCGCAATGCCATCTGTGGCAAGGTCCACCTAACCACAGATACGTGGACCAGTAAGCACGGCCAGGGACGCTATATCTCCCTAACTGCACACTGGGTAAATGTAGTGGCGGCTGGGCCCCAGGCGGAGAGCTGTTTGGCGCATGTCCTACCGCCGCCAAGGATCGCAGGGCAACATTCTTTGCCTCCTGTCTCCTCCTCCTCCTACTCAGCTTCCTCCTCCTCTTCTTCCACCTGCTCATCCAGTCAGCCACACACCTTCACCACCAACTTCAGCACAGCTCGGGGTAAACGTCAGCAGGCCGTTCTGAAACTCATATGTTTGGGGGACAGGCCCCACACCGCACAGGAGTTGTGGCGGGGTATAGAACAACAGACCGACGAGTGGTTGCTGCCGGTGAGCCTCAAGCCCGGCCTGGTGGTGTGCGATAATGGGCGAAATCTCGTTGCAGCTCTGGGACTAGCCGGTTTGACGCACATCCCTTGCCTGGCACATGTGCTGAATTTGGTGGTGCAGAAGTTCATTCGCAACTACCCCGACATGTCAGAGCTGCTGCATAAAGTGCGGGCCGTCTGTTCGCGCTTCCGGCGTTCACACCCTGCTGCTGCACGCCTGTCTGCGCTACAGCGTAACTTCGGCCTTCCCGCTCACCGCCTCATATGCGATGTGCCCACCAGGTGGAACTCCACCTTGCACATGCTGGACAGACTGTGCGAGCAGCAGCAGGCCATAGTGGAGTTTCAGCTGCAGCACGCACGGGTCAGTCGCACTGCGGAACAGCACCACTTCACCACCAATGACTGGGCCTCCATGCGAGACCTGTGTGCCCTGTTGCGCTGTTTCGAGTACTCCACCAACATGGCCAGTGGCGATGACGCCGTTATCAGCGTTACAATACCACTTCTATGTCTCCTTGAGAAAACACTTAGGGCGATGATGGAAGAGGAGGTGGCCCAGGAGGAAGAGGAGGAAGAGGGGTCATTTTTAGCACTTTCAGGCCAGTCTCTTCGAAGTGACTCAGAGGGAGTTTTTTTGCAACACCAGAGGCCAGGTACAAATGTGGCCAGACAGGGCCCACTACTGGAGGACGAGGAGGACGAGGATGAGGAGGAGGTGGAGGAGGATGAGGATGAAGCATGTTCACAGCGGGGTGGCACCCAAAGCAGCTCTGGCCTATCACTGGTGCGTGGCTGGGGGGAAACACAGGACGATGACGATACGCCTCCCACAGAGGACAGCTTGTCCTTACCTCTGGGCAGCCTGGCACACATGAGCGACTACATGCTGCAGTGCCTGCGCAACGACAGCAGAGTTGCCCACATTTTAACGTGTGCGGACTACTGGGTTGCCACCCTGCTGGATCCCCAGTACAAAGACAATGTGCCCACCTTACTTCCTACACTGGAGCGTGATAGGAAGATGCGCGAGTACAAGCGCACGTTAGTAGACGCGCTACTGTGAGCATTCCCAAATGTCACAGGGGAACCAGTGGAAGCCCAAGGCGAAGGCAGAGGAGGAGCAAGAGGTCGCCAACGCAGCTGTGTCACAGCCAGCTCCTCTGAGGGCAGGGTTAGCATGGCAGAGATGTGGAAAAGTTTTGTCACCACGCCACAGCTAACTGCACCACCACCTGATACGAAACGTGTTAGCAGGAGGCAACATTTCACTAACATGGTGGAACAGTACCTGTGCACACCCCTCCACGTACTGACTGATGGTTCGGCCCTATTCAACTTCTGGGTCTCCAAATTGTCCACGTGGCCAGAGCTAGCCTTTTATGCCTTGGAGGTGCTGGCCTGCCCGGCGGCCAGCGTTTTGTCTGAACGTGTAATCAGCACGGCAGGGGGCGTCATTACAGACAAACGCAGCCGCCTGTCTACAGCCAATGTGGACAAGCTGACGTTCATAAAAATGAACCAGGCATGGATCCCACAGGACCTGTCCATCCCTTGTGCAGATTAGACATTAACTACCTCCCCTTAACAATATATTATTGTACTCCAGGGCACTTCCTCATTCAATCCTATTTTTATTTTCATTTTACCATTATATTGCGGGGCAACCCAAAGTTGAATGAACCTCTCCTCTGTCTGGGTGCCGGGGCCTAAATGTGTGACAGTGGCCTGTTCCAGTGGTGGATGACGTGAAGCCTGATTCTCTGCTATGACATGAAGACTGATTCTGTGCTGACATGAAGCCTGAATCTCTGTTATGGGACCTCTCTCCTCTGCCTGGGTGCCTGGGCCTAAATATGTGACAGTGGCCTGTTCCAGTGGTGGGTGACGTGAAGCCTGATTCTCTGCTATGACATGAAGACTGATTCTGTGCTGACATGAAGCCAGATTTTCTGTTACGGGACCTCTCTCCTCTGTCTGGGTGCCTGGGCCTAAATATGTGACAGTGGCCTGTTCCAGTGGTGGGTGACGTGAAGCCTGATTCTCTGCTATGACATGAAGACTGATTCTGTGCTGACATGAAGCCAGATTCTCTGTTACGGGACCTCTCTCCTCTGTCTGGGTGCCTGGGCCTAAATATGTGACAGTGGCCTGTTCCAGTGGTGGGTGACGTGAAGCCTGATTCTCTGCTATGACATGAAGACTGATTCTCTGCTGACATGAAGCCTGAATCTCTGTTATGGGACCTCTCTCCTCTGCCTGGGTGCCTGGGCCTAAATATGTGACAGTGGCCTGTTCCAGTGGTGGGTGACGTGAAGCCTGATTCTCTGCTATGACATGCAGACTGATTCTCTGCTGACATGAAGCCAGATTCTCTGTTACGGGACCTCTCTCCTCTGCCTGGGTGCCGGGGCCTAAATATATGACAATGGACTGTTACAGTGGTGGGTGACGTGAAGCCAGATTCTCTGCTATGGCATGAAGACTGATTCTCTGCTGATGTGAAGCCAGATTTTCTGCTATGGAACCTCTCTCCAATTGATATTGGTTTATTTTTATATATTTTATTTTTATTTTTATTCATTTCCCTATCCACATTTGTTTGCAGGGGATTTACCTACATGTTGCTGCCTTTTGCAGCCCTCTAGCTCTTTCCTGGGCTGTTTTACAGCCTTTTTAGTGCCGAAAAGTTTGGGTCCCCATTGACTTTAATGGGGTTCGGGACGAAGTTCGGGTCGGGTTCGGATCCCGAACCCGAACATTTCCGGGAAGTTCGGCCGAACTTCTCGAACCCGAACATCCAGGTGTTCGCTCAACTCTATTTATTGGTCCTTACAAAATGGTAGCCATCATTAACCCCGTGGATTTTCGCCTGGAGCTACCTCAGACTTTTAAAATTCATAACGTCTTCCATAAGTCGTTACTCAAAAAGTATGTTCCACCTCTAGAACCATCACCGCTGCCACCCCCTCCTGTTATTGTGGATGGTAATCTAGAGTTTCAAATATCCCAAATTGTTGATTCTCGCCGGGTCCGCCGTTCTCTTCAATATCTGGTGCATTGGAGGGGTTACGGTCCCGAGGAAAGAATGTGGGTTCCAGCGTCTGAGGTAAACGCCGACAGGTTAGTTCGGGTTTTTCATGCCTCTCATCCTGAGAGACCTAGTCCTGAGTGTCCGGAGGCCCCTCGTGGAAGGGGGGGTACTGTCACGAGGGTGTCAAGATCCACGTCTGACTCCGTTATACCTGGGGTCAGGAAGTCGCAGCGGGTGGCTGTGCGTTCTATGTATAAAGATAGTGCTGTTTCGTAATGGTAGCTTTCTGGGTTTGCCTTGCAACCCTTTTTGGCTCACTCAGGGATCCGCAGCTTCTTCTCCTCAGCTGTTTCTTGTCCAGCACTTCTAACCTCCTTATATTCCCCTCTCTCACTTCTCTGGTTGCCAGATATAGAGCTTCCTGCCTGGACTTCTATACTGACCCACTGGAGCTGTGTAGCTGTGTTCCCTGGTTGTTGTTCCAGAATGTTACCCTCCGGATCCCTGTTGGGCCTTTGTGGTCTGCTGTGGTTGCCCACCTGGGATTATATGTTTTGTCTGTGTTGTCTGTCCTCTCCTTGGTGTTTTCCTCTTAGTGTCAGTGGTGCGGACTAGTGATCCCACCGCCCCGTTCACTACATAGGGCTCATCTTAGGGAAAGCCAGGGTTTAGGCACGTTATCGGCGTACGGGTGAGGAACCCGTCTAGGGATGTCAGGGCAGTCAGGTGCCAGCCGCAAGGTGAGTCAGGGGTCACCACCTTTCCCTCTCCCTTGGACAGGGCCTTCCCATTTCCCTCCCTTTGCGTGACGCCGGTCATTACAGGAGTAGGGGCATGGAGTTTAGCCATGGGGCAGAGGTGTGGAAAACAGGTTTATGATGTCTCTGGTTAGAAAGCCCCTGACAAACAAAGCCAGAGAGTCTGATTGTTTGGGGCCTGAACAAAAGAGGACTAGATACTAATCAGCTGTTATCCTACAGGCTATCAGCACAAGTTTTTCTCTAAACATGGGGGATGAACTGTTGATAAGAGTTGGGAGTACATAATACATACATATATATATATATATATATATATATATATATATATATATATATCTCCACAGATGCTTGGGGCACATCTATAAACACATACACATACAAAATCGGGGATATGAATGGGCAGCAATAAGCCCACATACATATGTAACATCCCAGAGTATGTCACTGAAACTCTTTCACCCTGCTTCATGATGTTAGGTGTACATGTGTATTTCCATCTGATGTAATATAACTGTGCATTGCCATGATATGTATTTCTATGCCTGTATTTTATATATTTGCTGTAATTCTCAATGTACACCAGCAGGTGGCAGCAATATGTAGGCAGACCATAGCTAGTTAATAGACCTAGACTGGAATAGACCATTCCAGGCTAACTTCCCCCTATCTGAGGAGGAGTGGAATGTTCCCACATCCTACTTCAGGAGGAGGAAAGAAAGTTCTAGGCAGTGTACCAGCCACCCCCTGTTGGGGTAGGCTGTGTTGATAGGAGCTCCCAGAAACAGGGACCCCAACCAAGGATCCAATCCTCTGCTGAGGCCCAAGATCAACCTTCCCAGCCTGAGTCCCTTACCTCAGCTGGTGACCAAAGAAAGCAGCCATCTACAGAACTTTCAGATCTCCAGGACGAAACCATCATACCCTGCGAGCAGTCCTGTAAGTACAGATCCCAAGACAAGGAGAAGATAAGTACCTCCACAGCTAGTCAGGCCCATATCAAGCAGACCACAGACAGAGCAGAAGATAGATACCTGCCAGTTCCAATAGGCGTATGTACCAGATGCAGAATATATATAAAATTCCTGCCACATATTGCCAATACCTGCTGGGACTCTAGACTATTGCTGTGTAACTTGTATGGATCAAAAGCTGCATATCATACCACCAAGTAAAGACAAGTTGGACCCTATTATCTGTGTGGAATCCCATCATTCCTCAATTACTCCTATTAACAGCACTCAATTTGTTGCATGTGAGCCGGGATACAGGAGTCCAGCCGTACCACAGGTAGGAGACACCGTTGACACTATACAGAGACAATATCCCCCTCTGGCATTCCTCACCTGGTACGTGAGCTCATACCATCTTAAAGGGCCCTGCTACAGTACCTGCGCAAGCTGCAACTGGAGTCACAAACTCATACACATATAAACTGACCCACTGCATAGCATGCCCACTAACCCAGTGTCCTGCTCATTGCATCAAGTGGTGTCACGAACAGGATCGGATTGTATGTCCATCCCTAACAACAGAACCGCATCTGATTGTGCGCTAAAAACGGACTTAAAACCGCATGTTTCACAGTATAATAAGGGCTGAAGATTGTGCAAAAATCGCTAAAAAGTGACTTTCTTACTTGTATTGCTGTGCCAAGAAAGCGCTGCACTAGCGCTACAGCACAAGGAGTTAATTCGACACTGTGGAGATTCGCCATATTCATTTTAAAATGGCGCTTCATCTTCATGCCAAAGAACAAAGAAACAAAGAAACGCCCTCCTAGGAGCGCGAAAATGCCGTCTACGCCCCCCAGAAGCGGGAAAATCTTGTAACACCCCCTGCAGAAAGGCGCGAAGATGTCGAATACGCCCCTTTAGGAGCGGGAAAAATAGAGAACGCCCTCCATGAACTTGTCACTGACCTGGCCCGAGGTAATAAAGACTCCACCCTCTGCGCCCCTCCCTTCGTTCTGGCGATCAGTGTATGCAGGAGAGCAGCAAGAATGGCGTACCCGCATCCCAAGTGGAACGAAATGTCCATTGACGGAGAGGACATCTACCCAGAGCAGCCGCTGGAGATCCAAGTCTCCCAACTAATACAGAGACGTGGACCGACAATCTTTGGTGCCAGGCCGGAGGCCGTGGATTCCTTCGTGCCCAAAGACGCTGTCTCACCTGTCCTGCCCAGTATCACTGAGGAATCGGAGAAGACCGCCACTGAAGCCCCGATCCCTGATGCTGAGGACGAGGAAATGTTCAAGTACCCGGAGGCCGTGGATCCCTCCGTCTACGCAGGTACCCCCGCGGAAGCCGACGAAACCATGAAGATGGAAGTGGACGTCGAGCCATCCACCGCAGGGGCCGTCGCTGACATCACCAACATCCAGTCTGCGGCGCAGATGAAGAAGGAGCCGCAGGAGCGTGACCAGAGGACACCGGATCCGGCCGCCCGGCCGCGTCATCAGGTAGGAGCAACCCCGCTCGCTGAGGCCCAGCCCCGGTCCGTGTCCGTCCCACCGCCACGTCCTGAGACCCCAGTACCTGTCGTCAGGCCCAGGCCTGCATCAGTCCCGCGACACCCGCCAACGTCACCGGACCCCAACCTGCACCACTGTCTGTGCATCCTGGTGCGGTGGAGGCGGCTGGAGATTCCACTCCACAGTCCAGCTACGTTAAGCTCCACAGCCTAAACCCAGATGTCCCGCATGAGATTACTGCTTTCGCCCAGACCGCGTGGGAGTACAAGTCGGCGGTTGAGGAATGGGCAAAGCAGGTGATCAATGACCCCCAACCAGGCGACCCCAAGTTAGCCAGGAGAACTGGAACCGTCCTATGGTTCTCGGTGGAGAGAGGAGTGGGGTTCCTCCAGGACAATTATTCTGAAACTGAGGTGTTTGTAGGCCGCGGGTCAGTGAAACGCCACTATTTGCCCCAGGAGAGGCACAATCTGTATGTGGGGGATCAAGTGGAATATACCCCCATGTGGTCTATGCAAGGACTGTTTGCAGCTGGAGTCACCCTGCTGCAGAAACCACTCTCCCCTGCCGTCACCCCAGAGACCTGGCAGGAGGATCCAGGCTCTGCGGGCAGGACCTGTTGTTTGCAGGAAACTCCGGATGGCTGCCTGCTCTTCAAAGAGAAGGTTCAACCAGCCCCTGCAGATTAATAACAGTGTCCTGACCTTTAACCCCAAGGTGCAGCCGTGTTTCATGCCTCCCTATGCGCTTCCCTGGAAGCAGTCATCACAAACTGCTCCAGGCCTCCCTGAGCCATTGCAGCCAGAGATTCTGCCCCTTCCCGCACCGGCTGTGGATTCCGGTCTGTGGCAAGCTACAGCCACGTTCTCCAGGCTGTCAGTTCAGCCTATCCCTACTGTCACCGGTAGAGGGTGGTGGCGCACCACCACCAACACTACTCTGAGCTACCAGCAGAGGCTAGAACAACCTCTTATGCATTTCAGCAGCTCTAGCAGTGATGAGGAGCTGGACACCTACCTGTAAGGTGTCCCACTACTAAGAAAAACAACAAATGACATTGTTCTGGGAGTTACTCCGTGGACTGCTACCTGCCGCGTGAGGACCTGTTGGCATGTTGTGTTTTTAACCCTTTTTGTTCCAGGTTGCCATGGTTTGTCCTCATCCAGTCCGCAGCGAACACCATCTATTGAAAAAGTGCACTGGATGTCACAGATATTTTTTAAATGCGCATACTTTACACTGTAGAAGTGGCGCAGCTAATGTCGCTGTCAGAAACGGACACTATCTATTGAAAAAGAACACTGGATTTCACAGAAATTTTTTGGATGCGCACACTGTACACTGGAGATGTGGTGCAGCTAATATCACTGTCCGCTGCGTAGACAGTCTATTGAAAAAGTACACTGGATGTCACGGATATTTTTTTAATGCGCACACTTTACACTGGAGATGTTTTCGCAGCTAATATCATTGTCAAAAGCGGACACCGTCTACGGAAAAAGTACATTGTATGTAACAGATATTTTTTGGATGCACACACGTTACACTGCAGATGTGGCGCTAGTAATGTGACTGTCATAAGCGTACACAGTCTATTGAAAAAGTGCACAGGATGTCACAGATATTTTTTGGATGCACACACTTTACAGTGGAGATGTGGCGCAGCTAATGTCACTGTAAGAAGCTGACACTGTCTATGGAAAAAGTACACTGGATATCACAGATATTTTTTGGATGGGCACACTTTACACTGGAGATGTGGCGCAGCTATTGACACTGTCCGCAGCGGACACCGTTTATTCAAAAGGTACACTGGATGTCACAGATATTTCTTAGATGGGCACACTTTAAACTGGAGATGTGGCGCAGCTAATGTCACTGTTCTCAGTGGACACCGTCTATGGAAAAAGTACACTGGATGTCACAGATGTTTTTTGGATGCGCACACATTACACTGGAGATGTGGCGCAGCTAATGTCACTGTCAGAAGCGGACACCGTCTATGTAAAAAGTACACTGGATGTCACAGATATTTTTGGGATGCGCACACTTGACACCGGAGATGTGGCTCAGCTAATGTCACTGTCTGCAGCGTACACTGTCTATTGAAAAAGTACACTGGATGTCGCAGATATTTTTGGGATGCACACACTTTACACTGAAGATGTGGTGCAGCTAATGTCACTGTCCACAGCAGACACCATCTATTAAAAAAGTACACTGGATGTCACAGATGTTTTTTGGATGTGCACACTTTACACTGGAGATGTGGCACAGCTAATGTCACTGTCAGAAGCGGAGACCATCTATTGAAAAAGTACACTGGATGTCACAGATATTTATTGACTGCGCACACTTTACACTGGAGATGTGGCGCAGCTAATGTCACTGTTCGCTGCGTAGACAGTCTATTGAAAAAGTACACTGGATGTCACAGATATTTTTTGAATGCGCACACTTTACACTGGAGATGGGGCACAGCTAATGTCATTGTCAAAAGCGGACACCGTCTACGGAAAAAGAACACTGGATGTCACAGATTTTTTTTTTGATGCGCACACTTTACACTGGTGATGGGGCGCAGCTATTGTCACTGTCCGCAGCGGACAACGTCTATTGAAAAAGTACACTGGATGTCACAGATATTTTTTTAATGCGCTTAGTTGTCACTGGAGATGTGGCACAGTTAATGTCACTGTCAGAAGTGGACACCATCTACGGAAATACTACACTGGATGTCACAGATATTTTTGGGATGCACACTCTTTACACTAGAGATGTGGCGCAGCTGATGTCACTGTCCGCAGCAGACACCGTCTATTGAAAAAGTACACTGTTTGTAACAGATATTTTTTGGATGCGCACATGTTACACTGTAGATGTGGCACTGGTAATGTCACTGTCATAAGCGTACACAGTCTATTGAAAAAGTGCACTGGATGTCACAGATATTTTTTGGGATGTGCACACTTTACACTGGAGATGTGGCACAGCTAATGTCGCGGTCAGAAGCCGACACCGTCTATGGAAAAAGTACACTAGATATCTCAGATATTTTTTGGATGCGCACACTTTACACTGTAGTTGTTGCCCAGCTACCGTCACTGTCCGCAGCGGACACCGTCTATTAAAGAAGTACACTGTTTGTAACAGATATTTTATGGATGCGCACGTGTTACACTGCAGATGTGGTGCTGGTAATGTCACTGTCATAAGCGTACACAGTCTAATGAAAAAGTGCACTGGATGTCACAGATATTTTTTGGGATGCGCACACTTTACACTGGAGATGTGGCGCAGCTAATGTCGCTGTCAGAAGCCGACACAGTCTATGGAAAATGTACACTGGATGTCATGGATATTTTATGGATGAGCACACTTTACACTGGAGTTGTTGCCCAGTTACTGTCACTGTCTGCAGCGGACACCGTCTATTGAAAAAGTACACTGTTTGTAACAGATATTTTTTGACTGCGCATATGTTACACTGCAGATGTGGCACTGGTAATGTCACTGTCATAAGCGTACACAGTCTATTGAAAAAGTCCACTGGATGTCACAGATATTTTTGGGATGCGCACACTTTACACTGGAGATGTGACGCAGCTAATGTCACTGTTCTCAGCGGACACTGTCTATGGAAAAAGTACACTGGATGTCACATATGTTTGTTGGAGGCGCACACTTTACACTGAAGATGTGGCACAGCTAATGTCGCTGTCAGAAGCCGACACTGTCTATGGAAAAAGTACACTAGATATCTCAGATATTTTTTGGATGCGCACACTTTACACTGGAGATGTGGCGCAGCTAATGTCACTGTCCACAGCAGACACCATCTATTAAAAAAGTTCACTGGATGTAACAGATGTTTTTTGGATGTGCACGCTTTACACTGGAGATGTGGCGCAGCTAATGTAACTGTCAGAAGCGGAGACAATCTATTTAAAAAGTACACTGGATGTCACAGATATTTATTGACTGCGCACACTTTACACTGGAGATGTGGCGCAGCTAATGTCACTGTTCGCTGCGTAGACAGTCTATTGAAAAAGTACACTGGATGTCACAGATATTTTTTGAATGCGCACACTTTACACTGGAGATGGGGCACAGCTAATGTCATTGTCAAAAGCAGACACCGTCTACGGAAAAAGAACACTGGATGTCACAGATATTTTATGGATGCGCACACGTTACACTGCAGATTTGGAGCAGCTAATGTCACTGTTAGAAGCGAACGCTGTCTATGGAAAAAGTACACTGGATAGCACAGATATTTTTTGGAATTGCACACTTTACACTGGAGATGTGGCGCAGCTAATGACACTGTCAGAAGCGGACACCATCTTAAGAAATAGTACTCTGGATGTCACAGATATTTTTGGGATGCGCACACTTTACACTGGAGATGTGGCGCAGCTAATGTAACTGTCCGCAGCGTACACTGTCTATTGAAAAAGTACACTGGATGTCACAGATGTTTTATGGATGCGCAGACTTTACACTGCAGATGTGGCGCAGCTAATGTCACTCTCTGCAGCGGACACCCTCTATTCAAAAGGTACACTGGATGTCACAAATGTTTCTTGGATGCGCACACTTTACACTGAAGATGTGGCGCAGCTAATGTCACTGTTCTCAGCGGACACTGTCTATGGAAAAAGTACACTGGATGTCACATATGTTTGTTGGAGGCGCACACTTTACACTGGAGATGTGGCACAGCTAATGTCGCTGTCAGAAGCCGACACCGTCTATGAAAAAAGTACACTAGATATCTCAGATATTTTTTGGATGCGCACACTTTACACTGTAGTTGTTGCCCAGCTACCGTCACTTTCCGCAGCGGACACCGTCTATTAAAAAAGTACACTGTTTGTAACAGATATTTTATGGATGTGCACATGTTACACTGGAGATGTGGTGCTGGTAATGTCACTGTCATAAGCGTACACAGTCTAATGAAAAAGTGCACTGGATGTCACAGATATTTTTGGGGATGCGCACACTTTACACTGGAGATGTGGCGCAGCTAATGTCGCTGTCAGAAGCCGACACAGTCTATGGAAAATGTACACTGGATGTCATGGATATTTTATGGATGAGCACACTTTACACTGGAGTTGTTGCCCAGTTACTGTCACTGTCTGCAGCGGACACCTTCTATTGAAAAAGTACACTGTTTGTAACAGATATTTTTTGACTGCGCACATGTTACAATGCAGATGTGGCGCTAGTAATGTCAGTAGTAAGAGGGTATATGTTTCGTCAAACTAAAAGTGACAGGTACCACACCCCCTTTTATACAGATAACCCCGCCCCTTTTATATTGATTGATATTGTTTGATATAAAGTTTATATCGCTTGATATAAAGTTTATATCGCTTGATATTGTTTGATATAAAGATTATATCGCTTGATATTGTTTGATATAAAGATTATATCGCTTGATATTAATTTTATATCGCTTGATATTGCTTGATATTAAGTTTATAGTGTGTGCTATTAAAATTTATAGTGTTTGCTATTAAAATTTATAGTGTTTGCTATTAAGATTTATAGTGTTTGATATTAAATTTATAGCGCTAGCTATTAAAATTTATAGTGTGTGCTATTAAAATTTATAGTGGTTGCTATTAAAAATTTATAGTGTTAGCTATTAAAATTTATCGTGTTTGATATTAAAATTTATCGTGTTTGATATTAAAATCTATAGCACCTGATATTAATTTAATATAATAGTATTAAAATAAAAAGCTTTATTTATTTCCTTATTTGCAACAATCACGTAGGGACAGACACGTTTGATTGTAATTACAGCATCGTATACATAAGCGTTTCATGCGTTTTGTTACAAATGATCGCACAATACGGTCATTTTTTCTAAAATCGTTAGTGAACATTTTTAAAACATTTTCAAAAGACATTCCTTTAGCGAGACATTGTAAGATATAGATACAGTAATGGCCGCAGACGGAACTAACGGCGTCTTGTATTTGTCTGTTTTGATATCCTATAGTCTTAGAATTTTTATATAAAAACTGCATAAAGTCGCCAGGAAATATTTCATTTGCGGGTGATAAACCATAACTATCAAAAAAATAAGATATATCATTCGGGTATAATATAATTAAAATCCAATGCTTCCCCCGCTGAGATGAATTATCCGTATTTACAATGTAGGCAGCGGGCCTGTCGATAATTTTACCTCCAGGTAATAAATCACATGGGAATACACCTTTAAATATGCGCCTGGCGTTAATATCAGCTTTAATAACACAGGCAATTTCAGAATTATTCATTTTTATTGAAAATCATATAAGACCTCCCGACGATTATTTATTTCAATAATATTCTCATGAACTGAATATACAATCATATTAATTGTGTTTGCAATCGGCTCGGCAAATCTAATTTCAGCTCTCAGATTGCCAGTTTTTACTAGAGAGAAATGACCGCCGGGCTCTTGATCCGGCGATAAATCAAAAGCGAACAAAGTGTAACCGTTCAAGAACTCGTGTCGATCGATGGATAAAGCGTTGTCGGCCTTGTGTTTCCCCGAAATATGTACTAGGGACATATATTCACGAACAGCTGATTCGTCTTGGAAGTTAGGTTGAAAAGGTTTTGCTGGTATCTGTTGACCATCCAAATATAAGGCTGCATAATTCACATTATAGTGGTTGAAGCACAAAGGATTTCTTTGGTAACTCCCGGAAAATGATTCGTTATCCACAAACGATAGTATTACTGTTTTTGGTAGGTTTCCGAGGAAAAGATTTTCGTGGTTGCAAATGCGAGTACCGGCGGGGACGCTATACACTTTAAGCGATGCCCGATCTATCGAGTACTTCGCGTTAGCTGTTAACAGAACGCGACTGTGACCGATTCTTACAGCGGGCGATACTTGTACTCTTTTGACAAACAGGGAAGCGTGCTGTATTTGGACTTTAAAATGGGCCGCCTCGGCCGACATAAGGCAGAAAGTGTCTTTGTTTCTGGTCAATTTTATCTTTAGGTCTAAACCGTTCAGTATTAGCTTCGGTTGATTAAATATATCGGCGTAAATGGGGCCCATTAATTCAACACTCTTAGATCGGGCTGAATACTTTGCTCTCCTGCTGAAGCCTTCATTACGCCCATCGATAACCCGGTCATCTTGATGCCCCGCTGTGTCTTTATAGAATAAACCGGCGGTAAATTGGGACGCTAAAGTTTGTGAATTATAATTTATTAGGGACTCTATATACGCTCTATACGTATAAAGGTTGTCGCTTCTTGAAATCAACGTGTCGCCGAGCGTTATATCCAGTTGATTAAAAAGACTCGCTATAGGGTAGTTAATAAGCGCAACGCGGGAGCCTTCGGGTATGGGGGTGTTATCAGGACTAACGATTTTGCAAACAACGTGTAACAAGGTGTTATTAAGATCGTAATAATATTCACCGCTGCCCGTGATGTAGAATTCCAAAGGGGCATTGTCAGTGATTGCTGCGATTGGCTGTACCTCTACATAAAGCGATTTTTCAATGCTTGTTTGGGTAGGCGGTATTTGAAAGATATCCAATTCTGATTTGGCGTACTCGGCGGAGGCGTCATGCACGAAAGCCATAGCGGGTGACTAGAAGATGTCACTCGGTGAACGACTTCTTGTTTTCTGGCGGCGACGTCTCTTAGGTTTTGCTACTTTATTCATAAAAGTTGGTAAGACAATGGCCGCGCGTTCACGTTTTCTTTTACGCGTTTTTTTACGTATTTGTACGACACCAGAGCCCTCCTGGCGCTGCGCCGACCTATTTATATGATCCATAAAGGCTGTCGAGGCCGTAGTGACAACGTCTTTAGCAATGTTACGGGCGGCTGTTTTCACGTGCGGTTTTACAAGCTCCACACCTTTCTTAAATAGGGGAACGACACGTCGGAACAGACCCCTAAATAATCCGGCGAGTCCAGAACCATGCATGAATTCAGTACCGTGAAATCCGTCCAAGCCATGACCGGCTTGCGTTATGTAATAATGCGTATATGCGTCTGGGTCACCGTACACTCTCTGGGACAACATTTTAATGCGTCGTCACAGCGCGCGGTCTAAAGTGTAATCGCACAATAGTCTTACCGTATTTGAATTTAACAGGTTTAGCCTGGTCCGTGAGTATCGATATTGTGACCGTGTCAAAATGATGTTTACAAACAGGTATATAGTCCGGCCGGTGATACTTTTGCGTGACTATATCACCATTTTTACCGCCTAACTCGACAGTTCTTAAAAGTTGTACGTAACTATCGCCAACAAGTTGATGTTGGACGATATCGGTACAAACAAATAATGTATAAAAACCAGCTTTAATATCGGAATTAATTTTTTTCTCTTTTGATGAAACTAGAGAAAGCCCCTTTATACCGCCAACATGATGTTCTAAAACAGGTAAGCCGGGTCCTTTGTAGCGGAGAGTGATGTGCTCGGTGTCTACATTCTTGAGCGACGGAGCTTGCGAATACCCCGTCAGCCCCAAAATATTCCCCAACTTCACACAAGGCATGAACTTGTAGGCTGGTGAATTCAGTACATAAACGGTTCTGTCAATATCGTCGTATCTTAGATGCAGTTGATCGGGAGGTATTTTTATAGATTCAAGTTTGCTATTAATGGCTTTGATGAGATCGTGCATATTGGCGTAATAACCCGATTTAACAAAAAGCTCACTGATCGACTCAGAGCGCTGTGCGACGTAAAATACACCATCTCCGGGGCCAAAGGTTTCCCACGTATGTGGATACTGAATCTCCACTAAAGCCACTTCGTAAGGGCCGCGAAGATGCACCGCTTTTGCTAACTTAGTGGTGTAATCGGCGATGCTGCTTTCGGGATAAAGTTTGGCAGAGGCGTTGCAGGGCAGCGTGATAAAAAACGAGCCGTCCTCCATAGTTTACAGACGCATCAACTGTTTTTCAGGGACCCAAGAGTTAAACTTGTCGGGGTAACCTATCCACTTTACAAAACACAGCGTTTTACCACGAACTTTCTTCTTTTTCAGTATTTTTTCTATCCTGTAAACTCGTAGCTTGCCGAGAGTTACTTTTTGGACTTCCTCCGGGTAGAATGAGCCTTCAATGAGCTCATCGGACAGGTCTTTCAACTTATAAAGGGGTCGGAGGCCCCGAGTGTTTACAGCGTGAATTTTAAATATCTCGTCCGTATAGGTTTGTTCATACCCCTTTGTAAAAACCCCCTTATAACGCACAATTCTGACGTGGTCACCTATTTTTAATAACGGTTTAACTTTTTTAATAGTATCGTAACACCCGTAGATATTTTTCCAAACGGTTAAAGAGTTCTCTTTTGTCACATCGACGGGGCGCCGCCTTATAGTTCTGTGGTATGTGTGGTTATAACTATACACCAAGTCTTGTAACTTGTCAATGTACCTGTACGTGTTTTGTTCTCTAAGATAGCGCCACATTTTAGTTTTCAGCGTTCTATTAAAACGCTCGACCAACGCAGCCTTAACAGCGTTTGTAGTTAAAAAATGATGTATTTTATAGGACTCACAAAGACGCCTCATAGGTTTGTTTATAAACTCACGGCCCCGATCAATCTGGAGCTTTCGGGGGGTTCGGCCGCTTAACTTAAATATCTGCTCAAAAGCGGTAGCCACGGTAGCGCCGGACTTATTTGAAAGGCCCGACACCCAGGCATATTTAGATAGAATATCAACGACCGTCAGCAGGTATTTTACACCATTATTTTCTTTAGAAAAATCCATCATCGACACAAGATCTGCCTGCCATTGAGCATCTATATCAGACACCATAACTTTGTTTCTTGTAAAAGATTTTTTAACAGGTTTGTACAATGTATAAGTATCCTCGTTGCTCAACCAGTTTTTTACAGAGTCTTTTCTTTTTCCAAATTTCCGTACTTCTCTGAATAAGGATTCAACGCCCCCATAAGAGCCGACCGCTTTTGGCGTGTAGTATTGCTTTCGCAATATTTTGCTTTTTGCAGGCATTTTAGCTGTGTTTTAAACAGCGTCTACTCAACAACACGTCCTAACTGTTTATACAATTTTAAATAATCAAGCTATTATATTTATTGTAAAAAGAAAAACAGACTACATTTTTATTTAAAACAGTTTATGTAGCGTAAATAAAACATTATAAGACATTACACACAAATAAATTTATATACATGGAAAGGAAAAATTTATGTAAAACAAATAAAAACATTATAAGCTGTTTAATACAAAGAAAGTTTATATACAATCGCCAAAGTAAGAAAATTTAAAACGTTAACCAAGCAGCTTGCAACAAGGGCGGGAGCCTATTTTTAGGTAATAATGAGCCCCGGGTCGACACAGTAGGTGATGTTAATAATACCGGAGGGTTAAAAGGGCTTCGAGCCTCGTCAAAGGGTTCACTCAGCGCCCGCTTTTTCAAATTATCGAAAAGTTCTCTTGTTCTTGTATTACCGATAACCGTTGACGGGGTGTTCAGCTGTGCGATAGTTTCCATAAAATAGTCCCAACCGTGAGGTTTAATCTTAGGTAGCCCATGACTCTGGGTAGCTGTTCGAATCAGGTCAATAATGTTTGAACCGGTTACAGTTTGTTCTTTGTAAATGAACTCACCCATAGCGTTCCAGTACGGCTTATTACCAGCGCGGTACAGTTTACTTAACAATAGTTCTGCATTTTTTCTATAATGTGTGTTAATACTGTCAAGTATCTCGTTAGTATCTGTGCTGATTGAGGTTGCATTTGACAATTGTTGTTGATCGGTTTGCGGCTGCGTAATCAGGGTTATACCAGGCATTTCTTTACCGGACTGTTTGTTGAGCATTAAGTACCTCTGTAACACGACTGTGTATCTCTTAATTTTTTCATCATCTGAAAGGTCATTTCTGTGTAGTATTTCGCTTATCTCATCATCTAATCGCCGTATGGCTGTTTGGCGTATATCTGTTGCATCTATGGACAAATTTTTAAGCCTGTCCATTTCATTTTTGGAAACCAGGAACATTTTCTCTGCATACTGCATTATGAGCCACCCGTTGTATTAGCTATCAGGCTAGTGATTAAAGGTATTGCAAAACCGAGCAAAGCTCCTATAAAACCGCCGCTCTGGCTCACAATGCGCTTCTTTCCTTTAATGGAGTACTTTTTATCGCTTAATTTCTTTATAGCCCGACGCCATTTTTTAAATATATTTTTTTGGCGCTCTTTAAGAGGTATCTTTCCTTTAAGGATGTTGAGCGCTATCTCGCCAATAGCCGATATCAAATCATTACTGGCATTACGTAATATTGATTTTCGGTCCTTCAGATTTGTTTTGACTAATGCTTTTAAAAGACCCCAATTACGCCGGATCCTGTTCGACATCCTTACAGCACCAGCGCAGCTAACAAAAATAACCGTAAAGATGTGAGATACCTCATTTTAGAGCTTCTGTTTGCACACATAAGCCACCGGCAGAGCTGGTGGGAACAGACCGGTTCTGAGTCGCAGGTCCTCAGGCGTGTCAGATCTTAAATCTACAAGTAAATAGCCGTAAGGCTTGTGTGTAGCATCTTCAAAAGCTTCTAAAAAGAAACGTGTTTTACCGGGGTACATCTGCCGAGCCAACGTAATAACCTGTAATTTATCACGAGGGTTCTTAAAAAGGACCATGTATTTAGTGTTTAAATTTATGGTTCGGCTTTTCTTACCCTGACAAAAAACGTTTTGAACGAGATACATAATGCTCAAATTTCTGTGGTGTACGTATTTGGTGAATGCGTTTTGTATTTCAAGATTTTCACAAGCCGCCTCCATAAGATCATCAACAACCGCCAAATTTACCTTATCCATTGGAAATAGCTCGGCGTCTGTAAAATTTTGTGGGACCCCCTCGATAAACCTGATATTTGTAAACAAACGGGTTAGTTCATCATACAATTTCTGCCAACATGCGTAAAACCAAATGACATTATCAGGTTTGTGCGACATTAACGTATCCTGATGCATTAATACATTTTTAACAAAAAAACTCTTTCCGGAATTTGAGGGTCCTGCTAGAATACACGAAAAAGGATGTTGAAATTGCGCAGGCATGTTTAATAGCCAAAAGGCAGCGTTGTAAAGTCAGCCGTCAGCTGTCTCTTTGTGTAGAAGCACTTTTGCATTTTACGTAACGGTCTTGTCTCTATGGTCAAACGCTTCCTATTTCTGAAAATGCCGTCTTGTTCGATACCTATTGTTTTCTATGTCTCGGGGTCGGTGTTGTGTGAGTAATCCAACACAAGGTCTTTTAAACTGTCAAAATTAACAAGCCGTGTGTTAGCAACATTGAGTGTTATACCCTTAACCTTCAATACGGTTTTACCGTTGTTAAGTTTGTAGCCGTAAGTCTTTGGGCCAGCGGATACAAACTCGGTAATGTGGGCGTCGTCGGGTATTTCACTAGTTAGTTCACCGAGAAAGTCACCCAAGGGTGGCGTCCATTCAGACCCCTTACTCACGAATATGACGGAGTCTGTGTCGTGATAAAGGCAACGTTCCTGCAGCCTGTCTAGGAGCTTGTATAATTCGAGTCTGGCATAGGCGGTTGTAAAACAGGCTATAAAAATGTTTGTGTTTTTGTTGTGGGTGTAGCGCTCTTTTACATAGCGCCAATTGACTAACGCCGTATCGTCATCGATGAAATTAACCTCGGAGAGGTCGTAGTATGGCACAAAAGCTAGTTTGAAAAGTTTGTCAGGGTCCGTGACTATGTGGTACGTGACAAGTTAGAACGCTGTCCAAACTTACCCCACAAAGAGTTTAGGAACAGTTTTGAAATTTGTCTTTTTGCTGGGTTTACAGCTATCTTATCAGAACGCAAGCAGACATCTTCTTTTTTTTAAAATGCCGCTATGTAAGCCGTTTTTTCAGAATCCGTTTTAAACCAACTGGGATAACCGGAAGCCTCCTGTTTATCTCTGAGGTGTAATTTGATGTACGGGGCGAACAGATCGTCTGTTGTGTTCGGAAAATGCCAGATCTCGTAGATCTCGGCAATCCTGTAACCTTTTTCAACAGCTAAAACTAGTTCTATGGTGCACCATGTACCGGTTAGGGAACGCTCATCGTCTGTGTGGGTGCAAATGTCTTTCAGACAGTTCAAGGCATAGGTGTAACATAGAGGGAACATTAGTTTTTTATTTAGCTTTACAGGCAGGACCGGAAAAAATAAATCTCTGGGCGGGTACACTTTAACTCGGGCAATGCCAAAGTATTTTTTGATGTATCCAAAATGATCATAAATGATTTTTTGGTGTCCTACAGCGTATGTCTTAGTTTTATTAACAAAAGGATACAGACTGGTGAAATCGTAATAATGCACTGTTTCATCGGCCTGCACCTTGTGATAAAGTTTAATGGCGTTAGTGCGCCTGCCGTAAAGCGCGTCACGAGGATCCAAAGGAGTCGGGAATTTCATTTTAAACAGAAAGTCTTTGACCCCCGAATCGTTTGCAACCATTTCCCGCCACTCGTGTTCCCACAGGACACGGACTGTAAAGTCTTGTCTCTGTAGTCGGCTTTTCCTGACTAGGAAAGATTGGTATAGCTGCCCGTAGGACGTTTTAGTAAATTCGTTGCTGTCCTGATCTTTATAGCACACAGGACACCCGTGATAAAAACAGCCCTGAAATTCAAAAGCGGTGTGTTTACCGTTAAAAAAAGCATACCCGTCCAAAAAATATTTACCGACCTTTTTTTCACCTCCCTTTAACGCGTGTTGTATAGAAATGCCTTCAGCATGTTCAAGGTACATGAGCCACTGTATAGCGGGTGTTGAAAAGCGTTTCTGGGTCTTGTGGTAATTATCTGCCGGGACAATCGCTATGGTATTTTTGGGTAGAAATTTAAACTGATACATAGCCATGCACACGGATGCCAATGTGATAAGTTGGAGCGGATCAATACATTTAGTGACCGTTCTGTATTTCTTTTCACGTTTAATGTATTGCAGAACTTTTTGTTCCGTCATAGCCATAATCGTGTCCCTGTAACACTCACAAGCTCTTCTTAAAACCTCCACATCCTGCTTACAGTAAGCTTTTAACTCCTCTGAAAATTAAAGGTGTCATTTTTATGTTTCTCGTACCAATCTGTGAATTCTTTTTGCTCACAGGGCATCATGTATTCGACTCCGTAACACCTAGCGGCCGGTAGGCCGCCTATGTAGTTTTGATTTTCTGCCGTGTTGAAAAAATGCGGGAAGTGACCCTTGGCGCCTGAAAAACCCATAGCCTCGGGCATCTTGCTGAGCTTCATAGGCATGAAATTCAGCGAGTCAATGAATCTAATTTTTAAGTCCTTCAGGGTAACGCACATTAACCGGCCTCCTTGATTTATAATATCAATTTTAAATTTTTCATTAATCAACTCCTGTAAAACAAAATAACCGTCGTAGCGTCCTGCATTGTGCGCTATAAACGTGTAACCCGAAAACTTACCGTCTGCAAAAAATCGCACAAAGTCCCGCTTACAGGATTTTCCGCTAAATTGCCAGGAGTTTGGGGCGTATAGTGTGGTTGCGTAAATGAAATTGGGTATGTGCACGTCTGTTTCTTGCATGCATTCAAAATCGTAAAAGATATACTTGTCAGTCATTTTTTTAGGGTTGTATGGCTGCATGTAACAAACATGGTCGTCAAATTTGTCAACCTCCCCGCCGCAGATGGTGCATTTTAAACCGTTACATTTGTGCTCATCGCCGCAGTCTATATATTTGTAACAAAAGCCGCAAAAAGTTTTTTTCTTACAAAGAGCTTTATCACTAAGTGCCCGGTTTCTATGTGTTTCAAAACATGCCTCTGAGCGGCAATACGTCCTGCATATCGGGCAACGTGTGTTATTAGACTGTTCAACACAATTCGGGCTCTGGCACGCTTTACAAAACTGCATACACCCTTGTCGATATTTATGTTTGTATACAGTGCAACAAACGTCGCAAAAATTGTCGAAACCGATAAAGGCTTTTAGATTTTTTATGCCATAATAATGCTTATCATGGTGCAATATATAGACTGTCTTTTCTTTAGCTGTGTGGGCTGTGTGATAATAACGCCACTGCCCCCTATTATGGTACAAAATTTTAATTGTGATGTTTAATTTCTTTTCAAATTCAGCAATGTCCGTAAAAGACACCAAATGCCCCTCGGGTATTTGTAAGTCTCCATGCAGTTGTTGAGCTTTCTCTAACAAGGCGACGTCGCTCAAAGAAGCACCCTCCAAAATAGCGTAAACACTAGCGGCCAGACAGACGTTATTATCGTAATTATTAAAATCGTATAAATGTTGTTTTTTACGATCAATAATACGACTATACGCGACACCGCCCAAACGTCTTCGGGACCCCCCACGGCGACACCTGACAATGATGACAACTAGTTTAAGTGTATTTCCAGCTATGCACTCCGCGTTACTCTGTAATGCGTTAGCGATATTGTCCAAAAATGTTTCGACTCTAAAACCATCTCTAGAATACCTATTAGAAAAAATTTAATCAAACGTTTCGCCGCCGTCTAAACGCAATTGTATGAAATCACCCGGCTCGACGGCCCGTAAAATCCTATCTAACAATGTCTGTATAGCAGCGTGTATTGCCTCAAGAGCTTCAACAAATGAGCGAATGGCTTCGAGGTTAGCGAATCTGAAGTGTTCCGTGTACATGGTACTATTAAAATTCGCTAAGTCACGCTGTTGATGATATACACGTTCTAGATAAACGGAACTAACGTTTTTTTGGTTCTGGGGGATCGTCTGTAATAGCCGTGTTATAGGGCAAGTCGCCATTTTGTGGGCCGCCGGACTGAATACGCGCTGATTGCGTATTTGAATGCCTGTTAGTGTGCAAACTGTTTGGACGGCTGGGCCCCGCTTGCGCTGTCTGCGATTGCTGTTGTGCTTGTCCAGCATTCAGACGAGCCGCCGCAACAGACTTGTTACGACATTCCTGTCTTTTTTTGCGATCTATTTTGTTCGGACGCGTCGGCGGCGTATTGTTACGCCGGCGAAGCCTTTTTTCTCTAGCTATTTTAGAACGTTTAACTGAAGAACAGATTTTTATAGCCTGTTTTAACTTTCGAATCCTAGCACTTACAGTTGTTTTTGAGCTTTTAAAAGGGCGTCCACCTCCACCAGTCATCACTAGTCATTCGCTGCCTAGCAGCTCTTTTTCAAGAGCGTCAAGATGCGTAATCAGTCGTATGCATTTGTTACGCGTAGCGTGTATTTGCCCCTCAGTATTTTTGTTGGGGCTGTTAAATGCTAGAGACGTAGAGTCTTTAACGTAACATTTTAAATGCAGTGCTACGCGTGACATTTTGTCATTACATTTCGCGATATCCCGCAATGCGTCGTACGTCTCACCACCCCGGCAATAACAGGAATGGACAAGAGGCGCGTATCGCTGCTGGGGTTCGCTTATCTGTTGTCCGTTACTGCTTGTGTCTGGTGTATCAAACGTGATGCGCTTTTTACAAGGTATTACATCTTGCGTATTGGTCACCGTTGTTATGTCGCATAAATCTGTAATATCATTTATTACGCTAGTTGGCTCACCACTCTGTAGAACCGGCCGAGGCTTTGTTAGAACTCCAGCTATCGGTGTAAACTGCTCCTGCTGCTGTTTTGTGGTTGCTCGCCGTCTCTCTTTAATGCCTCTGGCTTTGTTGCTTTCTTTTCTTTTGGCTAAAATTTAAAGACAAACATTAAGATATAAGTATTAAGAATTTCAAGCTCGCTAATTAAAACAACCCCCACCACCCGCGAAATATAGATAGGTAATTGATCTATAGATATGTAGCTAGAAATATAGCTAGATAAATAGCTAAATTGATCGAATTTAGATAGTTGTGGGGGTATTTGGATGCCTAGAGACATAGATAGATAGATAGATAGATAGATAGATAGATAGATAGATAGATAGATAGATAGATAATTTGATAGAATTTAGATAGTTGGGATATTTGGATGTATGGAGACATAGATAGATATAGATAGCTAGTTAGATAGATGGATATATGTCATTATGACTTTTATTAAAAATTTAAAGACCAGCAGCAAGATGTATGTGTTAAGAACTTGAAGCGGGCCTAATTAAAACAGAGCACCGTGTAATATTAACTTACGGGCATCAGGGCAGCGGATAGTCGGCAATGCATGATTTTCCGTCAGCCAACTGTCACGGGCGTTGGTGCCCAACTCTGGCGGTTCTGGGAATGAAACAGTTCTGTTGACACTGGCGTGGCGCATCTGAAAAACTTTAAATTACAAGGTTTGATTAGACACCATTGTTTATACACGCTTAAAAGTTATACACATTGCTGTTTGAGCTGCTGTAGAGGAAGCATTACCTGTTGTGCTAGATTTCTTTGACGCCGCTTTGGAGATACCGGCCGTGGCCATTTTTCTTTTCAGCGCTGCATTTTAACAAAAAGTATTAGACTTCTAGACATTGTTTAAAATATGTTACAACAACAATGCGTTTTGGGACTTACGCGCTTTGCCCCGCTTGCTACGCTTTTGTAGGGCCTTATTGGAGCGTGTCGCGATGTCCTCAATTGTATACACTTTTCTTTCCATCGCTGCATTTTAAAAAAGTGTATTAGAAATATCTATAATGTTTAAAACAGCCAACATCAAAGAAGCCGATCGAGCCTTACGTGTTCTGTCTAGCCTTGTCGCCTGTTCATGGCGCCCTGGGCTTGTGAGATCGATAACTTGCGATGGCTCGTTCTCCTTTAGCGAGTCAGAATAGTTTTTGCGCGTAACTTCAATGTTTGAATGTCCTGTATTTTCAGTCTCAACGTCTCTGTTCACAATTCTTAAAATGTCGCTTTTTTGTGTGCCTGTAATAAAACGTTCATGAAATATAACGAGCTCTAAAACTATATACGTAATAAAAGCATAAGATGGTTATACTTACCGGCCAGGCAAGGAGACGTCGGATTGTAATTGGGTTCGTTTGAAATATCAGTATGAGCTAGCGCCATACGGGGCGAATCGTCTGAAAACATTTGTCCCCCACCGCCGCTAATGTACGAATCATAGAAATCATCGCCCGCTATAAGCAGCTGCGCATCGGGTTTACTGTCATCTCCCCATAAATTTTGGTAAGAATCCATCTAAACAAAATGTATATTGTTAGTTAAAATATAGCAACATTTGTCGGATGTAAAAGAAAAAGACATTTAGTTAGTGACGCATTACGACCCTATGAATCATAATTTACATAACTACAGATAACATAATTCATATTCAATAAATAGTAAAAGATTTAAAAGCACAACCGCCAAATGGTGCTTACCTTTTGATGTGTTTATTGCCTTAGGGACCTATGCCTGTATGTGCCTGCGCATCTCTGTGCTAACCATGCCCAGAATGTGTCATGTTTATATAGGCTGGGGGTCCTGTTGTAAACCACAAAATGTTGCAACTATTAGCACATTCATTAGTTGCTGTTTCACAATTAGTTAGATTATGTTTTATACGAATTTATATGTATATTATAGGCCTTTTTATGCCCAAATCTTAATTTTATATCAAAAACTTATCAACTGTTATAAATGGGTATAGCCAAAAAGATTTTTTAACAAAATGAAACTTATCAAGCTGTATAATTTGATATAACTGCATATCAAAGAGGTTGGCTTTTATACCAAGACCTTGTGTTTACACATTAAGTAGTTGCTGTCTTTCAAAAAGTTAGATTATGTTTTATAAGAATTTATATGTTTATTATAGGCCTTTTTATGTCCAAATCTTAATTTTATATTAAAAAAATGTATCAAAGTGTTAGAAATGGGCATATCCAAAAAGATTTTTTATCAAATGAGACTTAACAAACTGTATAATTTGTTATATATGCATATCAAAGTGGTATATGAAACTTAACAAACTGTATAATTTGGTTGGCTTTTATATAAAAAAAAAAAAAAAAAAATTGTGCTTTTGTATTCATTTGGAAACTGCCTGACATTAGATTATGACAGTAGATTTCACCATTTGTAGTAAGCAGACACCGTCTACGGAAAAAGAACACTGGATGTCAAAGATATTTTATGGATGCGCACACGTTACACTGCAGATTTGGCGCAGCTAATGTCACTGTTAGAAGCGAACGCTGTCTATGGAAAAAGTACACTGGATAGCACAGATATTTTTTGGAATTGCACACTTTACACTGGAGATGTGGCGCAGCTAATGACACTGTCAGAAGCGGACACCATCTTAAGAAATAGTACTCTGGATGTCACAGATATTTTTGGGATGCGCACACTTTACACTGGAGATGTGGCGCAGCTAATGTCACTGTCCGCAGCTTACACCGTCTATTGAAAAAAGTACACTAGATGTCACAGATATTTTTTGGATGCGCACACTTTACACTGGAGATGTGGCTCAGCTAATGTAACTGTCCGCAGCGTACACTGTCTATTGAAAAAGTACACTGGATGTCACAGATATTTTTTGAATGCGCAAACTTTACACTGGAGATGTGGAGCAGCTAATGTCACTGTCAGCAGCGGACACCGTCTATTGAAAAGGTACACTGGATTTCACAGATATTTTTTGGATGCACACACTTTACACTGGACATGTGGCTCAGCGGACACCATATATTTAAAAAGTACACTGGATGTCACCGATTTTTTTTGATTTGCACACTTTACACTGGAGATGTGGCGCAGGTAATGTCACTGTCCGCAGCGGATACCATCTATTGAAAAAGTACATTGTATGTAACAGCTATTTTTTGGATGCGCACACGTTACACTGCAGATGTGGCACAGCTAATGTCGCTGTCAGAAGCGGACTCCGTCTACAGAAATAGTACACTGGATGCCACAGATATTTTTTGGATGCGCACACTTTACACTGGAGATGTGGCGCAGTTACTGCCACTGTCAGAAGCGGACACTGTCTATTGAAAAAGTAACACTGGATGTCGCAGATATTTTTGGGATGCACACACTTTACACTGGAGATGTGGCTCAGCTAATTTCACTGTCCACAGCGTACACTGTCTATCGAAAAAGTACACTGGATGTCGCAGATATTTTTGGGATGCACACACTTTACACTGGAGATGTGGCGCAGCTAATGTCACTGTCCACAGCAGACACCATCTATTAAAAAAGTACACTGGATGTCACAGATGTTTTTTGGATGTGCACGCTTTACACTGGAGATGTGGCGCATCTAATGTAACTGTCAGAAGCAGAGACAATCTATTTAAAAAGTACACTGGATGTCACAGATATTTATTGACTGCGCACACTTTACACTGGAGATGTGGCGCAGCTAATGTCACTGTTCGCTGCGTAGACAGTCTATTGAAAAAGTACACTGGATGTCACAGATATTTTTTGAATGCGCACACTTTACACTGGAGATGGGGCACAGCTAATGTCATTGTCAAAAGTGGACACCGTCTACGGAAAAAGAACACTGGATGTCACAGGTATTTTATGGATGCGCACACGTTACCACTGCAGATTTGCCGCAGCTAATGTCACTGTTAGAAGCGGACGCCGTCTATGGAAAAAGTACACTGGATAGCACAGATATTTTTTGGAATTTCACACTTTACACTGGAGATGTAGCGCAGCTAATGACACTGTCAGAAGCGGACACCATCTTAAGAAATAGTACTCTGGATGTCACAGATATTTTTGGGATGCACACACTTTACACTGGAGATGTGGCGCAGCTAATGTCACTGTTCGCTGCGTAGACAGTCTATTGAAAAAGTAGACTGGATGTCACAGATATTTTTTGAATGCGCACACTTTACACTGGAGATGGGGCACAGCTAATGTCTTTGTCAAAAGCGGACACCGTCTATTGAAAAAGAACACTGGATGTCACAGATTTTTTTTTGATGCGCACACTTTACACTGGAGATGGGGCGCAGCTAATGTCACTGTCCACAGCTGACACTGTACATTAAAAAAGTTCACTAGATGTCACAGATATTTTTTGGATGCGCACACGTTACACTGCAGATGTGGCGCTGGTAATGTCACTGTCAGAAGCTGACACTGTCTGCTGAAAAAGTGCACTGGATGTCACAAATATTTTTTGGATGCGCACACTTTACACTGGAGATGTGGCGCAGTTACTGCCAATGTCAGAAGCGGACACTGTCTATTGAAAAAGTACTCTGGATGTCACAGATATTTTATGGATGCGCACACATTACACTGCAGATTTGGCGCAGCTAATGTCACTGTTAGAAGCGGACACCGTCTATGGAAAAAGTAAACTGGATAGCACAGACATTTTTTGGATGCTCACACTTTACACTGGAGATGTTTCGCAGTTACTGTCACTGTCAGTAACGGACACCGTCTATTAAAAAAGTACGCTGGATTTCAGAGATTATTTATGGATGCGCAGACTTTACACTGCAGATGTGGCGCAGCTAATGTCACTCTCTGCAGCGGACACCCTCTATTCAAAAGGTACACTGGATGTCACAAATGTTTCTTGGATGCGCACACTTTACACTGAAGATGTGGCGCAGCTAATGTCACTGTTCTCAGCAGACACTGTCTATGGAAAAAGTACACTGGATGTCACAGATGTTTGTTGGAGGCGCACACTTTACACTGGAGATGTGGCACAGCTAATGTCACTGTCCGCAGCGGACATAGTCTATTGAAAAAGTACACTGGATGTCACAGATATTTTTTGGATGCGCACTCTTTACACTGGATCGGTGGCGCTGGTAATGTCACTGTCAGAAGCGGACACCATTTATTGATAAAGTACACTGGATGTCACAGATATTTTTTGGATACGCACACTTTACACTGGAGATATGGCGCAGCTAATGGCACTGTCATAAGCTGACACCGTCTATTGAAAAAGTAAACTGGATGTCACAGATATTTTTTGGATGGGCACACTTTACACCGCAGATGTGGAGCAGCTAATGTTACTGTCCGCAGCGGACACCGTCTATTGAAAAAGTACACTGGAAGTCACAGATATTTTTTGGATGCACACACTTTACACTGGACATGTGGCTCAGCTAATGTCACTGTCCTCAGCGGACACCATCTATTTAAAAAGTACACTGGATGTCACAAATATTTTTTTGATTTGCACACTTTACACTGGAGATGTGGCGCAGGTAATTTCACTGTCCGCAGCGGACACAGTCTATTGAAAAAGTACATTGTATGTAACAGATATTTTTGGGATGCGCACACGTTACACTGCAGATGTGGCGCTAGTAATGTCACTGTCATAAGCGTACACAGTCTATTGAAAAAGTGCACTGGATGTCACAGATATTTTTTGGATGCGCACACTTTACAGTGGAGATGTGGCACAGCTAATGTCGCTGTCAGAAGCGGACTCCGTCTACGGAAATAGTACACTGGATGTCACAGATATTTCTTGGATGCGCACACTTTACACTGCAGATTTGGCGCAGCTAATGTCACTGTTCTCAGCGGACACAGTCTATTGAAAAAGTACACTGGATGTCACAGATGTTTTTTGGATGCGCACACCTTAGGCTACTTTCACACTTGCGGCAAAGTGATCCGGCAAGCAGTTCCGTCGCCGGAATTGCCTGCCGGATCCGTCAAAATGAACATTACCGGACATTTTGCCAGATCCGTCGTAATAGCGGATCTGTCTGTTCCGTTTTCTTCCGTTTTTAAACGGAAAGACAGATCCGGTATTCAAATTTTAAAGATAAAAAGATGCAATCTGTTAAGCAAATACTACAGTGGTCACTTAGGGTCACTTATCACTCAGAAGTTCCTTCTGCAGATTGCAAAGATGATGCTGGACCATATTCGTTTTGGATTTCAGGCTCTAATTCTGGTTTCACGCTGGAGAAGACGTCTTCGAGCCAAACGGCCTAGAAAGAGTCGCTATTGGGTGCATCCAATAACCTCTGCAAGAATAAGAAGGGGGGTTTTTGAAACTGTTTCCTGCTCTTTGGTAGTGTGAAACCATAAAAGTTTTTGAACCAAAATTTGCTCAGTTTTTCTGGGATCACTGTACAAAGTGCCTAATTTTGGCCACAATTAATGCTCAGCATTATTATTTTTAATTCTACATCTTGTATGTTAAAGTTTGAATCCATATAATGGTTATTAACGATGTAGAATGAACTGTGATCAATATCGGTCACCATGGAGAAGAAACCTTTATCGTTGTTTTTTCCCAAAAAATGTATTGGCCACATAAAAAATCTTGTCCAAACAAAAATATTGAAATAAAGTCCCATAGAATTGTGTCCGATTGATATACCTTGTATATTATGTTATTTGCAAATCTAATACCCTTATAATTTTTCTAATTTTTTAGGTTTCTGGCAAGTGGAGAAAGTTTCAGCTCACTCCATTTTTAATCTCGCCTTGGAATATCAACTGTTTCCATAATTGTGAAGGAGACATGCCGTGTTTTGTGGGATCAACTGCATGATAAATTTATTCCACATCCAACTAGACAGCATTGGACCTAAATTGCTTAAAAATTTGGGGACGTTTGTCAGTTTCCCAACTGCATAGGTGCGGTAGACGGGAAACATATTCGGATTATCAAGCCCCAAGGAACCAGATCAGAGTTTTTCAACTACAAGAAATATTTTTTGATTATACTAATGGCCATCGCAGATGCCCAATATAGTTTTGTTGCCGTCAACGTAGGGGCCTATGGACGCACCAACAATTCAATGGTATTTAAAAATTCTTATATGGGCTGTAGTCTATATAACAGACAATTTGATTTCCCTCTGCCTCAACCACATCCAGGTACTGATGCCCCACCCATGCCGTTTGTATTGGTTGGTGATGAGGCCTTCCAAATGTGTGGAAATCTTCTGAAACCGTATTCAAGCCGCGGATTAGATTTAAAAAAACGCACATGCAACTACCGCTTGACCAGGTCTTGAAGAATGGTTAAATGCACATTTGGAATTTATGTCTCATAATGGAGAATTTTCACCAAACCAATTCATATGAAGGTTGAATCGGTCGACGAGGTTGTAAAGTCTGCTGTTGTGTTACACAACTACCTCCTTAAAAAATAACCACTCAATTTGGAACAGATACCGGAGGACAGCGAGATGGCAAGCATTCAAAGTTTTGGACCTCGGTCAAGTGTTGTGGTTTCACGTATGAGAGACTGTTTTGCGGATTATTTCTGCTCTGAAGCAGGAAGGGTGGACTGGCAGGATCGATTTGTATAAACATTTTGCGATGAATTTTCAAATAACCGTTAATTTCTGTTTATTTGCCTGTTTTTTGTTGGTTACATTTTGATGTATTTGTTTTCAATTGGATTTGTGGTTCAATAAATATTGTTTTTCAACATACTTGAAATTTTAATTTAATATATTTATTTGCCCACGATAGAGGAGAAACACATTCTTGCGTTGCTACACTGACGATGTTATATTATGTGAGGCATGTTTATAGAGACTCATTTTCAATCTCCCCACGAGGGAAGCGACACATACTTGAGTCGCTCCACTGGCGCAGGTAGATTTTATCAGGCCTGTTATGTAGTGAGGTTTAATCTGCCCACGCTAGAGGAGTGACACATACTTGTGTCGCTCCACTGGCGCATGTACAGTCGTGGCCAAAAGTTTTGAGAATGACACAAATATTAGTTTTCACAAAGTTTGCTGCTAAACTGCTTTTAGATCTTTGTTTCAGTTGTTTCTGTGATGTAGTGAAATATAATTACACGCACTTCATACGTTTCAAAGACTTTTATCGACAATTACATGACATTTATGCAAAGAGTCAGTATTTGCAGTGTTGGCCCTTCTTTTTCAGGACCTCTGCAATTCGACTGGGCATGCTCTCAATCAACTTCTGGGCCAATTCCTGACTGATAGCAACCCATTCTTTCATAATCACTTCTTGGAGTTTGTCAGAATTAGTGGGTTTTTGTTTGTCCACCCGCCTCTTGAGGATTGACCACAAGTTCTCAATGGGATTAAGATCTGGGGAGTTTCCAGGCCATGGACCCAAAATGTCAACGTTTTGGTCCCCGAGCCACTTAGTTATCACTTTTGCCTTATGGCACAGTGCTCCATTGTGCTGGAAAATGCATTGTTCTTCACCAAACTGTTGTTGGATTGTTGGAAGAAGTTGCTGTTGGAGGGTGTTTTGGTACCATTCTTTATTTATGGCTGTGTTTTTGGGCAAAATTGTGAGTGAGCCCACTCCCTTGGATGAGAAGCAACCCCACACATGAATAGTCTCAGGATGCTTTACTGTTGGCATGACACAGGAATGATGGTAGCGCTCACCTTTTCTTCTCCGGACAAGCCTTTTTCCAGATGCCCCAAACAATCGGAAAAAGGCTTCATCAGAGAATATGACTTTGCCCCAGTCCTCAGCAGTCCATTCACCATTCTTTCTGCAGAAGATCAATCTGTCTCTGATGTTTTTTTTTTGAGAGAAGTGGCTTCTTTGCTGCCCTTTTTGACACCAGGCCATCTTCCAAAAGTCTTTGCCTCACTGTGCGTGCAGATGCGCTCACACCTGCCTGCTGCCATTGCTGAGCAAGCTCTGCACAGGTGGCACTCCGATCCCGCAGCTGAATCCTCTTTAGGAGACGATCCTGGCGTTTGCTGGACTTTCTTGGACGCCCTGAAGCCTTCTTAACAAGAATTGAACCTCTTTCCTTGAAGTTCTTGATGATCCTATAAATTGTTGATTGAGATGCAATCTTAGTAGCCACAATATCCTTGCCTGTGAAGCCCTTTTTATGCAACGCAATGATGGCTGCACGCGTTTCTTTGCAGGTCACCATGGTTAACAATGAAGGAACAATGATTTCAAGCATCACCCTCCTTTTAACATGTCAAGTCTGCCATTTTAACCCAATCAGCCTGACATAATGATCTCCAGCCTTGTGCTCGTCAACATTCTCACCTGAGTTAACAAGACGATTACTGAAATGATCTCAGCAGGTCCTTTAATGACAGCAATGAAATGTAGTCGAAAGTTTTTTTTGGGATTAAGGTAATTTTCATGGCAAAGAAGGACTATGCAATTCATCTGATCACTCTTTATAACATTCTGGAGTATATGCAAATTGCTATTATAAAAACTTAAGCAGCAACTTTTCCAATTTTCAATATTTATGTAATTCTCAAAACTTTTGGCCACGACTGTAGATTTTATTAGGCCTGTTATGTAGTAAGGTAAAATCTGCCCACGCTAGAGGAGCGACACATACTTGTGTCGCTCCACTGGCGCAGATAGATTTTATCAGGCCTGTTATGTAGTGAGGTTTAATCTGCCCACGCTAGAGGAGCGACACATACTTGTGTCGCTCCACTGGCGCAGATAGATTTTATCAGGCCTGTTATGTAGTGAGGTTAAATCTGCCCACGCTAGAGGAGCGACACATACTTGTGTCGCTCCACTGGCGCAGGTAGATTTTATCAGGCCTGTTATGTAGTGAGGTTTAATCTGCCCACGCTAGAGGAGCGACACATACTTGTGTAGCTCCACTGGTACTGGTAGATTTTATCAGGCCTGTTATTTAGTGAGGTTTAATCTGCCCACGCTAGAGGAACGACACATACTTGTGTCGCTTTACTGGTGCTGGTAGATTTTATCAGGCCTGTTATGTAGTGAGGTTAAATCTGCCCACACTAGAGGAGCGACACATACTTGTGTCGCTCCACTGGTGCTGGTAGATTTTATCAGGCCTGTTATGTAGTGAGGTTTAATCTGCCCACAGTAGAGAAGCGACACATACTTGTGTCGCTCCACTGGCGCAGGTAGATTTTATCAGGCCTGTTGTGTAGTGAGGTTTAACCCCTTAAGGTCTCAGCCCTATTTCACCTTAAGGACTTGGCCATTTTTTTAAAATCTGACCAGTGTCACTTTAAGTGCTGATAACTTTAAAACGCTTTGACTTATCCAGGCCATTCTGAGATTGATTTTTAGTCACATATTGTACTTCATGACACTGGTAAAATGAAGTAAAAAAAAAATCATTTTTATGTATAAAAAAATACCAAATTCACCAAAAATTTGTAAAAAAAACTTGCAAATTTCCAAGTTTCACTTTCTCTACTTCTATAAAACATAGTAATACCTACAAAATAGTTATTACTCTACATTCCCCATATGTCTTCTTCATGTTTGGATCATTTTGGGAATTATATTTTATTTTTTGGGGATGTTACAAGGCTTAGAAGTTTAGAAGCAAAACTTAAAATTTTTCAGAAATTTTCAAAAACCCAATTTTTAGGGACCAGTTCAGGTCTTAAGTCACTTTGCAAGGCTTACATAATAGAAACCACCCAAAAATGATCTCATTCTATAAACGACACCCCTCAAGGTATTCAAAACTGATTTTACAAACTTTGTTAAACCTTTAGATGTTCCACAAGAATTAATGGAAAATAGAGATACAATTTCAAAATTTCACTTTTTTGGCAGATTTTCCATTTTAATAATTTTTTTCCAGTTACAAAGCAAGGGTTAACAGCCAAACCAAACCCAATATTTATGGCCCTGATTCTGTGGTTTACAGAAACACCCCATATGTGGTCGTAAACGGCTGTACGGGCACACGGCAGGGCGCAGAAGGAAAGGGATGCCATATGGTTTTTGGAAGGCAGGTTTTGCTGGACTGTTTTTTTTTACGCCATGTCCCATTTGAAGCCCCCTGAAGCACCCCTAGAGTAGAAACTCCATAAAAGTGACCCCATCTAAGAAACTACACCCCTCAAAGTATTCAAAACTGATTTTATAAATGTCGTTAACCCTTTAGGTGTTCCACAGGAATTAATGGAAAATAGAGATACAATTTCAAAATTTAAATTTTTGGGCATATTTTCCATTTTAATTTTTTTTTTTCCAGTTACAAAGCAAGGGTTAACAGCCAAACCAAACTCAATATTTATGGCCCTGATACTTCAATTATATTCTAGGTTTAAAAAAACACCAATTTTTTGCAATATCCTACATCTGGGGCCTTTGCTGCATTTGACATAGTGAAATACAAGCGTTAGATACTACTGCTATATTCTGTTATTAAAAATCACCCATTTTGGGAAAGATACCAAATTTGCAGCATTTGCATTTGTCACAGTAAAATACAAGGGTTAGATAAGTTAATAAAAAAAACTGCCATTTTAGGCAAGAAACTAAATTAGCGGCGTTTGCTGCATTTGTCACAGTGAAATACAAGCTTGAAATACTGCAATTATATTTTGGGTTTAAAAAAACACAAATTTTTCACAATACCCTACATCTGTGTCCTTAGCAGCATTTGTCAGTGTGAAATATAAGCTTGAAATACTGCAATAATATTCTGGGTTTATAAAAAAAAAAACACCCATTTTTTGCAATAACTTACATCTGTGACCTTGGCAGCATTTGTCACAGTGAAATACAAGCTTGAAATACAGCAATTATATTCTAGGTTTAAAAGAACACACATTATTTGCACTATCCTACATCTGGAGCCTTTGTTGCATTTGTCACAGTGAAATACAAGCGTTAGATACTGCTGTTATATTTTGTTATTAAAACAAAACCCATTTTGGGTAAGATATTCAAACTGCTGCCTTTGCTGCATTTGTCTCAGTGAAATACAAACGTTAGATACTGCTGTTATATTCTGTTAATAAAAAAAACACACAAATTTTTTGCACTACCCTACATCTGGGGCCTTTGCTGCATTTGTCACAGTTAAATACAAGCTTGAAATACTTCAATTATATTCTGAATAAAAAAAAACACCAATTTTTTGCAATACCCTACTTTTGGGGCCTTTCCTGCATTTGACATAGTGAAATACAAGCGGTAGATACTACTGCTATATTCTGCTATTAAAAAAACACCCATTTTGGGCATGATACTAAATTAGCAACCTTTGCTGCATTTGTCACAGTGAAATACAAGCTTTAAATACTTCAATTATATTCTGGGTTTAAAAAAACACCGTTTTTTGGCAATACTCTACATCTGGGGCCTTGGCAGCATTTGTCAGTGTGAAATACAAGCTTGAAATACTATAATAATATTCTGGGTTTAAAAAAACACCCATTTTTTGCAAAACCCTACACCTGGGGCCTTTGCAGCATTTGCCAGTGTGAAATACAAGCTTGAAAATACTGCAATAATATTCTGGCTTAAAAAAAAAACACGCATTTTTGGCAATACCCTACATCTGGGACCTGTTCAGCTTTTGGCAGTGTGAAATACAAGCTTGAAATACTGCAATAATATTCTGGGTTTAAAAAAAACACCCATTTTTTGCAATACCCTACATGTGGGGCCTATGCTGCATTTGTCACAGTGAAATAAAAATATTAGATACTGCTGTTATATTCTGTTAATAAAAAAACACCTATTTTTTACAATACCCTATATCTGGGGCCTTTACTGCATGTGACATAGTGAAATATAAGCGTTAGATACTACTGCTATATTCTGTTATTAAAAAAACACCCATTTTGGGCAAGATACTAAATTTGGGGCCTTTGCTGCATTTGTCACAGTGAAATACAAGGGTTAGATACTGCTGTTATATTCTGTTATTAAAAAAACACCCATTTTTGGCAAGATATTAAATTAGCGGCCTTTGCAGCATTTGTCACAGTGAAATACAAGCTTGAAATACTTCAATTATATTCTGGATTTAAACAAACACCCATTTTTTTGCAATACCCTACACCTGGGGCCTATGCAGCATTTGCCAGTGTGAAATACAAGCTTGAAATACTACAATAATATTCTGGGTTTTAAAAAAACACCCATTTTTGGTAATACTCTTCATCTGGGACCTTTGCAGCATTTGTCAGTGTGAAATACAAGTGTAATATACTGCTTTTATATTCTGTTAATAAAAAAACACAATTTTTTTTGCACTACCCTACATCTGGGGCCTTTGCTGCATTTGTCACAGTGAAATACAAGCTTGAAATACTTCAATTATATTCTACGATTAAAAAAACACTCTTTTTTTTTGCACTACCCTACATCTAGGGCTTTTGCTGCATTTGTCACAGTAAAATACAAGCTTGAAATACTTCAATTATTTTCTGGATTTAAAAAAACGCACATTTTTTGCAATACCCTACATCTGGGGCCTTTGCTGCATTTGACATAGTAAAATACAAGCGTTAGATACTACTGCTATATTATGTTATAAAAAAACACCCATTTTGGGCAAGATACTAAATTTGCGGCCTTTGCTACATTTGTCACAGTGAAATACAAGAGTTAGTAACTGCTGTTATATTCTGTTATTAAAAAAACACCAATTTTGGGCAAGATACTAAATTAGCGAACTTTGCTGTATTTATCACATTGAAATACAAGCTTGAAATATTTCAATTATATTCTGCGTTAAAAAAAACCACCCATTTTCTGCAATACCCTACACTTAGGGCCTTTGCAGCATTTGTTTGATACTGCTGTTATATTCTGTTATAAAAAAAAACACCAATTTTGGGCAAGATATAAAATTTGCGAACTTTGCTGCATTTGTCGCAGTGAAATACAAGCTTGAAATACTTCAATTATATTCTGGGTTTAAAAAAACACCCATTTTTGGCAATACTCTACATATGGGGCCTTAGCAGCATTTGTCAGTGTAAAATACAAGCTTGAAATACTGCAATAATATTCTGGGTTTAAAAAAAATACCCATTTTTTGCAATACCCTACATCTGGGGCCTTTGCTGCATTTGACATAGTGAAATACAAGCGTTAGATACTACTGCTATATTCTGTAATAAAAAAAAAAACACATTTTGGGCAAGATACTAAATTTGCGGCATTTGCATTTTTTACAGTAAAATACAAGGGTTACATACTGCTGTTATATTCTGTTATTATAAAAACACAAATTTTGGGCAAGATACTAAATTAGCGAACTTTACTGAATTTATCACATTAAAATACAAGCTTGAAATACTTCAATTATAGTCTGTGTTTAAAAAAATATCTATGTTTGGCAATACCCTACATCTGGGGCCTTGGCAGCATTTGTCAGTGTGATATACAAGCTTGAAATACTGCAATAATATTCTGGGTTTAAAAAAAACACCCATTTTTTCCAATACCCTACACTTAGGGCCTTTGCAGCATTTGTCACAGTGAAATACTAGCGTTAGATACCTGCTGTTATATTGATATAAAAAAAAAATGCAATTTTTGGCAAGTCACTTAATTAGCGGCCTTTACTGCATTTGTCACAGTGAAATAGAAGCTTGAAATACTGCAATTTGAATCTGAATAAAAAAAAATACACCTATTTTTTGCACTACCCTACATCTGGAGCGCTTGCTGCATTTGCCACAGTGAAATACAAGCTTGAAATACTTCAATTATATTCTGGGTTTAAAAAAACACCCATTTTTGGCAATACTCTACATATGGGGCCTTGGCATCATTTGTCAGTGTAAAATACAAGCTTGAAATACTGCAATAATATTCTGGGTTTGAAAAAAATACCCATTTTTTGCAATACCCTACACCTAGGGCCTTTGCAGCATTTGCCAGTGTTAAATAATAGCTTGAAATACTGCAATACTATTCTGGGTTTAATAAACACCCTTTTTTTTGCAATACCCTACATATGTGGCCTATGCTTTATTTGTCACAGTGAAATACAAGTGTTAGATACTGCTGTTATATTCTCTTATTTAAAAAAACACCCATTTTGGGCAAGATACTAAATGTGCGGCCTTTCCTGCATTTGTCACAGTGAGATATTGTCACAGTGTTAGATACTGCTGTTATATTCTGTTAATAAAAAAACACCAATTTTTTACAATACCCTACATCTGGGGCCTTTGCTGCAATTGTCATAGTAAAATACAAGCGTTAGATACTACTGCTATATTCTGTTATTAAAAAAAACTCCCATTTTAGGCAAGGTACTAAATTTGCAGCATTTGCATTTGTCACGGTGAAATAGAAGGGTTAGATACTGCTGTTATATTCTGTAATTAAAAAAAACACCTATTTTAGGCAAGATACTAAATTAGCGACCTTTGCTGAATTTGTCACAGTGAAATACAAACTTGAAATACTTAAATTAAATTCTAGAATTAAAAAAACACTTATTTTTTGCAATACCCTACAACTGGGGCCTTTGTTGCATTCGTCACAGTGAAATACAAGCGTTAGATGCTGCTGTTATATTCTGTTATTAAAAAAACACCCATTTTGGGCAAGATACTAAATTTAAAGCCTTTGCTGCATTTTGTCACAATGAAATACAAACTTGAAATACTGCAATTATATTCTGGATTTAAAAAGACACCCAGTTTTTGCACTACCCTACATCTGGAGCCTTTGCTGCATTTGTCACAGTGAAATACAAACTTGAAATACTTTAATTATATTCTAGTTTTAAAAAAACTCCCATATTTTGCAATACCCTACATCTGGGGCCTTTGTTGCATTTGTCACAGTGAAATATAAGCGTTAGATACTGCTGTTATATACTGTTTTAAAAAAAAAAAACATTTTAGGCAAGATACTAAATTAGCAGCCTTTGCTGCATTTGTCACAGTGAAATACAAGCTTGAGATACTGCAATTCTAGGTTTTAAAAAACACCCTTTTTTTGCAATACCCTAAATCTGGGACATTTGTTGCATTTTTCACAGTGAAATACAAGTATTAGATACTGCTGTTATATTCTGTTAATGAAAAAAACACCCATTTTGGGCAAGATACTGAATTTGCGGCCTTTGTTGCGTTTGTCACAGTGAAATACAAGCTTGCAATACTGCAATTATATTCTGGGTTTAAAAAATTTTTTTTTTTCAATACCCTACATCTTGGACCTTTGCTACATTTGTCACAGTGAAATGCAAGCGTTAGATACTGCTGTTTTATTCTGTTATTCAAAAAACAGCAATTTTGGGCAAGATACTAATTTAGCGACCTTTGCTGCATTTATCACAGTGAAATACAAGCGTTCGATACTGCTGTTATATTCTGTTACAGTATAAAAAAAACACAAATTTTGGGCAAGATACTAAATTAGTGACCTTTGCTGCATTTGTCACAGTGAAAGACAAGCTTTAAATACTTCAATTATATTCTGGGTTTAAAAAAACACACATTTTTTGCAATACCTTACATCTGGGACCTTTGCTACATTTGTCACAATGAAATTCAAGCGTTAGATACTGCTGTTATGTTTTGTTATTGAAAGAACACCCATTTTGGGTAAAATAGTAAATTTGCGGCCTTTTCTGCATTTGTCACAGTGATATACAAGCGTTAGATACTGCCGTTATATTCTGTTATTAAAAAAATACCTATTTTGGGCAAGATGCTAAATTTGCGGCATTTGCTGCATTTGTCACAATGAAATACAAGCGATAGATACTGTTAATAAAAATACTACCATTTTTTAACTACCCTACATCTGGGGCCTTTGCTGCATTTGTGACGGTGAAATACAAGCTTGAAATACTTCAATTATATTCTGGATTTAAAAAAACACCCATTTTTTACAATACCCTACATCAAGGACCTTTGCTGCATTTATCACAGTGAAATGCAAGCTTTAGATACTGCTGTTATATTCTGTTCTTTAACCACTTCAGCAGTGGCGGATTACAATAGGGACGTTCGGGTCGGCAGCCCCGGGCCCAGCACCGCTGGGGGGCCCAGCGCCGACCCGAACGCCCACATACTGCCTGCCGTGCCGGCAGCGAGGAGGCTCCTTGGCTGGTGCAGTATATTACATAGAGTGACTGACAGAGAGAGGAGCCCATCCCCCGGCCCCGCCCCCAACAGCAGGCTCCAGCACAGACATTGCCCGGAGCCTGACTCCTCCCACACATGTGACTGATCACATGGACATGACATCACGGAAGGTCCTTTAGCCTTCTAGCTGCTGCTTGTGCAGAGCTGTCATCCGGCTGTTCAGGGCTGTGTGTCAGGTAGGAGGCTGAGTACAGAGGCTGGTGATTTTATCAATAAGAGTTTATCAGTAGGAGAGCGATTGTTTCAGCAGTAAAGAAAGACTTTGCATACAAAGACAGTTATGTGTGTGGTTTAGGACACATGAGGGGACATTAATAAAGTAATGCTGTGACACATAGGGCCATGAGAGGGGCCAGCATAATATGCTATATGTGTGTCATTCACACATATAGCATCTTATGCAGGCCCCCCTCATGGCCCTATGTGTCATAGCACACATCCCCTATAACAGTGCATCATCTATAGGTCCCCCATAACAGTGCCATCCACAGATCCCCTCCATAACAGTGTCATCCACAGATCCCCTCCATAACAGTGTCATCCACAGATCCCCTCGATAACAGTGCCATCCATAGATCCCCTCCATAACAGTGCCATCCACAGATCCCCCATAACAGTGCCATCCACAGATCCCCTCCATAACAGTGTCATCCATAGATCCCCTCCATAACAGTGTCATCCACAGATCCCCCATAACAGTGCCATCCACAGATCCCCTCCATAACAGTGTCATCCATAGATCCCCTCCATAACAGTGTCATCCACAGATCCCCTCGATAACAGTGCCATCCATAGATCCCCTCCATAACAGTGCCATCCACAGATCCCCTCCATAACAGTGTCATCCATAGATCCCCTCTATAACAGTGTCATCCACAGATCCCCTCGATAACAGTGCCATCCATAGATCCCCTCCATAACAGTGCCATCCACAGATCCACTCCATAACAGTGTCATCCATAGATCCCCTCCATAACAGTGTCATCCATAGATCCCCTCCATAACAGTGTCATCCACAGATCCCCTCGATAACAGTGTCATCCACAGATCCCCCATAACAGTGCCATCCACAGATCCCCCATAACACTGCAAATAGACCTCTACCACAATTCCCTTAAAATATCGCATCGCATATCGTTATCGCATCCTGTTTGGGAAAAGCTGGTCTACTGTGATAATATAAACAATGGGGGTTCTACAAAAGAGCTATTGTGGGGCAAAATTCATATTCGTGTTTACACACGTGTTTTAAAATGAATGCTTTCTCCTATTATAAACAAGTAAATAAGGACACAATGCTGTGGGGCTGGTATGCAACTTTTTCCAGGGCTGGTTTTTATCCCCAGTCCGGCCCTGCGCATAGCTCCCTGTCCCGTCGCCTATCACCGCCATAGGCTTCAGGCCTAGTAGGCCTGAGGCCTATGCGGTAGTGAAATCCCGGCGCAAGCGTGCGTGATGACATCATCACGTGCCTGTGCCGGGACACAGCACATTGACGTGTGCCTGCCTCATCCCGCCTTCGTCTGCGATCAAGTGCCTGGCCCTGGACGGTAAGTATTTAGCTTTTCATTTTTTTTTCCAATTTTAATTTTTTTATTTCATGTGCCTACCTTGGGGGACATGTGGGGGACGAGACACAGAGGAGGACATATTAGGGAAGGGACCTCGAGTACATGGGAGGGGGAATGTGGGGCTGTGTGGGGCTAAATTTTTATGGGAGGACTACTATGTGGGGGCAAATTATTATGGGAGCCGGACCACTATGTGGGGGCAAATTACTATATGGGGCAGTGTGGGGGCACATTACTATGTGGGGGCAAATTACTATGTGGGGGAAATTACTATGTAGGGGCAGTGTGGGGCAAATTACTGTGTGGGGGCAGTGTGGGGCAAATTACTGTGTGGGGGCAAACTACTATATGGGGGCAGTTTGGGGGTGTGTGGGGGCAAATTACAATGGGGGAATTACTATGCGAGGGCAGTGTGGTGGAAATTACTATATGGGGGTGTTGCTATTGGGGAGGCACTGTAGGGGCAATTCTATTATTTTTGGGGACACTATACAGGGATTATTACCTGGAGCACAATATAGGGTGTTATTATTACTGGGGGTCTCTAGGGGACATTATAATTGCTGTGGACACTATAGGGACATTTAGGGTAATTTATCAAACTGGTGTAAAGTAGAACTGGCTTAGTTGCCCATAGCAACCAATCAGATTCCACCTTTCATATTTGACAGCTCTTTTGGAAATCCAGTTCTACTTCATACCAGTTTGATAAATGACTCCAATTATGTCTATGAGGGTCACTATTTTTTCAGCAGTATAGTACCTTGGACATTGGGGGGCACAACGGGCACAGTATTGGGAGTGGCAGCAGGATGACACTGTGGGGACACCAGGATGAGGAGGAATTGAGAAATCTAACGTGTCTGTGCTACAAACTGTAGAGACGAGATGCGGCTGAAAGAATTTGCCATGGTGGTCTGGGTCAAATGGAGGAGAAGAGGAAAGAGAAGGTCTACATGACAGGAGATGTCACTGGATGTAAGAGGTATGTGGTGCTGTATTCTCCTCCATGTCTTTTTTATTATAATTATATGTATTTTAAATTTGGCGACCAAATTTTTCAGTTTAGGACCCAATTTTTATTTTTATTTTTTTGTCTGAAGATGTCATATGGCCTAAGAAGAGACTGTGGCGCTGACGAAGCACTGCATCCTCTTCATACAAAAAAGGGGGGGGGGGAGCCCAAGTTGATTAGACAGCCCCGGGCCTATCATGCACTTAATCCGCCCCTGCACTTCAGCCCCCAGTGCTTAAACACCCTGAAAGACCAGGCCACTTTTTACACTTCTGACCTACACTACTTTCACCGTTTATTGCTCGGTCATGCAACTTACCACCCAAATGAATTTTACCTCCTTTTCTTCTCACTAATAGAGCTTTTATTTGGTGGTATTTCATTGCTGCTGACATTTTTACTTTTTTTGTTATTAATCGAAATTTAACGATTTTTTTGCAAAAAAATGACATTTTTCACTTTCAGTTGTAAAATTTTGCAAAAAAAACGAGATCCATATAGAAATTTTGCTCTAAATTTATAGTTCTACATGTCTTTGATAAAAAAAAAATGTTTGGGTAAAAAAAAAAAATGGTTTGGGTAAAAGTTATAGCGTTTACAAACTATGGTACAAAAATGTGAATTTCCGCTTTTTGAAGCAGCTCTGACTTTCTGAGCACCTGTCATGTTTCCTGAGGTTCTACAATGGCCAGACAGTACAAACACCCCACAAATGACCCCATTTCGGAAAGTACACACCCTAAGGTATTCGCTGATGGGCATAGTGAGTTCATAGAACTTTTTATTTTTTGTCACAAGTTAGCGGAAAATTATGATTTTTTTTTTTTCTTACAAAGTCTCATATTCCACTAACTTGTGACAAAAAATAAAAAATTCTATGAACTCACTATGCCCATCATGAAATACCTTGGGGTCTCTTCTTTCCAAAATGGGGTCACTTGTGGGGTAGTTATACTGCCCTGGCATTCTAGGGGCCCAAATGTGTGGTAAGGAGTTTGAAATCAAATTCTGTAAAAAATGACCAGTGAAATCCGAAAGGTGCTCTTTGGAATATGGGCCCCTTTGCCCACCTAGGCTGCAAAAAAGTGTCACACATCTGGTATCTCTGTATTCAGGAGAAGTTGAGGAATGTGTTTTGGGGTGTCTTTTTACATATACCCATGCTGGGTGAGATAAATATCTTGGTCAAATGCCAACTTTGTATAAAAAAATGGGAAAAGTTGTCTTTTGCCAAGATATTTCTCTCACTCAGCATGGGTTTATGTAAAATGACACCCCAAAACACATTCCCCACCTTCTCCTGAGTACGGCAATACCAGATGTGTGCCACTTTTTTGCAGCCTAGGTGGGCAAAGGGGCCCATATTCCAAAGAGCACCTTTTGGATTTCACAGGTCATTTTTTACAGAATTTGATTTCAAACTCCTTACCACACATTTGGGCCCCTAGAATGCCAGGGCAGTATAACTACCCCACAAGTGACCCCATTTTGGAAAGAAGACACCCCAAGGTATTCCGTGAGGGGCATGGCAAGTTCCTAGAATTTTTTATTTTTTGTCACAAGTTAGTGGAAAATGATGATTTTTTTTTTTGATTTTTTTTTCATACAAAGTCTCATATTCCACTAACTTGTGACAAAAAATAAAAACTTCCATGAACTCACTATGCCCATCAGCGAATACCTTGGGGTCTCTTCTTTCCAAAATGGGGTCACTTGTGGGGTAGTTATACTGCCCTGGCATTCTAGGGGCCCGAATGTGTGGTAAGGAGTTTGAAATCAAATTCTGTAAAAAATGACCTGTGAAATCCGAAAGGTGCTCTTTGGAATATGGGCCCCTTTGCCCACCTAGGCTGCAAAAAAGTGTCACACATCTGGTATCTCTGTATTCAGGAGAAGTTGAGGAATGTGTTTTGGGGTGTCTTTTTACATATACCCATGCTGGGTGAGATAAATATCTTGGTCAAATGCCAACTTTGTATAAAAAAATGGGAAAAGTTGTCTTTTGCCAAGATATTTCTCTCACCCAGCAGGGGTATATGTAAAATGACACCCCAAAACACATTCCCCACCTTCTCCTGAGTACATGGATACCAGATGTGTGACAATTTTTTGCAGCCTAGGTGGGCAAAGGGGCCCATATTCCAAAGAGCACCTTTCGGATTTCACAGGTCATTTTTTACAGAATTTGATTTCAAACTCCTTACCACACATTTGGGCCCCTAGAATGCCAGGGCAGTATAACTACCCCACAAGTGACCCCATTTTGGAAAGAAGAGACCCCAAGGTATTCGCTGATGGGCATAGTGAGTTCATGGAAGTTTTTATTTTTTGTCACAAGTTAGTGGAATATGAGACTTTGTATGAAAAAAAAAAAAAAAAAAATCAGCATTTTCCACTAACTTGTGACAAAAAATAAAAAATTCTAGGAACTCACCATGCCCCTCATGGAATACCTTGGGGTGTCTTCTTTCCAAAATGGGGTCACTTGTGGGGTAGTTATACTGCCCTGGCATTTTCCAGGGGCCCTAATGTGTGGTAAGTAGGTAAATGACCTGTGAAATCCTAAAGGTGCTCTTTGGAATATGGGCCCCTTTGCCCACCTAGGCTGCAAAAAAGTGTCACACATGTGGTATTGCCGTATTCAGGAGAAGTTGGGGAATGTGTTTTGGGGTGTCATTTTACATATACCCTTGCTGGGTGAGAGAAATATCTTGGCAAAAGACAACTTTTCCCATTTTTTTATACAAAGTTGGCATTTGACCAAGATATTTCTCTCACCCAGCATGGGTATATGTAAAATGACACCCCAAAACACATTCCCCAACTTTTCCTGAGTACGGCGATACCAGATGTGTGACACTTTTTTGCAGCCTAGATGCGCAAAGGTGCCCAAATTCCTTTTAGGAGGGCATTTTTAGACATTTGGATACCAGACTTCTTCTCACGCTTTGGGGCCCCTAGAATGCCAGGGCAGTATAAATACCCCACATGTGACCCCATTTTGGAAAGAAGACACCCCAAGGTATTCAATGAGGGGCATGGCGAGTTCATAGAAATTTTTTTTTTTTGGCACAAGTTAGCGGAAATTGATATTTTTAATTTTTTTCTCACAAAGTCTCCCGTTCCGCTAACTTGGGACAAAAATTTCAATCTTTCATGGACTCAATATGCCCCTCACGGAATACCTGGGGGTGTCTTCTTTCCGAAATGGGGTCACATGTGGGGTATTTATACTGCCCTGGCATTCTAGGGGCCCTAAAGCGTGAGAAGAAGTCTGGAATATAAATGTCTAAAAAATTTTACGCATTTGGTTTCCGTGAGGGGTATGGTGAGTTCATGTGAGATTTTATTTTTTGACACAAGTTAGTGGAATATGAGACTTTGTAAGAAAAAAAAAATAATAATTCCGCTAACTTGGGCCAAAAAAATGTCTGAATGGAGCCTTACAGAGGGGTGATCAATGACAGGGGGGTGATCAATGACAGGGGGGTTGATCAATGACAGGGGGTTGATCAATGACAGGGGGGTGATCAATGACAGGGGGGTGATCAGGGAGTCTATATGGGGTGATAACCACAGTCATTGATCACGCCCGTGTAAGGCTTCATTCAGACGTCCGTATGCGTTTTGCGGATCCGATCCATCTATCAGTGCACCCGTAAAAATCATGCGGACATCTGAATGGAGCTTTACAGGGGGGTAATCAATGACAGGGGGGTGATCAGGGAGTCTATATGGGGTGATCACCACAGTCATTGATCACTCCCCTGTAAGGCTTCATTCAGACGTCCGGATGCGTTTTGCGGATCCGATCCATCTATCAGTGGATCCGTAAAAATCATGCGGACGTCTGAATGGAGCTTTACAGGGGGGTAATCAATGACAGGGGTGTGATCAATGACAGGGGGGTAATCAATGACAGGGGGGTAATCAGGGAGTCTATATGAGGTGATCACCACAGTCATTGATCACGCCCCTGTAAGGCTTCATTCAGACGTCCGGATGCGTTTTGCGGATCCGATCCATCTATCAGTGGATCCGTAAAAATCATGCGGACGTCTGAATGGAGCTTTACAGGGGGGTGATCAATGACAGGGGGGTAATCAATGACAGGGGGGTGATCAGGGAGTCTATATGGGGTGATCACCACAGTCATTGATCACGCCCCTGTAAGGCTTCATTCAGACGTCCGGATGCGTTTTGCGGATCCGATCCATCTATCAGTGGATCCGTAAAAATCATGCGGACGTCTGAATGGAGCTTTACAGGGGGGTGATCAATGACAGGGGGGTAATCAATGACAGGGGGGTGATCAGGGAGTCTATATGGGGTGATCACCACAGTCATTGATCACGCCCCTGTAAGGCTTCATTCAGACGTCCGTATGCGTTTTGCGGATCCGATCCATCTATCAGTGCATCCGTAAAAATCATGCGGACATCTGAATGGAGCTTTACAGGGGGGTAATCAATGACAGGGGGGTGATCACCACAGTCATTGATCACGCCCCTGTAAGGCTTCATTCAGACGTCCGGATGCGTTTTGCGGATCCGATCCATCTATCAGTGCATCCGTAAAAATCATGCGGACATCTGAATGGAGCTTTACAGGGGGGTGATCAGGGAGTCTATATGGGGTGATCACCACAGTCATTGATCATGCCCCTGTAAGGCTTCATTCAGACGTCCGGATGCGTTTTGCGGATCCGATCCATCTATCAGTGGATCCGTAAAAATCATGCGGATGTCTGAATGGAGCTTTACAGGGGGGTAATCAATGACAGGGGGGTAATCAATGACAGGGGGGTGATCAGGGAGTCTATATGGGGTGATCACCACAGTCATTGATCACGCCCCTGTAAGGCTTCATTCAGACGTCCGGATGCGTTTTGCGGATCCGATCCATCTATCAGTGGATCCGTAAAAATCATGCGGACGTCTGAATGGAGCTTTACAGGGGGGTAATCAATGACAGGGGGGTAATCAATGACAGGGGGGTGATCAGGGAGTCTATATGGGGTGATCAGGGGTGATCAGGGGTGATCAGGGGCTAATAAGGGGTTAATAAGTGACGGGGGGGGGGTGTAGTGTAGTGTAGTGTAGTGGTGCTTGGTGCTACTTTACTGAGCTACCTGTGTCCTCTGGTGGTCGATCCAAACAAAGGGGACCACCAGAGGACCAGGTAGCAGGTATATTAGACGCTGTTATCAAAACAGCGTCTAATATACCTGTTAGGGGTTAAAAAAAACACATCTCCAGCCTGCCAGCGAACGATCGCCGCTGGCAGGCTGGAGATCAACTCTCTTACCTTCCGCTCCTGTGAACGCGCGCGCCTGTGTGCGCGCGTTCACAGGAAATCTCGCGTCTCGCGAGATGACGCATATATGCTTGACTCTGCGCAGGGCTGCCACCTCCGGAACGCGATCCTGCGTTAGGCGGTCCGGAGGTGGTTAAAAAACACCCATTTTGGGCAAGATACTAAATTAGCGGCCTTTGCTGCATTTGTCACAGTGAAATACAAGCTTGAAATACTGCAATTATATTCTGGGTTTAAAAAAACACCAATTTTTTGCAATACCCTACATCTGGGACCTTTGCATCATTTGTCAGAGTTAAATACAGGTTTGAAATATAGCAATAATATTCTGGGTTTAAAAAAAACACCCATTTTTTGCAATACCCTACATGTGGGGCATATGCTGCAATTGTCACAGGGAAATACAAGCGTTAGATATTGTTATTATATTCTGTTAATAAAAAAACACCCATTTTCGGCAAGATACTAAATTAGCGGCCTTTGCTGGATTTGTCTCAGTGAAATACAAGCAATAGGTACTGATGTTATATTCTGTTATAAAAAAACAACTATTTTGGGCAACATACTAAATTAGCGGACTTTGATACATTTGTCACAGTGAAATACAAGCTTGAAATACTTCAATTATATTCAGAATTTTAAAAAAAATATAAAATTTTGCAATACCCTACATCTGGAGCCTTTGTTGCATTTGTCACAGTTACATACAAGCATTTGATACTGCTGTTATATTCTGTTAATAAAAAAACTGCTATTTTGGGCAAGCAACTAAATTAGCGGCCTTTGCTGCATTTGTCACAGGGAAATACAAGTGTTAGATACTGCTGTTATACTGTTGATAACAAAAACACCCATTTTGGGCAAGATACTAAATTTGCGGCCTTTGCTGCATTTGTCACAGTTAAATACAAGCTTGAAATACATCAATTATATTCTGGATTAGAAAAAACACCCTTTTTTTGCAATACCCTTCATCTGGGGCCTTTTCTGCATTTGTCACAGTGAAATACAATCGTTAGATACTGCTGTTATATTCTGTTATTTAAAAAACACCTATTTTCAGCAAGATACTAAATTAGCGGCCTTTGCTGCATTTGTCACAGTGAAATACAAGCGTTAGATAATGTTGTTTTATTCTGTTATTTAAAAAACACCAATTTTGGACAAGATACTAAATTAGCGGCCTTTGCTGTATTTATCACTGTGAAATACAAGCTTGAAATACTGCAATAATATTCTGCGTTTAAAAAAAACACCAATTTTTTGCAATACCCTACATGTGGGGCCTATTCTGCATTTGTCACAGTAAAATACAAGCGTTAGATACTGCTGTTATATTCTGTTATAAAAAAAACACAAATTTTTTACGTCACAGTGAAATACAAGCATTAGATACAGCTGTTATATTCTGTTAATAAAAAAAACTGCCATTTTCAGCAAGATACTAAATTAGCGGCCTTTGCTGCATTTGTCATAGTGAAATTTAAGCTTAAAATACTCCAATAATATTCTGGGTTTAAAAAAAAAACACCCATTTTTGGCAATACCCTACATCTGTGACCTTTGCAGAATTTGTCATTGTGAAATACAAGCTTGAAATACTGCAATCATATTCTGAGTTTACCAAAAAAACACCCACTTATTGCAATACCCTAAAAGTGGGGCCTATGCTGTATTTGTCACAGTGAAATAGAAGCTTTAGATACTGCTGTTATATTCTGTTATTAAAAAAACACCCATTTTGGGCAAGATACTAAATTAGCAGCCTTTGCAGCATTTGTCACAGTGAAATACAAGCTTTAAATACTTCAATTATATTCTGGGATTGAAGAAACACACATTTTTGGCAATACCCTACATCTGGGGCCTTGGCAGCATTTGTCATTGTGAAATACAAGCTTGAAATACTCCAATCATATTCTGAGTTTACAAAAAAAAACACCCATTTATTGCATTAACCTAAATGTGGGGCCTATGCTGCATTTGTCACAGTGAAATAGAAGCTTTAGATACTGCTGTTATATTCTGTTATTGAAAAAACACCCATTTTTGGCAAGATACTAAACTAGCAGCCTTTGCAGCATTTGTCACAGTGAAATACAAGCTTTAAATACTTCAATTATATTCTGGGATTGAAGAAACACACATTTTTGGCAATACCCTACATCTAGAGCCTTTGCAGCATTTGTCACAGTGAAATACAAGCTTGAAATACTTCAATTATATTCTGGGTTTGAAGAAACACACATTTTTGGCAATACCCTACATCTGGGGCCTTGGCACATTTATCAGTGTAAAATACAAGCTTGAAATACTGCAATAATATTCTGGGTATTAAAAAAAACACCCATTTTTGGCAATACCCTATATCTGGGACCTTTGCAGTATTTGTCAGTGTGAAATACAAGCTTGAAATACTTAAATATTATTCTGGGTTAAAAAACAAACACCCATTTATTGCAATTTCGAAAATGTGGGGCCTATGCTGAATTTGTCACAGTGAAATAGAAGCGTTAGATACTGCTGTTATATTCTGTTAATTAAAAAAACACCCTTTTTTTGCACTACCCTACATCTGGGGCCTTTGCTTCATTTGTCACAGTTAAATACAAGCTTGAAATACTCCAATCATATTCTGAGTTTACAAAAAAAAACCACCCCCTTATTGCAATACCCTAAATGTGGGGCCTATGCTGCATTTCTCACAGTGAAATACAAGCGTTAGATACTGTTGTTATATTCTGTTATTAAAAAAACACCTATTTTGGGCAAGATGCTAAATTTGCAGCCTTTGCTGCATTTGTCACAGTGAAATACAAGCTTGATATACTTAAATTATGTTCTGGGTTTAAAAATGCACCCATTTTTTGCAAAACCTTACATCTGGGGCCTTTGTTGCATTTGTCACAGTGAAATACAAGCGTTAGATGCTGCTGTTATATTTTTTAAATAAAAAAACACCCATTTTTTGCACTACCCTACATCTAGGGCCTTTGCTGCATTTGTGACAGCGAAATACAAGCTTGAAATACTTCAATTATATTCTGGATTTAAAAAAACACAAATTTTTTGCAATACCCTACATCAAGGACTTTTGCTGCATTTGACACAGTGAAATACAAGCTTTAGATAATGCTGTTATATTCTGTTCTTTAAAAAACACCTATTTTGGGCAAGATACTAAATCAGCGGACTTTGATACATTTGTCTCAGTGAAATACAAGCGATAGATACTGATGTTATATTCTGTTATTAAAAAAACACCTATTTTGGGCAAGATACTAAATTAGAGGACTTTGATACATTTGTCACAGTGAAATACAAGCTTGAAACACTTCAATTAAATTCTGAATTTAAAAACAAACAAACATTTTTTGCAATACCCTACATCTGGAGCCTTTGTTGCATTTGTCACAGTGAAATACAAGTATTTGATACTGATGTTATGTTCTGTTAATAAAAAAACTGCTATTTTGGGCAAGCAACTAAATTAGCGGCCTTTTCTGCATTTGTCACAGGAAAAATAAGCGTTAGATACTTCTGTTATAATCTGTTGATAATAAAACACCTATTTTGGGCAAGATACTAAATTTGCGGCCTTTGCTGCATTTGTCACAGTGAAATACAAGCTTGAAATACTTTAGTTATACTCTGGGTTTAAAAAAACCTCCCATTTATTGCAATACCCTAAATGTGGGGCCTATGCTGCATTTGTCATAGTGAAATACAAGCTTTTAATACATCAATTATATTCTGGGTTTGAAGAAACACACATTTTTGGCAATACCCTACATCTGGGGCCTTGGAAGCATTTGTCAGTGTAAAATACAAGCTTTAAATACTGCAATAATTTTCTGGGTTTAAAAAAAACACCCATTTTTGGCAATACCCTACACCTGTGACCTTTGCAGCATTTGTCATTGTGAAATACAAGCTTGAAATACTCCAATCATATTCTGAGTTTACAAAAACAAACACCCACTTATTGCAATACCCTAAATGTGGGGCCTATGCTGCATTTGTCACAGTGAAATAGAAGCTTTAGATACTGCTGTTATATTCTGTTTTTGAAAAAACACCTATTTTCGGCAAGATACTAAATTTGCAGCATTTGTCACAGTGAAAAACAAGCCAAAATCGGAGCAGGATCCTCTGAATCACCTCCCCCAGGAAAACTACGAGACAATGCATCGTTGATGTTTTTAACCCCCGGGTGAAAAGTAACCACAAAATTGAACCTAGTAAAGAACAGTGACCATCTAGCCTGTCTAGGATTTAGACCCTTGGCAGTTTGCAGGTAAGCCAAGTTCTTATGATCAGTATATACCGTAACGGGATGAGACGCCTCCTCCAACCAGTGAGGCCATTCCTCAAAGGCCAATTTGATGGCCAGCAATTCCCTATCTCCTACATCATAATTCCTCTCGGCGACCGAGAGCTTCTTGGAAAAAAAAGCACACGGACGCCACTTGCCAGGAGATGAACCCTGCGACAACACTGCTCCAACCCCCACCTCTGATGCATCCACCTCCACCATGAATGGCTGAGACACATCGGGTTGCATCAGAATGGGAGCAGATGCAAAACATTCCTTAATAGCCGAAAAGGCCTGCAATGCCTCATCCGACCAGACAGAAAAGTCAACGCCTTTCTTAGTCAAATCGGTCAGGGATCTTACAATGGTAGAGTAGTTCAAGATAAATTTTCTATAATAATTGGTAAACCCCAAAAACCGCATCAAAGCTTTCTGATTCTCCAGTCGGTCCCATTCCAGAACCGCCCGGACCTTTTCGGGGTCCATACGAAAACCAGAGTCAGAAAGCAGGTAACCCAGAAACGGAAGCTCCTGAACAGTAAACACACATTTCTCCAATTTAGCATACAATTTATTCTCCCGAAGGATCGACAAAACCTGTCTCACGTGATCCTGATGAGTCTTCAGATCAGGAGAGTAAATTAGAATGTCATCCAAGTAAATTACAACGAACCTTCCCACAAAATGATGGAAAATGTCATTAAAAAATCGCTGAAACACTGCTGGCGCATTAGTTAACCCAAAAGGCATAACCAGATTCTCGAAATGACCCTCATGTGTGTTGAAGGCCGTTTTCCACTCATCCCCCTCCTTGATTCTGATCAGATTGTAGGCCCCTTTTTAAATCTAACTTGGAGAACACCTTGGCTCCAACAATTTGATCAAAAAGGTCAGAGATCAAGGGAAGGGGATACGGATCACGGACCGTAATGTGGTTCAATTCCCGGAAATCCAAACAGGGTCTAAGCGATCCATCCTTTTTCTTAACAAAGAATAACCCAACTGCGACCGGAGATTTAGATGGCCTAATATGACCCTTTGCCAAACTCTCGGTAATATACTTCCGCATGACCTCTCTTTCGGGTTGAGAAAGATTGTATAGCCGAGACTTTGGCAACTTAGCCCCTGGGATGAGATTAACCGGGCAATCATATTCACGATGAGGAGGCAATTCCTGAGCCCCACCTTCCGAAAATACATCCGCAAAATCTGAGAGATACTGGGGTAAAACCGTAGTAGACACCCCAGAGATAGAGGCACTAAGACAATTGTCCGAACAAAATTCACTCCAACCAATGATCTGCCTTGCCTGCCAATCTATAGTAGGGTTATGTTTTATCAACCATGGTAACCCTAAGACCATAGGAGCGGGCAAGTCCTTCATGACAAAACAAGAGATGATCTCAACATGTGAATCACCCACCCTTAACTGAATACCATGAGCGATATGAGTGAGACTCCTTTGAGAAAGATGGGAAGAATCGATTGCGAACACCGGAATCTCTCTTTCTAAGGTGCAAGTACTTAGGCCCAGATTTTTAAGAAAAAGATAATCAATAAGGTTTACCCCAGCACCACAATCAAGGAATACTTCAAAATAAAATTTTCTTGAGTCTAGCGCCACCATAGCTGGAAGGAGAAAATGAGTATTGCAGGGAGATTGCATACTTGCTTGCTCTGGCAGCCCATTCATAATTCCAAGAGTCAAGGATGTTTTTTTTTTTCTTTATGTAAACCTCTTTGTGGTTCTTTATCATCAACACGCGATTTAACAAAAGGACAAGCATAAACAAAATGACCACTTTCTACACAGTAATAACATAGCTTATGCAACCTCCTAAAGTTCCTATTACCAGAACGGAACAACACCTGACCCAGCTGCAGGGGTTCCTCCCCTACCCCAGAATTACATGTCATAATACTCTGGGGAACTGGTGGGATGAAACCACTCACAGAAGGGATCCCTCGCGTGGAGGGGACCTTACACCTCTCTCTAATGCGTCTATCTAACCGCACTGCCAAAGACATAGCATTCTCCAATGTATCCGGATACTCATGAAAAGCAAGGGCATCCTTTAGTCTCTCAGACAACCCCTGACAAAACTGACTACGAAGCGCGGGGTTATTCCACCCAGACTCCGTAGCCCATCTCCTAAACTCAACACAATATACCTCTGCAGAATGTTCTTCTTGTAATAAAGTACGCAACTTAGATTCTGCCATCGAGACCTGATCTGGGTCATCATAAATTAATCCCAAGGCTTTAAAAAATTCATCCAACGACCGGAGGGCCAGAGAACCGGTCGGCAGAGAAAAGGCCCAGGACTGCGCGTTCCCTTTAAGCAGGGAAATGATTATTCCTACTCTCTGACTCTCATCACCAGATGAAGACGGCCGCAGCTGAAAATACAACTTGCATGACTCTCTAAGGCTAATTTCACACGAGCGTTCGGAGCGGATCCGTCTGATGTTTCATCAGACGGATCCGCTCCGATAATGCAGACGTTTGCATCCGTTCAGAACGGATCCGTCTGCATTATTACTTAGAAAATTTTCTAAGTCAGAAAGTAGCCTGAGCGGATCCGTTCAGACTTTACATTGAAAGTCAATGGGGAACGGATCCGCTTGAAGATTGAGCCATATGGAGTCATCTTCAAGCCGATCCGTCCCCATTGACTTCCATTATAAGTCTGGACGGATCCGCTCGCCTCCGCACGGCCAGGCGGACACCCGAACGCTGCAAGCAGCGTTCAGGTGTCCGCTCACTGAGCGGAGCGGAGGCTGAGCGCTGGCAGGCGGATGCATTCTCAGTGGATCCGCCTCCACTGAGAATGCATTAGGGCCAGACGGATGCGTTCGGGGCCGCTCGTGAGCCCCTTCAAACGGAGCGCACGAGCGGACACCCGAACGCTCGTGTGAAAGTAGCCTAAAGCGGATAAAATCATCTACACACCCAGAAAACCGATCAGGAAGAGCAACCTTAGGTTTAAGGCTGGACTGACTCCCACCAGCGGAGTCATGAAGCAGAAAATTCTGACAAAGTGAAAATGCATTGCGGAGGTCAGCTACCTCCCAAGTTAACTCCTGCATGCGATCAACCAACGAATCAATTGACTCCATCTCAAAGCTGCTGAGAAATGGCAGTCTAGGTTTTGGTGGGTTATAATGTCACGCTGGACAGGATACAAGATACAACAGAAATCCATAAACAAGTGTCTAGGCCAGAAGCTGGGTAAAGGTCACCTCCTTACAAATCCCTACCAGCTCTCCCTAGACTTCTGTGCCCACGTTCAGACCCTAGAGGTGGGAATAAACATGCCCCCGTGCCTAAGGCTGAAGATTCCCTAAAATCCCTAAGATGGTGACAGGGGGAAAGAGACAGCTTGCTTCCTCGGACCTGGAGGAGGCAGGAGTCTCTCTAACAGCCTAGACAGAACACACACAAGAAAACAAAACCAACTTACCTTGTCACAGAGCAGATACAGCAAATCCTTCTTCCTTTCCTTCCTTCCTTCCTTCCTTCCTTCCACTGAGCAAGATAGAAGCTATAACCCGCACAGGACACTGGGAAGGGGCGTAATTTAAACTCATACAAACGACCCCACCCAGTGCACCTGATGGGAGGCAGATACAGCTCAACTCCAAAACAAAAAACTACACACGTGCTGCTAACCTGGCAGACCTACGCACATAACCTGAGCAGGGCATGACATAAAAGATTAAATACCGTTACATTTTTGGGCTTCAACTTCCCATTTTTGGGTCTAAAGTACCTCCGAGGCCTGCACATGTGACAGGCTGGCACATAAATTCAGCGAATCCATCTGTTCCATTGTAGGGGTGACATATCCACCATTTTTTATGGAAAAAAAAAACACCTTGTGCTTCATTTGAAAGAGTGTTAACAAATACAGTTAAATGCAGTTAAATCCATCTGAGAACAAAAATTTTTTTTGGGCAATAAATTACCTTTGCTGCCTGCACTGCATAGCAACCTGCATAGCAAAAAAAAAACCCTGCTCTGCATTGTTCACAAGGAACTTAATTCAGTAAAAACATCTGTTTAATTTAGGGTTAAAAAAAACCTTTTTTTTGGGAGCAATAAAGTACCTTTGCTGCCTGCACTGCATAGCAGACCAGGCAATAAGTTTAAAAAACTCGTCTGTTCCATTGTTGGGTGACATTAACCCATTTTGGCCATCAAAAAAAACCCTGCTCTGCATTGTCCACAAGGAACTTAATTTAGTAAAAACGTCTGTTAATTTGGTGGGTGAACACAAAAAATGAGGAGAGCGTCAAACAAGGGACGTGGCCCTGGTTGTGGTGCTGCTGGTGTTGGTGGAGCTCCTGTTGCAGGGAGAGGACGTGGTCGATCTGTGCCAGCTACACGCCCAAGTGAAACACCTTCCTCAGGTGCGAGTAGGCAACAGAATCTTCAGCGTTATTTGGTAGGGCCGAATGCGGCTCTACGAATGGTGAGGCCAGAAGAAGTACAGGCGATAGAGCCTGAAACGAGGCATAAACGTTCTAAACCTGAGCACAAACTGCATGACCAGGCATCTAAGTGCAAAGCACGAGCTGCAGTGGAGTAGACACCTCAAAAACCAAGAAAGGTCTCTGGCTCCTCCTACTTTCTCTTCTGCTGCAGTCTCGGCCTCTTCATCCCCCTCTGGAGTGACAGAGGCACCTGTCACTCCGCAAACAGAGGATGTGGCAGCAACGCCACCACCTCGGTCACCAAGCATCTCCACAATGTCCCACGGAAGCGTTCAGCTGTCTATCTCCCAAACACTGGAGTGAAAGAGGAAGTACCCCCCTACCCACTCGCGATCCCTGGCCCTGAATGCCAGCATTTCTAAATTCCTGGCATTTTAAATGCTGTCATTCCGTCTGGTAGACACGGACAGTTTTAAGAATCTGATAGCGGTGGCTGTCCCACAGTACGTTGCGCCCAGCCACCACTACTTTTCCAGGCGAGCCATCCCTTCCCTGCACAAGCAAGTGGGGGACAAAATCAGGTGTGCACTGCGCAATGCCATCTGTGGCAAGGTCCACATAACTATGGATACGTGAACCAGTAATCACGGTCAGGGACGATATATCTCCCTAACAGCACACTGGGTAAATGCAGTGGCACCTGGGCGACAAACCCCACACTGCGCAGGAGCTGTGGACAGGCATGCATGGAACAACAGACCAATGAGTGGTTGGTGCCAGTGAGCCTCAAGCCCGGCCTGGTGGTGTGCGATAATGGGCGAAATCTCATAGAAGCTCTGGGTCTAGCCGGTTTGGCGCACATCCCTTGCCTGGCGCATGTGCTGATTTTAGTGGTGCAGAAATTCCTGAAAAATTACCCGAATATGTCAGAGCTGCTGCAGAAAATGCGGGCTGTCTGTGCGCGCTTTCGGCGTTCTCACCCTGCTGATGCTCGCCTGTAAGCGCTGCAACGTAACTTCGGCCTTCCCGCTCACCGCGTCATATGCGACATACCCACAAGGTGGAACTTCACCTTGCACATGCTGGCCAGACTGTTCGAGCAGCAGCAGGCGATAGTGGAGTTTCAGCTGCAGCACGCTCGGGTGAGTTGCTCTGCGGAACAGCACCACTTCACCACCAATGACTGGGCCTCCATGCTAGACCTGCGTGCCTTGTTGCGCTGTTTCGAGTACTCCAACAACATAGCCAGTGCTGATGACTGCGTTCTCAGCGTTACTATTCCACTTCTATGTCTCCTTGAAAAAATGCTTCAAGCGATGATGGAAGAGGATGTGGCACAGGAGGAAGAGGAAGAGGGATCATTTATAAGGGTTTCAGGCCAGTCAGTCATTCACAAGTGGCTTCGAGGGTGGGTTCCTGCACCAACATACGCCAGGTACACAATTGTCCAGCCAGGGCACAGTTCTGGCGGATGACGAGGTGGAGGATGAGGAGGAGGAGATGGAGGAGGAGGAACCATGTTCACAGCAGGGTGACACCCAAACCATCTCATGGCCATCACTGGTGCGTGGCTGAGGGGATCCAGACGATACACCTCCCACAGAGGATAGCTTGTCATTGCCTCTGGGCAGCCTGGCACACATGAGCGATTACATGCTGCAGTGTCTCCGCAATGACTGCTGAGTTGGCCACTTTCTAACTTGTGCTGATTACTGGGTGGCCACACTGCTAGATCCCCATTACAAGGACAACGTACCATCTTTAATTCCATCATTGGAGCATGATCGGAAGATGCATGAGTACAAGCGCAAGCTGGTACACATGCTTCTGATGGCATTCCTACCTGACAGCGGTGGCGCAGTGCAAGCACAAGGGGAAGGCAGAGGAGGAGGAAGAGGTCGCGAACACAGCTGGGGCACCGCCAGCACCTCAGAAGGCAGGGTTAGCATAGCCGAAATGTGGAAAAGCTTTGTCAGCACGCCACAACAACCAGCACCACCAGCTGATATGGAACATCTTAGCAGGAGGCAGCATTTCAGCAACATGGTGGAGCAGTATGTGTGCACACGCCTACACGTACTGACTGATGGGTCTGCCCCCTTCATCTTCTGGGTCTCCAAATTGGGCACATGGCCTGAGCTTGCCCTCTACGCCTTGGAGGTGCTGGCCTGCCCTGCAGCCAGTGTATTGTCTAAACGTTTGTTTAGCACAGCAGGGGGCGTTATCACAGACAAGCGTAGCCGCCTGTCCACAGCCAATGTGGACAAGCTCACGTTCATTAAAATGAACCAGGCATGGATCCCACAGGACTTGTCCGTACCTTGTGCAGAATAGACATGTATACCAGCCTCACCCAGCCATTGTTGTACTCCAGCGCACTTTCTCTTTGTGTTATTTTTTATATTTCCCAATGCTTTGGGGTCTACCCAAATTTAAACAAAAAAATAAAAAACAAAAAAACTGTGTTGGCTACCTCCTCCGCTTCCACCTACACTGCCACATCCACCACCTCCTCATCCTCCTAGACCTAGTTTATTATTTTTTACTTTTATGTATTTTATGTTATTTTAAGTCATTTCCCTATCCACATTTGTTTGCAGAGCACTTGCCTTTTGCAGCACTCTAGCCCTTTCCATTACTTTTTTTAGAGCCATTTTAGTGCTCCAAAGTACGGGTCCCCATTGACTTCATTGGGGTTCGGGGTCAAGTTCGGGTCCCAAACTAGGAACTTTTTTGCGAAGTTCGGCCGAACCAGTCAAACCCGAACTTCCAGGTGTCCGCTCAAATCTTGTTTTTACTCATGCCTTGCCTAGCTATGACTCATGTACAGCGCAGCAGGAAGGTTATCATGGCAGCCATAGCCATAAGGAAGCTTAAAAACTGTCCAGGCTGACATGGTAACCGATAGGAGCCCTGTGATTTCACTGGGGAAGGGGGCTCTAATCAGAAGGCAGAGGGAGCCACATCCCTCTGCCTTACCTAACAGATGCCGTGATCAGTGTCAATTGTGGCATCTGAGGGGTTAAATGAAGGGGTTCGTCGGGATCACCATTCTCCGTCATTGTGGCCCAGTGTCTGCTGTATGATACTGCTGACACCCACTGCAGCAGCCCGCTCCATACATTCCCTCAGCCACTGTGATGTAAATCAAATTTCTTTTCAAAGTTTGCCGAATCAGCAGAATTGAATTTTTCAAAACTTCGCTCATCTTTATTCACAACACTACAAATAAATATCAGTTGTTGTGTTATGTGTAACAGCAGACCAAAGCATACAGTAGTACAAAGTATTTATGAATAGATGAATTGTTAAGCAAATTGTTCAGCAAATGATACCATTTTTATTAACTTTATAACAGTCCTTTTTAAATGTGGAAGATTACCGGAATTACAGGAGCTTTTACTTGGATACCAATTGATAAAAGCTGCCCTATCTTAAAGGTGGTTTTAAAAGAAGAGATACTCATATCCACCGATCCCCCATCCCTACTATTTCAACGCTGCCCAGGCCACCGCTGCTCCCCACTTCCAGTTTTGTTTGCCACACACAGGAAATGCCTCAAAATGCTATGAAGTTTTTTCTGGATAAACCTAACCAATTCAAGACTGACGCATTTACCTACATTCCTGACCAGACGTAGTTGATGTCTTTTTTACTTTAGTATTTTTTGTTGCTATTTTTGAAACCTGGGAAAATGCAAAAAAAAAGAAAAGGAAAAGACATAAAGACAAGAGCTGAAAAGGAAGAGACATGGCTGCCACTCATTGAGCGCTGTGAGAGGCAGGAATGGTAAAGAGGCAGGAATGCCTCTCCATCGCTCATACAGCGATGGAGAGGCAGGAATGGTAAAAATGTCTCTGCCTTCTTTATGGGGAGCCTTGCTGTCATAGTGGGCTTCCTGCTCATAAGTGTGCATCTGCTAACTCTGCAAGGATGTTCAGGAACATCCTTTCAGAGTTATATGCTGACCAACTGTACTTTTAAACTCTATGTTCATATACAGTGTGGCAATGTGAACATTGAAGTGTGCAGTAAAGTCCCGGGGAAGCATGATGAAAGGGGTGTTGTTTGCACCGGGAGGGGCCCGGCCTTGGTGGAGTAAAGGCCCATAGATAGGTGGCCACCAATAAAGTTAGAATAACTGTTTCCAGCTAGTCTGGGCGGGCTTTTACTGCGAACAGGCAATGTGCTGGGTGGATGCCTGTTCTCCATGCTCCAGTCCGGGACTTAGAAAATGCTCACGTCCAGGGATTCCATTTAATCTGGTTGCTGGAATTGGGTGTATCTCACTCTGGAGAGTGTGCATACAGAGGCCTGGTGAGGCTCTGTCAGTGTGGTCTCAGCTAGGCAAAAGAGAGGCCACGAGGCTATGCAATAGCCTGGACTTTGGGGGACTCAGCGATGCCCGGGAACAAGTGTTGAAGAGTCAGAGTCGGGAGGACTGCTAGAGCACAACCCCCTCCAAAGGTACTGCACTTGTTACAGCCTGAGGGCTGGTGGACTGTATGTCTGGGGGAAGACGCACCTGGTTCCATGTGTGAACGCTATTTGGATCTGAAAGATAATTCTGTGATAATGACCCCCGAATAAGAGACGATCCCTACAACACCTTCAATAGCCGTTGGCCGACAGCTTTTATCTTTCAACTCTCTTATACACATTGTGGGGATTCGCTCTGGTAGGCAGGCAAAAACAAGGTTGTAAAGCAAAGTTCAGTGTTTTATTCACACAATTGGAAAAACAAGCCAAAAGTAACGGTGTTCAGTTTTGGTGCCTGTTCACACCGCACAAAGTCCACAGTGCAAAAAACCTTCACCTGGTCAGCAGTCTTCCACCCGCAGTCCACAGCAGGCTTTAGAGGCCTGTTTCCCCAGCATGCGGCTCTCAAGACACAGCTTCTCTGTCATGGAGGATTATCCACCACAGCTGAACATGCTGGCTGGGTTTTTATATCCCAGCCCAAAACCCGGCCTGGAATCGTGGGGAACAGCCACCCACCCTGCTCTTAGGCTGCTCCCAATAAGAACCGGCCCAGATCGGCTTTACAGCCATACTAAAAGCTGAAGTGTTAGACTGCAACTGCAAAACTGACATTTCAGGGAAAAACCCAGTTCTTACCTCACCGAGGCCAGGAACCTCGGTAACACGTATGTTCCCCTTGTTTCTTCTTACAACATACACACTTGGTTTGGCTGAGCATGTATATGTTCCGGAGCATGTAAAATTCAAAGTGCCCAATCCTTTTCTCACCCCACATGGAAGTAATGGAAACAGCATAGAATAGCTTATTTGGCTGTTTCCTAACCTCAGCTCCTTTGGCTGTCCCAAAGGATGGGTATTCTAAACCGCAACCAACCTCCCCATCAACCCCCCTCCCCGTGGTATATTATTTAAGGGGGTTTTACAGTTAGTAGATGTTGACGACCTACCCTTAGGATAATGAATAGACATGAGTGAATTTCTTAAAAATTCGATTCGGACGCTTCGCCCAATTTGCCAAAAAGATTTGATTTGATCTGAATTTATTTGTGACGAACCACATTAAAAAACAGCTATTTCCTGGCTGCTGAGAGCCTGTATAGTAGTGTAGAACACTGCATTGCAGAAACATGCATGGGGAGTCCTCTGTGGTAGTGAAACAGTACTGTGAGTCAGTATGATATGCAGATGACAGTCGTCACTCTTAGAATCACTTAACACTTCACTAATTTGGTCAGTTACGGGGCCAAAACTGACAAAATAACTCAAGCGTAAACTCAACCTTACATGTTAATGTTAGCGTCAGGTATAAAGAACCGTGCAGCGGCTCAAGATTCTACTATAGAGTGAAAGAACGCATTTCTTTTACACCGTCTTCAGCTGATTCCACATAGATTTCTACAGAACCTGTTCTATTACACGCTGAAACAAGTAGTGTTCCCCTGACAGAGTGGAGAAGAGGGTGTCAGGATTACGTTTGTGTTGACATCACTGTTTATTTTGCCCTTCTTCTCATCCGTTATAAGAACAACCCAAAAAAAATGGATCCTGTCTTTTGAGCATCCCCCTTCACACATTCAGCATTTGCTCAGTAATCCATCAGTATTTCTAAGGCCAAAACAAAACAGAGATGACGCGTGAATAGAATATTTCCATGTCCATGCTTTTCGCTTCCAAATCATGATCCAATCCTGATGCAAAATAGGGACCGTGTGATACAGGCCTTACGGCTGCTCCAAAGGCAGGATCCATTGTGTTTCTAATTTTTCCATCCTTCTGGCAGATCAGAAGAAGGGTAAAATAAATGGTGATGTCAACAAAGCCAAACTGGGACAATAGTGGCCCAGTGACAGAGTGGTGAGGGTGGCAACAGCATGAGGAGTCAACACAGTGGCCCAGTGACAGGATGGTGAGGTGGCAACAGCAAATTCACCCCAAAAGCAAGGATGAACGGACATACTTTTATACACTGCTCAAAAAAATAAAGGGAACACAAAAATAATTCATCCTAGATCTGAGTTAATTAAATATTCTTCTGAAATACTTTGTTCTTTACATAGTTGAATGTGCTGACAACAAAATCACACCAAAATAAAAAAATGGAAATCAAAATTTTCAACCCATGGAGGTCTGGATTTGGAGTCACACTCAAAATTAAAGTGGAAAAACACACTACAGGCTGATCCAACTTTGATGTAATGTCCTTAAAACAAGTCAAAATGAGGCTCAGTAGTGTGTGTGGCCTCCACGTGCCTGTATGACCTCCCTACAACGCCTGTCCATGCTCCTGATGAGGTGGCGGACGGTCTCCTGAGGGATCTCCTCCCAGACCTGGACTAAAGCATCTGCCAACTCCTGGACAGTCTGTGGTGCAACGTGACGTTGGTGGATAGAGCGAGACATGATGTCCCAGATGTGCTCAATTGGATTCAGGTCTGGGGAACGGGCGGGCCAGTCCATAGCATCAATGCCTTCGTCTTGCAGGAACTGCTGACACACTTCAGCCACATGAGGTCTAGCCTTGTCTTGCATTAGGAGGAACCCAGGGCCAACCGCACCAGCATATGGTCTCACAAGGGGTCTGAGGATCTCATCTCGGTACCTAATGGCAGTCAGGCTACCTCTGGCGAGCACATGGAGTGCTGTGCGGCCCTCCAAAGAAATGCCACCCCACACCATTACTGACCCAATGCCAAACCGGTCATGCTGGAGGATGTTGCAGGCAGCAGAACGTTCTCCACGGCGTCTCCAGACTCTGTCACGTCTGTCACATGTGCTCAGTGTGAACCTGCTTTCATCTGTGAAGAGCACAGGGCGCCAGTGGCGAATTTGCCAATCTTGGTGTTCTCTGGCAAATGCCAAACATCCTGCACGGTGTTGGGCTGTAAGCACAACCCCCACCTGTGGACGTCGGGCCCTCATATCACCCTCATGGAGTCTGTTTCTGACCGTTTGAGCAGACACATGCACATTTGTGGCATGCTGGAGGTCATTTTGCAGGGCTCTGGCAGTGCTCCTCCTGTTCCTCCTTGCACATAGGCGGAGGTAGCGGTCCTGCTGCTGGGTTGTTGCCCTCCTACAGCCTCCGCCACATCTCCTGATGTACTGGCCTATCTCCTGGTAGCGCCTCCATGCTCTGGACACTACGCTGACAGACACAGCAAACCTTCTTCCCACAGCTCGCATTGATGTGCCATCCTGGATAAGCTGCACTACCTGAGCCACTTGTGTGGGTTGTAGACTCTGTCTCATGCTACCACTAGAGTGAAAGCACCGCCAGCATTCAAAAGTGACCAAAACATCAGCCAGGAAGCATAGGAACTGAGAAGTGGTCTGTGGTTACCACCTGCAGAACCACTCCTTTATTAGGGGTGTCTTGCTAATTGCCTATAATTTCCACCTGTTGTCTATCCCATTTGCACAACAGCATGTGAAATTGATTGTCACTCAGTGTTGCTTCCTAAGTGGACAGTTTGATTTCACAGAAGTGTGATTGACTTGGAGTTACATCGTGTTGTTTAAGTGTTCCCTTTATTTTTTTGAGCAGTGTATATTTAATATGAACACACCCCAAAACTGTTTGTATCAGACTGCAAGTTCACCCCAAAAGCAAGGATTAATGGACGTACTTGGTATATTTCATCTATTTCATTTAACCCCTTAGGGACACAGCCTTATTTCACCTTAAAGGGCTTCTGTCACCCCACTAAACCTTTTTTTTTTTTTTTTTTGCTTACTTATAATCCCCACACTGCGATTTATGCCTACATAATCAAATTAATCATTTTTGTCCTGTAGATTTTGTTTAAAATATGCTTTTAAAATATGCAAATTACCTTGCTACCAGCAAGTAGGGCGGCTACTTGCTGGTAGCAGCCGCATCCTCGGATCCTAAAGACGCCCCCTCCGCATTGTGATTGACAGGGCCAGGGAACGGAATCGTTCTCTGCTGGCCCTGCCTGTTAGCATTCAAAATCTGGCGCCTGCACCGCGGCCGTACCTGTCTTCAATCGGCGCAGGCGCACTGAGAGGTGCCTGCGCCGATGACGTCACATCTACACCCGGCGCAGGCGCATTGAGGATGGAGCGGCCGAGCGAGCGGCCGCCTCTCAGTGCGCCTGCACTGATTGAAGACAGGTACGGCCGCGGTGCAGGTGCCAGATTTTGAATGCTAACAGGCAGGGCCAGCAGAGCCCTGTCAATCACAATGCGGAGGGGGCGTCTTTAGGATCGGAGGATGCGGCTGCTACCAGCAAGTAGCCGCCCTACTTGCTGGTAGCAAGGTAATTTGCATATTTTAAAAGCATGTTTTAAACAAAATCTACAGGACCAAAATGATTAATTTGATTATGTAGGCATAAATCGCAGTGTGGGGATTATAAGTAAGCAAAAAAAAAAAAAGGTTTAGTGGGGTGACAGAAGGCCTTTAAGGACCAGGCCATTTTTTGCAAATCTGACCAGTGTCACTTTAAGTAGTGATAACTTGAAAACACTTTGACTTATCCAGGCCATTCTGAGATTTTTTTTTCGGCACATATTGTACTTCATGACACTGGTAAAATGAAGTAAAAAAAATTCATTTTTATTTATAAAAAAATACCAAATTTACAAAAAAAAAATCAAAAATTGCAAATTTCCAAGTTTCAATTTCTCTACTTTATTAATACATAGTAATACCTCCAAAAATAGTTATTACTTTACATTCCCTATATGTCTACTTCATGTTTGGATCAATTTGGGAATGATATTTTATTTTTGGGGGATGGTACAAGGCTTAGAAGTTTAGAAGAAAATCTTGAAATTTTTCTGAAATTTTCAAAAAAACATTTTTTAAGGGACCAGTTCAGGTCTGAAGTCACTTTGTGAGGCTTACATAATAGAAACCACCCAAAAATGACCCCATTCTAGAAACTACACCCCTCATGGTATTCAAATCTGATTTTACAAACTTTTTTAACCCTTTAGGTGTTGCACAAGAGTTATTGACAAATGGAGATGAAATTTGTGAATTTCCATTTTTTGGCAAATTTTCCATTTTAATCCATTTTTTCCAGTAACAAAGCAAGTGTTAACAGCCAAACAAAATGCTATATTTATTGCCCCGATTCTGTAGTTTGCAGAAACACCCGATATGTGGCCGTAAACTACTGTACGGGCACACAGTAGGGCGTAGAGGGAAAGGTGCGCCGTATGGTTTTGGGAAGCCAGATTTTGCTGAACTGGTTTTTTGACACCATGTCCCATTTGAAGCCCCCCTGATGCACCCCTAGAGTAGAAACTCCAAAAAAGTGACCCCATTTTAGAAACTACGGGATAGGGTTGCAGTTTTGTTGGTACTAGTTTAGGGTACATATGATTTTTGGTACCTCTATATTACACTTTTTGTGCGGCAAGGTAACAAGAAATAGCTTTTTTGGCACCGTTTTTTTTTTGTTATTTACAACATTCATCTGACAGGTTAGATCATGTGGTAATTTTATAGAGCAGGTTGTCACGGACGCGGCGATACCTAATATGTATACAATTTTCTTATTTATGTAAGTTTTACACAATGATTTCATTTTTGAAACAAAAAAAATGTTTTAGTGTCTCCATAGTCTAAGAGCCATAGTTTTTTCAGTTTTTGGGCGATTATCTTAAGTAGGGTCTCATTTTTTGTGGGATGAGATGACGGTTTAATTGGCACTATTTTGAGGTGCATATGACTTTTTGATCGCTTGCTATTACACTTTTTGTGACGTAAGATGACAAAAAATTGCTTTTTTTACACCGTTTTTATTAGTATTTTTTTACAGTGGTCACCTGAGGGGTTAGGTCATGTGATATTTTTATAGAGCCAGTCGATACGGACGCGGCGATACCTAATATGTATACTTTTTTTTATTTATGTAAGTTTTACACAATGATTTCATTTTTGAAACACAAAAAATCATGTTTTAGGGTACTTTCACACTAGTGTTTTTCTTTTCCGGCGCTGAGTTCCGTCCTAGGGGCTCAAATCCGGAAAAGAACTGATCAGTTTTATCAGGATGATCAGGATGTCTTCAGTTCAGTCTTTTTGACTGATCAGGCTTTTCAGAAAACCGTAGCATGTTGTATTTTTACCTCCGGCCAAAAACCCTGAACACTTTGACTGAACGCCGGATCCGGTCTTTTTCCCTTTGACTTGCATTAACGCTGTGTGTTCAGTCAAACCGGGGACGGCTTTTGCATGTTAAACCTGAAAATGTGAAAAAAAGTTAAAGTCCATAAATGGCGGATCCGTTTTTTCCAATGCAATTTTTCATTGTGATCAGGATTCAAATGTAATCCGTTTTCACGCGTTTTTCCGGATCCGGCGGGCAGTTCCGGTGTCGGAATTGAACGCCGGATTTAAACAATGCTAGTGTGAAAGTAGCCTTAGTGTTTCCATAGTCTAAGAGCCATAGTTTTTTCAGTTTTGGGCGATTATCTTGGGTAGGGTATGATTTTTGTGGGATGAGATGACGGTTTGATTGGTACTATTTTGGCGTACATGCAACTTTTTTGATCACTTTTATTACCTATTTTGGGAAGTAAGGTAAGCAAAATTTCAATTTCATCATAGTTTTTTATTTTGAATTTTTATAGCGCTCACCGTTCGGGTAAAGTAACATGACCGTTTTATAGATCTGGTCTTTACGATTGCGGTGATATCAAACATGTGTAGGGAATTCTATTATTTTCATTTGTGATAAATGTGTTTTTTGATTTTTACTTTTTTTTCACTTTTTTTTTACCCAGACCCACTTGGTTCTTGAAGATCCAGTGGGTCTGATGTCTGTATAATACAGTACAGTACACTATATAGTGAACTGTTCTGTATTTTACTTACACTTTGTCTGAACAGGTCTATGCCTTTAGCACCGATCTGTTTAGCACCATGGACCTGAGAAGGCGTCCTGTTGCCATGGGAACCTGAGAAGGCGTCCTGTTGCCATGGGAACCTTCCCCGTCTGCTCAGTTGTGGCCACAACTGCGCAGACAGGGAAGGGTAAGGAGGGGGGCTCCCTCCCTCTGTCACCCCATCATCCTGTCGGGGGGCTGAAAAGGCACAGCAGCCCCCCGATGGGAGAGGGAGGGAGCTCCCGACTGTTAACCTCTGCTATTACGGACCGCGGTATGGAAAGGGTTAAACGGCTGACATCGCATCACAGATGTCAGCCGTTTATACCAGAGTGTCAGCAATGTGCTGACACTCTGGTATAACCACTGGCCACCAACGCACCGCCCACACCGCCCGCAACCCCCCCTGCACCTCCCGCCGCCATAAAATCATTCAGGGGTGCAGGGGGGGTGAAAAATCTATATTATAGGCATATAAAGTTTCTGATCCCCGCGGTCAGGGACCGCGTGGATCAGAAACTGCAGAAAGGGCAGCAAACCGCAGGTCTGAATTGACCTGCTGTTTGTTGAGATCGCCGACATGGGGGGGTCACGGGACCCGCCCACGCATTTAGACGAGGTGCCTGCTCCATGATTTGACCAGGCACCTTGTTCCGATCACCGCCGGCCGGGCGGCAGTGTTCGGAACAACACATGACGTACCGGTACGTCCTTAAGGACTCTGGAAACATGCCGTACCGGTACGTCATGTGTCCTTAAGGGGTTAATGTTTGTGTGTGTCGTTAAAAGATATCAACACTAACCCCCCATAACAGTGACATCTACTGTACCCCGGCATCTTAACAGTGACCTCCAAGCCCCCCATCCCTTAACACTGCCCCCCCAGAGTGCCCCATTTCCTTAAAATGGGACCTCCACAGCAGCCCACCCCCTTCACTTTTACCTTCACAACAGCCTGCCCCTTTAACAGTGAGTTTCACAGCACACCACCCGCTTGACAATAACCTCCACAGGGGTCTGCCCCCTTAACAGTGGCCTTTACAGCAATCTGCACTTTAGCACTGAAATCCATAGCGGACCATCCCCTTAACTGTGACCTCCACAGCAGCCTGCCCCTAGGGTGGCCAGAGGTCCAGTTTTAAGCCGGACAGTCCGGCTTTCATACCCCCTGTCCTCCGTCTGGTGCAGGGCCTGGACGGACACAGGGATGTCCTTTTGAACAGTTCACTCTCAGCAGCACTGTGCTGTCTAAGCATGAGCTGCAGGGAGAAAGTCACACTAACTCCCACCCCTGCAGCTGACAGAAGTTGATTTTTAACTTCATTTTTTCAATCCCTGTTTGCTGAGGAGAGGGAGGGGTGTGGCCTAACCAGATCAGGAAAGTGTCCTTTTGAACAGCTCACTCTAAGACAGCAGCACTGTGCTGTATGAGTGTGAGCTGCAGGGAGAAAGTCACCGTCCCTCCCACATCTGCAGCTAACAGAAGTTGATTTTTAACTTTATTTTTTCAATCCCTGTCGGCTGAGGAGTGGGAGGGGGCATGACCTAACTGGATCGGGGGCGCAACTTAGCGGGACCTAGAAGTTGTTTTTTTACTTCAATTTTTCAATCCCTGTCAGCTGAGGAGTGGGAGTAGGCATGGTCTAACCAGATCAGGGATGTGTCCTTTTGAACAGCTCACTGTAAGACAGCAGCACTGTGCTGTCTGAGCGTGAGCTGCAGGGAGAAAGTCACCGTCCCTCCCACATCTGCAGCTGACAGAAGTTGATTTTTAACTTCATGTTTTCAATCCCTGTCGGCTGAGGAGTGGCATGGCTAAACTGGATCGGAGGAATATCTTAGTGGGACCTGGGGGCAGGGTTTTACTTCAATAGCGATTATCTTGGTGACAGATTTCCTTTAAAGCTCACCTACAGCAGTGAAGAAAATGGCTGGGTTGTTATGGAAACCTGGAGTAAAACTGTGTATGTGGAGGTTAACGGCCTGCAAGATTCTATTGGCTGATAAGGGTCATTTGATCAAGCTTATATTGGCTAATGCATTTTTGGGGAATATCTCAGGAACGGTACGTCCTAGAGAGCTGAGACCTGGTCTAAAACCTTTACGGACACCTGATATACCTGTGTGCCAAATTTCGTGGTTGTAAATGCGAAGGTGCGGATTTCTTTAGCGGAAATACATACACACACACACACATACACTCAGCTTTATATATTAGATGAACACACCCCAAAACTATTTGTATCAGACTGCAAATTCACCCCAAAAGAAAGGATCAATAGACTTAAAATAAATATACTTGAAATAAATATACCCCAAAACTGCTTTTATCAGACAGCACTTTCAACCCAATAACCGATGCTTGGATCACTGTAATTACTGTTTAAAACAATCTAAAATCTGTAGTAATAGATCACTTTTAGTAACTCCAATTAGTGGAGCAAGGTATAATAGAATAGCTCCTATTACCCTAGAATAGCTCCTATTACCCACGCATTACAATCTCCTATTGGTCCCTGCTCTCTCCCTACAGTGTGAATAATGCCTCCCTATCCTTTCCCTACACTATGAATAATCTTTCCCTGAACAGCTCAATCGTTTTTTTTTTTTTTTAATAAAGTACCGTATTTTTCACTTATCGCTTTATAAGACACAATTTTTTCCCCCAAAAGTAAGGGAAAAATTGATTAGCTTGGTGAGGCGGCAGTGGTGGCAGCGACTCCTCTCTCAACCTCACACCGCGACCAGCGCTCAGGCCCCATGACCGACACACTGCAAAGACCCTGAAAGATGCCCTCAGCCACAAGCAGCAAGGCTGTGCCGGGCTCCAGCGAGGCAGCGGCGACTAGCACTGGAAGCATACAGAGTGAGGCCATGAAACAGATCCTGGTGGTCCTTGACAAGAAAATCCGTAACCTTGAAAAGAAGAAGGGCAAGTTGGATGACTACCAGGAACAAATGAGCAAAGGAGAGCCGCTGAATCAGGACCAACTGTATGCGGTGGCGAAATATCAAGAGGTTGTAACAAACATGGAATTTGCTTGTGAGCTTCAAAGAAGTTTCATGTCTTTGGGACAAGATATCCAGAAAACGATCAGAAAGACAACTCGTCGTGAACAGCTCATGCGTGAAGAAGCGGAACAGAAACGTTTAAGAACGGTGCTAGAGCTCAAGTACATCTTGGATAAGCTCGGAGACAAGGAGGTCCGCAATGACCTGAAGCAAGGTTTAAATGGCGTTCCTGTGTTTTCTGAAGAGAAACTTACTGTCTTGGATGAGTTCTACAAACTGGAGGAACCAGATCGGGACCCAGCCATGAGGTTGAGTGAGCAGTACGAACCAGCTTCCATTCACCTGTGGGATGCCCTCGAAGGGAAAGACAAGACTGTTTGTGGAACCACATATAAAACCCTGCGTGAACTGCTGGATCGTATCCTTTAGAGCGGATATTATGATACCCCCCATAATCACCAGAATGGGCTCTGTGAGGAGGAGGAAGCCCTTGCAGTGCCGCCTGCAGAAGAACAGGCGCCCGAGCTCGAACCTGTAGAAGCTGTGGAGGAATATGCTGAGCCCACTGAAGTAGAGTCCACTGAGTTTGTGAACAGACAGTTCATGGCAGAAACCCAGTTCAGCAGTGAGAAGGAACAAGTGGATGACTGGACAGTAGAAACTGTTGAAGTTGTGAACTCGCTCCAGCAACAGCAGGCGGCATCCCCTCCAAATCCTGAGCCCCTTCAGTTAAGTGCTATTCCTCGAATTCAGCCTGACCCCGTGGTCCGAAGGCAGAAGGTTCAGGATCTGATGGCTCAAATGCAAGGTCCATACAATTTCATGCAGGACTCTATGTTGGACTTTGACAACCAACTGATTGATCCAGCCATTGTGTCCGCACAACCCATGAATCGATCTCAAAGCCTGGAGCTGCCACAGATGGTTTGTCAGCTAGTTCACTCTGAGCCCAGGCTATCTCAGCCCAGCCAAGGTCCTGATAGCACACAGGTTCCAATGGTATCTTCCACTAGTGAAGGCTATGCTGGTTCTGCACAGATGTACCAAACGTCTCATCCCTCAGAACAGAGGTCCCAAAAAGACGCCATGGAGCAAATTCAGGCATCTCTAAACTTAAGTACAGATCCAACACAGACTTCCTCGTCGATTCCTGCTGCTTCCCAACCTCAGGTGCTTCAGACTGGGTCGAACAAGCCGCTGCATAGCAGTGGCATCAATGTGAATGCTGCGCCATTCCAGTCCATGCAGACCATATTTAATATGAATGCACCTGTCCCTCCTGTGAACGAGGCAGAAACGCTTAAGCAGAACCAGTACCAAGCCAGCTACAATCAGTCTTTCCCTGGCCAGCCTCATCAAGTGGAACAATCTGAACTTCAGCAAGAGCAGCTACAAACAGTGGTAAACCCTTACCATGCAGCACCGGACCAGTCACACCAAGCTTCTGCCGGGCGCCAGCAGACACAACAGCAGAATCCCGGATTTCCTCGCAACAGCCAACCTTTCTACAACAACCGAGGGATGCCCCGTGGTGGACAGCGTGGTGGCAGGGGCTTAATGAATAGCTACAGAGGATCATCCAATGGCTTCAGAGGAGGTTATGATGGCTACCGCCCTGCCTTCTCAAACACTCCAAACAGCAGTTATTCACAGCCACAGTTCAGCGCTCCCCGGGATTATACCAACAACTACCAACGGGATGGCTACCAACGAAACTTTAAGCGTGGTGCTGGACAAGGAGGTCCTCTGGGCTCCCCCCAAGGTAATGCTCAAGTGATGCACTCCTAATACAGCTTCCAGGCATCATGGTTTCAAGCCTGAGGAGCAGAAGGAATATTTTATTCCCTCTACAATAACATGCCTAGATAATGTCAGCCACAGCATCTAGTGTGAGGTGTAGCATTTCGCTCGGGTGTTGAGCGAGACATTATGCGTTTTTGTATAGGATCCATTGAAATTCCGTTGAGCATCAAGTTAGCACTCGGTTAAAAACTTTGCCTTTTACTAGAGTGACTTGGCTTTTTTCTTCTTCTTGTTTTTAACAACAATCTCTCCTGAAAACTTTTAACTTAATTTTTTTTTTACATTTTTTTCCCCCCCTCTCCCCAACCAAGATGGGGCTGTGTACTGTACATTCATATATTTTTTTTTTTCACTTCAACTTTTGCAAGCAGAACTAAATTGTTTTTACCCCTGCTATTAAAATTTTGCCCCACCAAAAATCTCTAAACTTGTGACTGATTCAAATAAAGTTGTGTTAACGTAAAAAAAAAAAAAAAGTTGGGGGAAAATGGCCGTGCATCATATAAAGTGAATACTAGTGAGCGCTTCCATTATGTAAGCGCTTACTAGTATGCATTAGGTGTAGGAAGCGGGGAAGAAGCGATACAAGCGCTTCCGATACTCACCCTCCCTTGTCTTCTTGGTAGGGCCCGTTCTCCACTGTCCTGACCCCATACAGCATCAGGACGTAGTGTGCACACTATGACCTGATGCTGCACGCAGTAAAGTGACAGTGCAGCGCGGGCCGTAGAGGACAGGGGAGCACGACGCCAGACCCGTAGAAGAGCAGTGGTGCAGGAGAGGTAAGGAAGTTTTTTTATTTTAGTCTGATGGTTGTCTGAAAGAAAAGGACTGATCTGAGGTCTGATGGGGGTCTGAAAGAAAAAGGGCTGATCTGAGGTCTGATGGGGGTCTAAAAGAAAAAGGGCTGATCTGTGGTCTGATGGGGGTCTAAAATAAAAGGTCTGATCTGAGGTCTGATGGGGGCCTAAAAAAAAAGGGATGATCTGAGGTCTGATGGTAGTCTAAAAGAAAAGGGATGATCTGAGGTCTGATGGGGGTCTGAAAGAAAAGGGCTGTTGTGAGGTCTGTTGGGGGTCTGACATAGAGGGCTGATGGGGTTCTGACATGGAGGGCTGATATGGGGGTCTGATGTGATGTCCTGATATTTATGGGGGTCTCATCTGAGGGTCTGATATGAGGTCTGATGAAAAATATTTTTTTCTTACTTTCCTGGGGTGCGTCTTATCATCGGGTGTGTCTTATAAAGCGAAAAATACGGTATTTTCTAAACACTGTCCCTAGTGCCTGCAATGTATCTCCCTGCACTAAGTTCACAGTAAAATGGCGGAGACTGGGCATGAGAAGGCTTTTCATAGAGCTGTGACATCGCAGGGGGTGGCTATCTGCTGATTAGCTGTTTGCATGGCATTGTGGGTGCTCCCTCATTTCAGGGCTTCTAAGGTTACTTTCACACTCGCGTTTGGTGCGGATCCGTCATGGATCTGCACAAACGCATCCATTCAGATAATACAACCACATGCATCCGTTCAGAACGGATCTGTTTGTATTATTCTTAACATAGCCAAAACGGATCCGTCTTGAACACCTTTGAAAGTCAATAGGGGATGGATCCGTTTTCTATTGTGCCATATTGTGTCAGAGAAAACTGATCCATCCCCATTGACTTATATTGTGTCAGGACGGATCCGTTTGGCTCAGTTTTATTAGACGGACACCAAAACGCTGCAAGCAGTGTTTTGGTGTCCGCCCCCAAAGCGGAATAGAGGCGGAACGGAGCCAAACTGAGGCAAACTGATGCATTCTGAGCGGATCCTTATCCATTTAGAATGCATTCGATCAAAACTGATCAGTTCTGGAACGCTTGTGAGATCCCTGAACGGATCTCACAAACAGAAACTAAAACGCCAGTGTGAAAGTAGCCAAACTTTCACTTTGTAACATGTGCAGCAGCCATTTTAGAAAAAATTTGATTCGTTACCACTAGAGTTGAGTGGACACTTTGAGTTCGGGACCCGAACTTAACCCGAACTTGACCCCAAACCCGAACCCCATTGAAGTCTATGGGGACCCGGACTTTGGAGCACTAAAATGGCTCTAAAAAAGTAATGGAAAAGGCTAGAGAGCTGCAAAAGGCAGCAAAATGTGGTTAAGAGCTTGGCAAGTGCTCTGCAAACTAATGTGGATAGGGAAATGGCTTAAAATAACATAAAATACATACAAAATCAAATGTATAATCTTGATCTAGGAGGATAAGGTCCTTATGGAGTAGGAGGTTGAGGAGGCGGTGGAGGAGGAGGTAGTCAACACTGGTTTTTTATTGATTTTTTATTTTATTATTTATTTATTTTTGCTCAAATTTGGGTAGACCCCAAAACATTGGGAATATAAAAAATAAAACAAAGAGAAAGTGCGCTGGAGTACAACAATGGCTGGGTGAGGCCGGTATACATGTCTATTCTGCACAAGGTACGGAAAAGTCCTGTGGGATCCCTGCCTGGTTCATTTTAATGAACATGAACTTGTCCACATTGGCTGTGGACAGGCGGCTGCACTTGTCTGTGATAACCCCCTCCTGCCGTGCTAAATCAGACAATACACTGGCTGCAGGGCAGGCCAGCACCTCCAAGGTGTAAAGGGAAAGCTCAGGCCATGTGCCCAATTTGGAGACCCAGAAGTTGAAGGGGGCAGACCCATCAGTCAGTACGTGTAGGCGTGTGCACACATACTGCTCCACCATGTTGCACGTCCCCGTGACATCCACGATCCAATTGGATATCTTCCCTATCAACTTTCGATGTTGTTTTCTGCGCCTACCATAGTGATCATGGGTAATTGGGAATCAGGGTTCCATGCCGGAGAGGGAGCGTGAGAAAGGGATACCACATCCAAGGTAGGTCAATGGCTGAAATGTGATTGAGCGGAAATGTGGGACAAGTTATTAAAGCTGAATCATCCAAATAATGGAGGGGGCGCTCAGCTATTAACCATTTCCGACTCAGGGAGGTAGTGACGATAAATAACAAAACAGGACTCTTAAGATGCCCTGTTATTGGAATGATTAATACAAAATTACAGGGAATGTCACTGCGGTATTTTGGATTAGGAAACGTTAGACAGGAGAGACTCCTGCCGCTTTCTTTTAGGCGCCTACCATGGTGATCACGGGTAACGGGGAATCAGGGTTCCATGCCGGAGAGGGAGTGTGAGAAAGAGATACCACATCCAAGGAAGGTCAATGGCGGAAATGTGGGACAAGTTATTAAAGTGGAAGGATCGAATGAAAGGAGGGGGCGCGCGTCAATTAAAGACGAATTTTAGAAATTTAAGTCCCTGTCACCTATGCAGAGCAGGGGTTTTTCAACGGCAAAAATCGGTTTATTTCACCCACCAATGGAACAGACGATTTTTTTAAATTTCGGTCCCTGTCAACTATGCAGAGCAGAGGTTTGTATACGGCAAAAATGGGTTCATGTCAGCCACCAAATGAACAGACAATTTTACAAAAATTAGGTCCCTGTCACCTATGCAGAGCAGGGGTATGTATATGGCAAAAATGGTAAAATGTCACCCAAGAATGTAACAGAGGCTTTTGCACCCTGCTCCCTCTTTTGCTGTGCTGGTGCCTCTGTGCGACCACCGCCTCTTCCTCCAAACTGCACACGTCAATCGCATGACCTTGATTCCATGTGGGGTCTAGTAGCTCATCATCCTCCACATCATCCGCCACATCATCTTCCACCCAATCTTTACCCCTGCCCTCCTTGTCGGTCTGCAGACTGCAGAAAGCCGCAGCAGTTGGCACCTATGTTTCGTTATCATCAGAGACGTGCTGCGGTGGTCTTCCCATGTCCTCATCCTCAAACATAAGTGGTCGGGCATCAGTGCACTCAATATCTTCCACTTATGGGGCAGGGCTATGTGGATGGCCCACAGAAACCCTGCCAGCAGAATCATCAAAAAGAGATAAACATAACTTGGGGCTCAGAATGCTTGCCTGATTTGCAAGGGGGTGAGTTGAAAGACAGATGGCCATGGACTGTAGGTGCCAACTCTGATCTTTCAGCAGTTAACTGGGTGGGAGACAATGTAAAGGAACTGGAAGCACTGTCAGCCACCCAATCTACCATCGCCTGTATTTGTTCTGGCCTCACCATTCGTACTGTCCTAAATGCAGTGTAGGCCGAAAATGTACTTTCTAGCTCAAAAGATGAGCATTTGTCACCCAACAATGTAACAGACAAATTAGTGAAATGTATTTCCCTGTCCACTAGGTAGAGCAGGGGTATATCACAGCCAAAAATTGGTGAATGTCACCCAACAATGTAACAGACGAATTTGTGAAATGTATTTTCCTGTCCACAATGTAGAGTAGGGGTATATCACATTGAAAATAATAAAGATTTTATTAGAATCAGAGAAAAGGGGTAATAGATAAAATCAGGCATACAGGGAATCAGAGATGATGAGAGGTATAAGGTAAATAGCCATCCGACACTCTGAAGGCCTGATTGGTAACCTGTTGCTGGCTATCACTCTGTACAGTTTAAACAGCTGGCCATCACAGCGCCGATGCATGCACGCTACAGTGCAGCAGCTTCATTCGCATCTGATACTATCATTTATTATGTATCGCTCCTGATGACACAGTGTAGTTATATAGAAACGCGTTGAGCGATCTGATGTGTCACTTTTCGCTCAATAAGCAGGGCAGTCTTTATTAGTGAATCTGTACCATCACTGACCGTCCAGACTTGAGTGATTCAAAGCATTACATACCGCTCACTTAACAGGGCAGCGCTAACAGGGTGCACCAGGACCCATTGTAGCTGCTTAAACTGTGCAGATCATCTACCCTATTGCTCAACACAAAGAGCATTAGGACAGATGTAAAGTGGATTAGATCTGCATGGTCAGTCCCTGATCTGAGTGTAGCGATACTATTACCTCGTTGCTACTGGCTACACTTATATCAGTGTGTTCCAACACTGAGTGATAGCCAGCAACAGGTTACCAGTCAGGCCTTCAGATTGTCGGATGGCTATTTACCTTATCCCTCTCCGCATCTCTGATTCCCTGTATGCCTGATTTTATCTATTACCCCTTTTCTCTGATTCTAATAAAATCTTTATTATTTTCATTTTCAACGTTCCTTCAGGCTGAAACTTAATATATATCTACTGAACGTGTACCGTTACACCTACCCTTTATTGTGAATTGACAGGGGTATATCACACTCAAAAATTTGGGAATTTCACCCGACAATGTAACAGACATACTAGTGAAATGTATTTCCCTGTCCACTAAGTGAGCAGGGGTATATCATAGCCAAAAATTGGTGAATATCACCCAACAATGTAACAGACGAATTAGTGAAATGTATTTCCCTGTCCATTATGTAGAGCAGGGGTATATCACAGACAAAAATTGGTAAATGTCACCCAACAATGTGACAGATGAATTAGTGAAATGTATTTCCTTGTCCACTAGGTAGAGCAGGGGTATATCACAGCCCAAAAATGGTGAATGTCACACAACAATTTAACAGACGAATTAGTGAAATGTATTTCCCTGTCCGCTATGTAGAGCAGGGGTATATCACAGCCAAAAATTTGGGTATGTCACCCAACAATGTATCAGACGAATTAGTGAAATGACTTAAAATAACATAAAATACATAAAAATAAAATATAATAATCTTGATCTAGGAGGTGGAGGTCCATATGGAGTAAGAGATTGAGGAGGCGGTGGATGTGGTGGTGTAGGTGGAAGTGACGGTGGAGAAGGAGGAGGTAGCAAACACTGGTATTTTATTATTTTTTTTGTTTGAATTTGGGTAGACCCCGAAACATTGGGAAATATTAAAAATAAAACAATGAGAAAGTGCGCTGGAGTATAACACTTAGATGCCTGGTCATGCCTGGTCATGCAGGTTGTGGACCTTTCTTTGTTTTTGAGGTGTCTACTCCACTGCAGCTCGTGCTTTGCACTTAAATGCCTGGTCATGCAGGTTGTGCTCAGGTTGAGAACGTTTATGCCTCGCTTCAGGCTTTGATTGCACAGCGTGCAAATCCCTCGTTTCTTGCCGTCACCACATTGTCTGAAGAACTGCCACGCCAAGGAACTCCTTGGAGCTGGCTTTGGTGTGCTCGGTCCCTTGGTGTGGTGGGCAGTAGCAGGCGTACTGTCTAGGGGACGGCCGCTCCGCTTTTGCACCCTGCTCCCTCTTTTGCTGTGCTGGTGACTCTGTGCGACCACCGCCTCTTCCTCCGAATTAGACAGGTCACTCGCATGACTTTGATTCCATTTGGGGTCGAGGACCTTATCGTCCTCCACATCATCTTCTACCCAGTCTTCACCCCTGCCCTCCTTGTCGGTCTGCACATTGCAGAAAGCCACAGCAGTTGGCACCTGTGTTTCGTCATCATCCGAGACGTACTGCGGTAGTCTTCCCATGTACTCATCCTGAAACATAAGTGGTTGGGCATCGGTGCACTCAATCTCTTCCACTTCTGGGGCAGGGCTATGTGGATTGCCCTGGGAGACCCTGCTAGCAAAGTCATCAAAAAACAGAAGAGACTGCTGCATAACTTGGGGCTGAGATTGCTTGGCTGATTTGCAAGGGGGTGAGTTGAAAGACTGATGGCCATGGGCTGCAGGTTCCAACTCTGATCTTTCTGGGTGGGAGACAATGTAAAGGAACTGAAGGCACTGTTAGCCACCCAATCTACTATCGCCTGTACTTCTTCTGGCCTCACTATTCATAGAGCCGCATTTGGCCCTACCAAATAACGCTGAAGGTTCTGTCGCCTACTTGCACCTGAGGAAGGTGTTTCACTTGTGCATGTAGCTCGCACAGATCGACCATGTCCTTGTCACGGATGGTGTTGCAGAAAGCTGGAACTTATAAATAAACATCCGACTGGCTTGATCCCAAAATAAGGAGCATATGGGTGAGCCCTATAAAACCCCTAGAGCTCTCCCTGACTGCTATGCCCATGCAAAGATCTTTATGGTAGACGATTGCATGCCCTCGTACCTTATATTATGTGACACCTGAAAACCCTATAATAGTGAGGGGACATGACCACCGGCTCCCTGCACTTAATACGGATGGAGTCAGGGTCACCTACAAACAAGCCAGCAAGAAACTGTCACGGATGGTGTACAGGAAACAAGATAATACAATACAAACAATGACTCACTGGACCCACAACTAAGGAACAAAAGGGAGACCCCTGCAATCGACCTGCCGCTCTCCCTTATTGCTCAGCCTATGCGACCACCCCAAAGGTGGATGGGCGCATATCCACGTACCTCGGCTATCTTAGACCTGAAGGCCCTACAATAGTGAGGGGACACGACCACCGGCTCCCTACACAGACACGGAGGGAGTCAGGGTCACCTGGATCCAGAAAACCGAAAATCATAAATACATAAACAGAACTTATCTTGCAGACAACTCGGAACTGGGACAGCATGCACACACACTCCAGGAAGTTGTATCAGCCGCACACTACTGCCTTATGGGTAGGAATTTAAAGGGAAGTAATCAGTCCGACTGCATGACAGCTGAGATAGACTAACGAGGTGAGGAACAGAAACCAAAACAAAGAAACTCAAGGAGGAGGATCTGGACGGCTCCTGTCAGAGCTTCTCAGCTGTCTGGTTGTGACAGTACCCCTCCCTCTAGGAGTGGACTCCGGACACTCAGGGCCCACCTTCTCAGGATGGGACCTATGGAAAGCCCTGATGAGACGAGAGGCCTTAATGTCCGTCACTGGGACCCACATCCTCTCCTCAGGACCATAACCCTCCCAATGAACGAGGTACTGGAGGGAACCGCGGACAAGACGAGAATCCACAATCCTAGAGACCTGAAATTCAAGATTTCCATCAACAATAATCGGAGGAGGAGGCAAAGGCGAGGGTACAATAGGTTGAACATAAGGTTTCAATAAGGACTTATGGAAAACATTATGGATCTTCCAAGTCTGAGGAAGATCAAGACGGTAGGCAACAGGATTGATGACAGACAGGATCTTGTAAGGCCCAATAAACCTAGGACCCAACTTCCAGGAGGGAACCTTCAATTTGATATTCTTGGTAGACAGCCACACCAAATCACCAACATTCAGGTCCGGACCAGGCACACGTCTCCTATCCGCCACACGCTTATATCTCTCACTCATGTTCTTTAGATTATCCTGAATCTTTTGCCAAATAGATGACAAAGACGAGGAGAATCTGTCCTCATCAGGCAAACCAGAAGAGCCCTCTCCAGAGAAAGTCCCAAACTGCGGATGAAACCCATATGCACCAAAAAATGGTGACTTATCAGAGGACTCCTGACGACGGTTATTTAAAGCAAACTCAGCAAGGGACAAAAAAGAACACCAATCCTCCTGATTCTCCGCCACAAAACAGCGCAGATATGTCTCCAGATTCTGATTGACACGCTCTGTCTGGCCATTCGACTGCGGATGGAAAGCAGAAGAGAATGACAAGCGAACCCCCAAGCGAGAACAGAAGGCCTTCCAGAATCTGGAAACAAACTGCGTGCCCCTATCAGAGACTATGTCTGAAGGAATCCCATGCAATTTGACAATGTGGTCAACAAATGCCTGCGCCAGCGTCTTAGCATTGGGCAAACCAGGAAAAGGGATAAAATGCACCATTTTGCTAAAACGGTCCACCACCACCAGAATCACAGACTTCCCCGAGGAACGAGGCAAGTCCGTTATGAAGTCCATGGACAGATGTGTCCAAGGACGGGAAGGAATGGGCAAAGGAAGGAGAGGACCTGATGGCCGTGAATGAGGGACCTTGGCACGAGCGCAAGTCTCGCAAGCTGCCACAAAACCCTCAACCGACTTACGAAGCGCAGGCCACCAGAATCTCCGGGCAATGAGATCCAGTGTGGCTCTTGTCCCCGGGTGCCCAGCAAGGACCGTATCGTGGTGTTCTTTAAAAATCTTGTGTCTCAAAGCAAGAGGCACAAACAACCTCCCAGGAGGACAAAGATCAGGAGCTTCTGACTGAGCTGCCTGCACCTCTGCCTCCAATTCAGGAAAAAGAGCAGAGACCACCACACCTTCAGCCAAAATGGGACCCGGGTCTTCAAAATTCCCACCTCCCGGGAAACAACGTGATAGGGCATCTGCCTTCACATTCTTAACCCCAGGGCGGAACGTAACAACAAAATTAAACCTTGAAAAGAACAAAGACCATCTGGCCTGTCTCGGGTTCAGACGCTTGGCTGACTCCAAGTAGGCCAGATTTTTATGGTCAGTAAACACGGTAATAGGGTGTCTGGCTCCCTCTAGCCAATGGCGCCATTCCTCAAAAGCCAACTTGATGGCCAACAATTCCCTATCTCCCACATCATAATTTCTCTCTGCGGAGGAGAGCTTCTTTGAGAAAAAGGTACACGGTTGCCATTTGGCAGGAGAGGAACCCTGAGACAAGACCGCACCCACCCCTACCTCAGAAGCATCAACCTCAACTATGAAGGGTAACGAAACATCAGGTTGTACTAGGATGGGAGCGGAAGCAAAACTCTCCTTGATATTAGAAAAGGCCTTACGCGCCTCTACCGACCAGGAAGAAAAATCTACCCCCTTTCTGGTCATATCAGTGAGTGGTTTAACAACAGAGGAATAATTCAAAATAAATTTTCTGTAATAATTAGCAAAGCCCAAAAAACGCATCAGCGCCTTCTGATTCTCAGGAAGCTCCCACTCAAGCACAGCGCGAACCTTCTCGGGGTCCATGCGAAAACCAGAAGCGGAGACAAGAAACCCCAGAAATTGGATCTCTGGAACCGCAAACACACATTTTTCCAGTTTCGCGTATAATTTATTCTCCCGCAGGATGAGTAAGACCTGACATAAGTGTTCCTTATGAGTCTTGAAATCAGGAGAAAAAATCAAAATGTCATCCAAATACACTAATACAAATTTTCCCATTAAATGATAAAAAATGCTGTTGACGAAATGCTGAAAAACGTCTGGGGCATTCATCAAACCAAAAGGCATAACTAAATTCTCAAAATGGCCCTCAGGGGTATTGAAAGCCGTCTTCCATTCGTCTCCTTCTCTGACCCTAACCAGGTTGTATGCCCCTCTTAGGTCTAATTTGGAAAAGACTTTCGCCCCAACAACCTGGTTAAACAAGTCCGGGATCAGAGGAAGCGGATAAGGATCACGAATAGTGATACTGTTCAGCTCCCTGAAATCCAGACAAGGTCTTAAAGAACCATCTTTTTTCTTAACAAAGAAAAAACCAGCGGCAACAGGTGACTTCGAGGGTCGTATGTGTCCTTTTCTCAGACTCTCAGAGATATAAGCACGCATAGCGACCCTCTCAGGTTGGGAAAGATTGTATAAACGAGATTTAGGCAGCTTGGCGCCTGGGATGAGATCAATAGGGCAATCATACTCCCTGTGCGGAGGTAAACCCTGAACTCCACTCTCAGAGACGACATCCAAAAATTCAGAGAGGAAAGGTGGTACAGTTTTAGTAGAAACCTCAGAAATAGATGTTATGAGGCAATTCTCTCTGCAAAAGTTACTCCAACCATTTATTTGCCTCGCTTGCCAATCAATGGTGGGGTTATGTTTAGTGAGCCAGGGTAGCCCCAACACTAGAGGAGTAGGCAAACCGCTAAGGACGAAACATGACACATCCTCAACATGAGCATCATTCACAATTAAACGGATATTGTGAACTATGCCCTTTAATGATTTCTGAGAAAGTGGAGCTGAATCAATAGAAAAAACAGGAATATCTCTTCCCAAAGTGCATACCTGGAAACCATGAGTTATTGCAAATTGATTATCAATGAGGTTGACAGCTGCTCCACTATCCACAAAAATCTCACAAAAAATGCTCTTGCTCTCTAGCGCCACCCTAGCAGGCAGGACAAAACGGGAACTACAAGCAAAAGGAAAACCTTCAATTTCCGCCTCAACCCTGCCAATAGTAACAGACGGAACATTCTTAAAAGATTTCTTCCTTTTTGTCTCTTTATTACTCCCAGAAAACTGCCTGAATCTCCTAGAGGGACAAACATTTGCCAGATGATTTATACCTCCACAACAAAAGCAAACCCTCCCCTGCGGGCTGAATCTTCTATTGTCAGAGGCAATCAACCTAAGCTGCATGGGCTCCTGCTCAGAAGGGGCTGACAGCGACTGAGACCCCTGTGCACAGAATGAGACCGCTGCACTGTCCCGGGACTGAGTATGACAGGAAGGAGAGATCTCTCCTCTCTCTCTAAGACGCCTGTCAATACGAACAGCCTGAGACATAGCAGAATTCAAGGAGGTAGGTCTTTCATGAAAGGCAAATGCATCTCTCAATCCCTCTGAAAGACCATAGCAAAATTGACTTCGGAGTGCAGCATCATTCCAACCCGTATCTGCTGCCCATCTCCGAAATTCTGAGCAGTAAATCTCTGCGGATTGTTTACCCTGGCATAACAGACGTAGTTTAGACTCAGCCAGAGCAATACGATCCGGATCATCATATATCTGACCCAGGACTAAAAAGAATTCATCCACTGAACGGAGGGGCCGTGCCCCCTCCGGCAGCGAAAAGGCCCAGGACTGAGCGTTACCCCTGAGCAGCGATATAATGATACCCACTCTTCGTTCTTCATCACCAGAAGAATGGGGAAGAAGGCGAAAATGGAGTTTGCAAGCCTCTCTAAAACGTACAAAATTCTCACTACCCCCGGAAAACGTATCCGGGAGCGAAATCTTAGGCTCAGCACAAACTCCATAAACGCAAGCTGAACCGGTCACTTGAAACTGAGAAAAAGTCTTACGGAGATCAGCTACCTCCAAAGCAAGACCCTGAAAGCGTTCAGCCAAAAGTGTAACCGGATCCATGCTTGAGACGGTTTTGGCGGCTGATAATGTCACGGATGGTGTACAGGAAACAAGATAATACAATACAAACAATGACTCACTGGACCCACAACTAAGGAACAAAAGGGAGACCCCTGCAATCGACCTGCCGCTCTCCCTTATTGCTCAGCCTATGCGACCACCCCAAAGGTGGATGGGCGCATATCCACATACCTCGGCTATCTTAGACCTGAAGGCCCTACAATAGTGAGGGGACACGACCACCGGCTCCCTACACAGACACGGAGGGAGTCAGGGTCACCTGGATCCAGAAAACCGAAAATCATAAATACATAAACAGAACTTATCTTGCAGACAACTGGGAACTGGGACAGCATGCACACACACTCCAGGAAGTTGTATCAGCTGCACACTACTGCCTTATGGGTAGGAATTTAAAGGGAAGTAATCAGTCCGACTGCATGACAGCTGAGATAGACTAACGAGCTGAGGAACAGAAACCAAAACAAAGAAACTCAAGGAGGAGGATCTGGACGGCTCCTGTCAGAGCTTCTCAGCTGTCTGGTTGTGACAGAAACACAAATAAAGGAAACAGACTTATCTGAGGAATCAGGAGAAGCAGCCTCCAGCAGTGAACACAATCCAGGAATAAGTATAAACCGCAAAGTGAGGCAGTATGGGAGGGACTATAAAGGGAGACAATCAGTGCAAATAGGTGACAGCTGGGAGAAGGAAAGGAGATGAGAAAGTGAAACCAAAACAAAGAACATCATACAACAGGTAGAGAAGAACGTCTGCCAGATCTTCTCACAGAGCTGGCGGTGACAGTACCCCTTCCTCTACGGGTGGGCTCCGGACACTCAGAGCCCACCTTCTCAGGAAGCTCCCAATCAAGCACAGCGTGGACCCTCTCAGGGTCCATGCAAAAACCAGAAGCGGAGAGAAGAAAACCAAGAAATTGAATATCCGGAGCCGCAAATACACATTTTTCCAGTTTAACATACAATTTATTATCCCGCAGAATCAGCAAGACCTGACGTAGGTGGTCTCGATGAGTCTTGAAATCAGGAGAAAAAATCTAAATGTCATCCAGATACACCAGTACAAATTTCCCCATTAAATGATGAAAAATGCTGTTCACAAAATGTTGGAAGACGGCCGGAGCATTCATCAAACCAAAGGGCATAACCAAATTCTCGAAATGACCCTCAGGAGTATTGAAGGCCATCTTCCATTCGTCCCCTTCCCTGACTCTGACTAGGTTGTATGCCCCTCTTAAATCCAACTTAGAAAAAACCTTAGCCCTAACAATCTGGTTAAACAGGTCCGGGATCAGAGGAAGCGGATATGAGTTACGAACTGTGATACGGTTCAACTCCCTGAAATCCAGACAAGGTCTTAAAGAACCATCTTTTTTCTTAACAAAAAAAAAAAAGAGCGGCAACAGCTGAATTCGAGGGTCGGATGTGTCCCTTTCTCAGGCTCTCAGAGATATAAGTATGCATAGCGACTCTTTCAGGTTGGGAGAGATTGTATAAACGTGATTTTGGCAGTTTGGCGCCTGTGATGAGATTAATAGGGCAGTCATACTCCCGTTGCGGGGGCAACTCCTGGACACCACTCTCGGAAAATACATCCGAAAATTCAGAGAGAAAAGATGGCACAGTCTTGGTAGAAATCTCTGAAAGAGACGCCGTGAGGAAATTCTCTCTGCAAAACTCACTTCAACCATTTATTTGCCTTGCTTGCCAATCAATGGTGGGGTTATGTTTAGTGAGCCAGGGTAGCCCAACACTAGAGAAGTAGGTAATCCGCTTAAGACGAAACATGACATATCCTCAACATGAGCACCACCCACAGTCAAACGGATATTGTGAACTATGCCCTTTATTGATCTTTGAGAAAGTGGAGCAGAATCGATAGCAAAAACAGGTATATCCTTTTCCAAAGTGCATACCTGGAAACCATGCGTTATTGCAAATCGATTATCAATGAGATTGACAGCTGCTCCACTATCTACAAAAATCTCACAAACAATGTTCTTGCTGTCTAATTGCACCTCTTTAAGGCCGTGTCTATGTGTCAAGGATGATGTTGCAGAAAGCTGGAACGTATAAATAAACATCCGAATAGCTTGATCCCAAACTAAGGAGCATATGGGTGAGCCCTATAAAACCCCTAGAGCTCTCCCTGACTGCTATGCCCATGCAAAGATCTTTATGGTAGACGATTGCATGCCCTCGTACCTTATACTATGTGACACCTGAAAACCCTATAATAGTGAGGGGACATGACCACCGGCTCCCTGCACTTAATACGGATGGAGTCAGGGTAACCTACAATCAAGCCAGTAAGAAACACAAATAAAGGAAACAGACTTATCTGAGGAATCAGGAGAAGCAGCCTCCAGCAGTGAACACAATCCAGGAATAAGTATAAACCGCAAAGTGAGGCAGTATGGGAGGGACTATAAAGGGAGACAATCCGTGCAAATAGGTGACAGCTGGGAGAAGGAAAGGAGATGAGAAAGTGAAACCAAAACAAAGAACATCATACAACAGGTAGAGAAGAACGTCTGCCAGATCTTCTCACAGAGCTGGCGGTGACAGTACCCCTTCCTCTACGGGTGGGCTCCGGACACTCAGAGCCCACCTTCTCAGGAAGCTCCCAATCAAGCACAGCGTGGACCCTCTCAGGGTCCATGCAAAAACCAGAAGCGGAGAGAAGAAAACCAAGAAATTGAATATCCGGAGCCGCAAATACACATTTTTCCAGTTTAACGTACAATTTATTATCCCGCAGAATCAGCAAGACCTGACGTAGGTGGTCTCGATGAGTCTTGAAATCAGGAGAAAAAATCTAAATGTCATCCAGATACACCAGTACAAATTTCCCCATTAAATGATGAAAAATGCTGTTCACAAAATGTTGGAAGACGGCCGGAGCATTCATCAAACCAAAGGGCATAACCAAATTCTCGAAATGACCCTCAGGAGTATTGAAGGCCATCTTCCATTCGTCCCCTTCCCTGACTCTGACTAGGTTGTATGCCCCTCTTAAATCCAACTTAGAAAAAACCTTAGCCCTAACAATCTGGTTAAACAGGTCCGGGATCAGAGGAAGCGGATATGAGTTACGAACTGTGATACGGTTCAACTCCCTGAAATCCAGACAAGGTCTTAAAGAACCATCTTTTTTCTTAACAAAAAAAAAAAAGAGCGGCAACAGCTGAATTCGAGGGTCGGATGTGTCCCTTTCTCAGGCTCTCAGAGATATAAGTATGCATAGCGACTCTTTCAGGTTGGGAGAGATTGTATAAACGTGATTTTGGCAGTTTGGCGCCTGTGATGAGATTAATAGGGCAGTCATACTCCCGTTGCGGGGGCAACTCCTGGACACCACTCTCGGAAAATACATCCGAAAATTCAGAGAGAAAAGATGGCACAGTCTTGGTAGAAATCTCTGAAAGAGACGCCGTGAGGAAATTCTCTCTGCAAAACTCACTTCAACCATTTATTTGCCTTGCTTGCCAATCAATGGTGGGGTTATGTTTAGTGAGCCAGGGTAGCCCAACACTAGAGAAGTAGGTAATCCGCTTAAGACGAAACATGACATATCCTCAACATGAGCACCACCCACAGTCAAACGGATATTGTGAACTATGCCCTTTATTGATCTTTGAGAAAGTGGAGCAGAATCGATAGCAAAAACAGGTATATCCTTTTCCAAAGTGCATACCTGGAAACCATGCGTTATTGCAAATCGATTATCAATGAGATTGACAGCTGCTCCACTATCTACAAAAATCTCACAAACAATGTTCTTGCTGTCTAATTGCACCTCTTTAAGGCCGTGTCTATGTGTCAAGGATGATGTTGCAGAAAGCTGGAACGTATAAATAAACATCCGAATAGCTTGATCCCAAACTAAGGAGCATATGGGTGAGCCCTATAAAACCCCTAGAGCTCTCCCTGACTGCTATGCCCATGCAAAGATCTTTATGGTAGACGATTGCATGCCCTCGTACCTTATACTATGTGACACCTGAAAACCCTATAATAGTGAGGGGACATGACCACCGGCTCCCTGCACTTAATACGGATGGAGTCAGGGTAACCTACAATCAAGCCAGTAAGAAACACAAATAAAGGAAACAGACTTATCTGAGGAATCAGGAGAAGCAGCCTCCAGCAGTGAACACAATCCAGGAATAAGTATAAACCGCAAAGTGAGGCAGTATGGGAGGGACTATAAAGGGAGACAATCCGTGCAAATAGGTGACAGCTGGGAGAAGGAAAGGAGATGAGAAAGTGAAACCAAAACAAAGAACATCATACAACAGGTAGAGAAGAACGTCTGCCAGATCTTCTCACAGAGCTGGCGGTGACAGTACCCCTTCCTCTACGGGTGGGCTCCGGACACTCAGAGCCCACCTTCTCAGGAAGCTCCCAATCAAGCACAGCGTGGACCCTCTCAGGGTCCATGCAAAAACCAGAAGCGGAGAGAAGAAAACCAAGAAATTGAATATCCGGAGCCGCAAATACACATTTTTCCAGTTTAACGTACAATTTATTATCCCGCAGAATCAGCAAGACCTGACGTAGGTGGTCTCGATGAGTCTTGAAATCAGGAGAAAAAATCTAAATCTAAAGGAAAGGAGATGAGAAAGTGAAACCAAAACAAAGAACATCATACAACAGGTAGAGAAGAACGTCTGCCAGATCTTCTCACAGAGCTGTTGGTGACAGTCCTCTCCCTGCAACAGGAGCTTCACCAACACCAGCAGCACCACGACCATGGCCACGTCCCTTATTTGACGCTCTTCTCATTCTTTGCATTCACCCGCCAAACAAACAGATGGTTTATGTAACCGCCAATAGTTAACAATTAAGTTCACTGAAGGCTGTGCAGGTGTCTTAAAGAGAAAAAAATTATTGAGGTCACACAACAGTGTGACAGGCCAATTTTATACAATTACTTCACGGTCACAATTTTTTTTAAATTTGTCAACCAACAATGTAACAGCAGTATTGACTGGTTGCATTGGACTGTCAGAAATGCAGCAAAGGCCACAAATGTAGTATCTAGCACAAAATGGGTGTTTTTTTTCAAACCACAATATAACAGCAGTATTTAACGCTTGTATTGGACTGTCAGAAATGCAGCAAAGGCCGCAAAGGTACTTTCTGGCAAAAATATTCTTTTTTTCACCCACAGTGAAAGAGATGGATTTACTGATTATATTTCACTATCAGATTTGCAGTGCAGGCCGCAAATGTAATTTATGGAAAAAAATATATGATTTTTTTCACCCACAATTAAACAGATGGATTTAACAGATTTTCTTTCACTCTCACAAATGCAGTGCAGGGCGCAAATGTAATTTTTAGCAAAAAATATAAATAAATTGTCCCCACAGAACAGATGGATTTACTTGGATTATACCTTACAGAATTATTTTGGAATATGTCACCCCCTGGGTCCCTGAACTCTGACAGATTCCCTATATTATTTTCCCTTCTCCTATGACACATATGCACTTTAAAAAAAATGGGTATATGTTGCCCACTGAACTAAAAGAACAGGATTAATGTATTGTCCCTGGCATATATGCAGTGCTGGTGCACTGAACTTGCACAAAATGGCCACCGACGACCACCTAACTAAAAGATGGATACAACTTAGTAGGCATGGCTGTGATGGCTTCTAAGGGCATACGAGTTAAACGCTTGCTGATTGGCTGCCCTGCAGCCTTTCAAAAAGCTCCATTAAATCGCCGAACACCAAACTCGAACCCGAACTTTTACTGAAATGTTTGGGTTCGGGGCTGGGGTCAAAAAATCCTAAAGTTCGGTACGAACCCGAACTTTACAGTTCGGGTTCGCTCAACCCTAGTTACCACGAACCGCAAGGAAATTTGACTTCGGGACTAATTAAATTTTTCCCGAAATTCGGATCAAATTCCACTTTGTCAACTTCGATTTGCTCATCATTAATAATGAACAAATAATCCAATGTAGATAGCACTCCATGTATTCAGGAGATGCATGCACACCTCCAAAGGGGTAAGGTTCAAGTTCCATAAATGAATGGATAATTCATAGACAATGGAGGCAGCACTCCTAATGCAAACAAGTGATCCTTTTTCAAGCCTGGGTTAAGATGAAACTATGCATCTGGAATAAACAGGATCACTTGTTTGCATCAATTAGAATTGCTTTCTCCATTGTCTATCTTTGTGTACTGTCCTTAGAATAGTTCATCAATATCAGATTGGTGGATGTCCGACACCTGTTACCCCCAGATCAGCTGTTTTCATCAGCTGCAGGCCTTCTGCTTCCAGCTCTGTTCACTCTTTGTTTCCAGTGGCAGTAGCTGATGAAAACAGCTAGTACCTCCATTCATCCCTGCTTTTGGGGTGAATTTGCAGTCTGATACAACCAGTTTTGGGGTGTGTTTATTTCATATATAAAAGTACTTTCATTCATCCTTGCTAGAGAAGAGCGAATCGAAGCTGACGAAGTGGAATTTCCTCACACTTCGTGGTAACGAATCACATTTTTTCCTAAAATGGCTGCTGCACGTGTGAGGACATGGAGCAAGGAACTCTGGGAAGGCAGGATCACCCATAATGCCATGCATGCAGCCATTCAGCAGCCAGCCAGCCCTGAGATGTCACAAGCCCTATAAATAGCCTCATCCATCTTGGATTCTGCCATTTTCCAGTGTACTTAGAGCAGGGAGAGACGTGAGCAGGCGCTAGGGGCAGTGTTAGAAAAAACTTCATTGTGCTAAAAAAAAACTAATTACAAGTGCAGGGAAAGCTTATTCAAGGTGTAGGGGAAGGATAGGGAGGAATCATTCCACAGCATTTATGTTGAACAGGATTCAGTAGAGGAGGTTACAGCCTGGGTAATAGCAACAATCCTACTACACCTTGCTGCACTGAGTGGGGACCCCACATTGCCATTATACAGCTCTGTAATACCAGCAAACGGTTCTTGTTATTGAGCTGCAAGTGTTGTTTGATACAGCCATTAACAGGGTTTATTACAAGGAAATATTTATATGTCTTATTTGCCCTTGTGCGGTGCAGTTATATGTTCTAAAGCATTTTTGGCTTGTATTAGTGGGGGGAAAAAACTCATTAGCCGTTGTGTGGTGAGAAAATTACAGCTATTTTTGTTGTGTATTTGTGGCAACAATAAAATATATTTGGCATTCAGTGATGCACTTATATGTTCTAAAGCCTTTTGTGGCATGTATTTGCCATTCAGCGGTGCAGTTATATGTTCTAAAGCCTTTTGTGAAGTGTATAAGTGGAAAAAGAAAAATGTATTTGCCGTTCAGCGGGGCAGTTATATGTTCTAAAGCCTTTTGTGGCATGTATAAGTGGAAAAAGAAAAATATATTTTCCGTTCAGTGGTGCAGTTATTTGTTGTAAAGCCCTTTTTGCTGTGTATTAGTAGCAAAAGAAAAATATATTTATCATTCAACGGTGAATTGTGATTGTTATATTTTATTTTTTGGGGTGTATTAATAGGAAAAAGAATACTTCTTATTAGCCGGTCGGCAGTGAACCGACATTGTTATACAGTGTGGGGATTTGCTCTGGTAGTTGGGATAAGCGGGTGCAATACAGAGGCAAAGTACAAGTTCGTATTTCAAATGTCTGTGTTTAAGGTCAACCAAAAAACACTCTTTGCAGGGTTGGTGTTTGTTCACACTGAGTAGAAAGTTCATGCATAACAAAAAACATCACCTTGTCGGCGGTTCAGCCTCCAGCAGTCTAAATGCAGGCTTTAGGGGGCCTGCTCTCCCAACACACGGGTCTCAGCTTTTCAGCCCAGCACATGGCTCAGATCACAACACACAGAGCATTCGCTGCTGCTGTGCCCAGCTGCCTTTTTAAGGATAGCCAGGTGCTGTCAAAACCTGGCCTGGAACGTGGGGAGTAGTCACCCACCCAGCACTTTGACTACTCCCAATAAGAGCTATCTCCAAAACAGAAAAATACCGGGCTTGGCCTAACCTCTCAATAAGCTCATCGACCCGAGGCATGGGATACACATCAAATATGGAAATCTCAACTGCTTCCCTTGCATCAGACCATGGGGCTGGAACCTCTTCCCCTAAAAAACCCGGCCGCAGGCTGTCGTCTGTACACTGCGTGCAGAATTATTAGGCAAATGAGTATTTTGACCACATCATCCTCTTTATGCATGTTGTCTTACTCCAAGCTGTATAGGCTCGAAAGCCTACTACCAATTAAGCATATTAGGGGATGTGCATCTCTGTAATGAGAAGGGGTGTGGTCTAATGACATCAACACCCTATATTAGGTGTGCATAATTATTAGGCAACTTCCTTTCCTTTGGCAAAATGGGTCAAAAGAAGGACTTGACAGGCTCAGAAAAGTCAAAAATAGTGAGATATCTTGCAGAGGGATGCAGCACTCTTAAAATTGCAAAGCTTCTAAAGCGTGATCATCGAACAATCAAGCGTTTCATTCAAAATAGTCAACAGGGTCGCAAGAAGCGTGTGGAAAAACCAAGGCGCAAAATAACTGCCCATGAACTGAGAAAAGTCAAGCGTGCAGCTGCCAAGATGCCACTTGCCACCAGTTTGGCCATATTTCAGAGCTGCAACATCACTGGAGTGCCCAAAAGCACAAGGTGTGCAATACTCAGAGACATGGCCAAGGTAAGAAAGGCTGAAAGACGACCACCACTGAACAAGACACACAAGCTGAAATGTCAAGACTGGGCCAAGAAATATCTCAAGACTGATTTTTCTAAGGTTTTATGGACTGATGAAATGAGAGTGAGTCTTGATGGGCCAGATGGATGGGCCCGTGGCTGGATTGGTAAAGGGCAGAGAGCTCCAGTCCGACTCAGACGCCAGCAAGGTGGAGGTGGAGTACTGGTTTGGGGTGGTATCATCAAAGATGAGCTTGTGGGGCCTTTTCGGGTTGAGGATGGAGTCAAGCTCAACTCCCAGTCCTACTGCCAGTTTCTGGAAGACAACTTCTTCAAGCAGTGGTACAGGAAGAAGTCTGCATCCTTCAAGAAAAACATGATTTTCATGCAGGACAATGCTTTATCACACGCGTCCAAGTACTCCACAGCGTGGCTGGCAAGAAAGGGTATAAAAGAAGAAAATCTAATGACATGGCCTCCTTGTTAACCTGATCTGAACCCCATTGAGAACCTGTGGTCCATCATCAAATGTGAGATTTAGAAGGAGGGAAAACAGTACACCTCTCTGAACAGTGTCTGGGAGGCTGTGGTTGCTGCTGCACGCAATGTTGATGGTGAACAGATCAAAACACTGACAGAATCCATGGATGGCAGGCTTTTGAGTGTACTTGCAAAGAAAGGTGGCTATATTGGTCACTGATTTGTTTTTGTTTTGTTTTTGAATGTCAGAAATGTATATTTGTGAATGTTGAGATGTTATATTGGTTTCACTGGTAAAAATAAATAATTGAAATGGGTATATATTTGTTTTTTGTTAAGTTGCCTAATAATTATGCACAGTAATAGTCACCTGCACACACAGATATCCCCCTAAAATAGCTAAAACTAAAAACAAACTAAAAACTACTTCCAAAAATATTCAGCTTTGATATTAATGAGTTTTTTGGGTTCATTGAGAACATGGTTGTTGTTCAATAATAAAATTAATCCTCAAAAATACAACTTGCCTAATAATTCTGCACTCCCTGTACTGGTCTCCCTATCTTTCTGGGGTTTGAGTAAATTCACATTGTACACCTGCTCCGGCTTTCTCCGCCCTGGCTGGTGTACCTTATAGTTTACCTCACCAACTTTTTCAAGTACTTCATAGGGTCCCTGCCACCTATCCAGGAACCTACTGTCGACCGTCGGTACCAGAACCAAAACCCGATCTTCCGCGTTAAAGATCCGGACCCGAGCCTGCCAATTATAGACCCTACCCTGGGCTCGCTGGGCTGCCTCCATATGTTCCCTAACAAGTGGCAACACTGTCTCTATCCACTCTTGCATCTGGGTGACATATTCAATTACACTTTTATATGGTGTGGGTTATTGTTCCCACGCCTCTGGCTATGTCCAACAGACCGCGAGGATGTCTGCCATATAGCAATTCGAAGGGCAAGAACCCAGTAGAAGCCTGGGGACCTCTCGCACTGAGAACATGAGATAGGGCAGAAGAAGGTCCCAATCCCCCCATCCTTAGACACCACTCTATTTAACATGTTTTTTAATGTTTGATTACACTTTTCTACCAGGCCGTCCATTTGCGGATGATAAACGGACGTCCGTAGCTGTTTTTATGTGCAGTAATTTACAGAGTTCCCTCATGACCTTTGACATAAAAGGGGTCCCTTGGTCGGTCAGAACCTCTTTAGGTAGCCCCACTTGGGAAAACATCTCCATTAACTCCTTAGCTATGAGTTTGGCTGATGTATGTCACAGGGGCACCGCCTCCGGCACCGAGTGGCATAGTCTAGGATGACCAAGATGTGTTGGTGCCCTCTAGCGGACTTTGGTACTGGGCCTATGAGATCGATAGCGATTCGCTTGAATGGAACCTCGATAATAGGGAGAGGTACCAGGGGACTACGGAAATGTGTCTGGGGGCTAGTTATCTGGCAG